>NC_058133.1:100068213-100180470 GCF_016433145.1 Gracilinanus agilis | reverse complement strand
AAAAAAAATGTGAAGGAAGGGGGCCTAGCAGTACCAGATATTACACTATACTATAAAGCAGCAGTCATCAAAACAATGTGGTACTGGCTAAGAGATAGAGAGGAGGATCAGTGGAATAGACTGGGGATAAATGACATCAGCAAGACAGTGTATGATAAACCCAAAGAGCCCAACTTTTGGGACATGAATCCACTATTTGACAAAAACTGCTGGGAAATTTGGAAAACAATATGGGAGAGATTAGGTCTAGATCAACATCTCACACCCTACACCAAGATAAATTCAGAATGGGTGAACAACTTGAATATAAAGAGGGAAACTATAAACATGTTAAGTGAACACAGAATAGTATACTTGTCAGATCTCTGGGAAAGGAAAGACTTTAAAACCAAGCAAGAGTTAGAGAAAATTACAAAATGTAAATTAAATGGTTTTGATTATATTAAACTAAAAAGTTTCTGTACAAACAAAAACAATGTAGTCAAAATCAGAAGGGAAACAACAAATTGGGAAAAAATCTTTATAAGGAAAAACTCTGACAGGGGTCTAATTACTCAAATATACAAGGAGTTAAATCAATTGTATAAAAAAATCAAGCCATTCCCCAATTGATAAATGGGCAAGAGACATGAATAGGCAATTTTCAGGTAAAGAAATCAAAAGTATCAATAAGCACAAGAGAAAGTGTCCCAAATCCCTAATAATTAGAGAAATGCAAATCAAAACAACTCTGAGGTATCACCTCACATCTAGCAGATTGGCTAAAATGAAAGAAGGGGAGAGTAATGAATGTTGGAGGGGATGTGGCAAAATTGGGACATTAATGCATTGCTGGTGGAGCTGTGAACTAATCCAGCCATTCTGGCTGGCAATTTGGAATCATGCTCAAAGGGCTAAAAAAGAATGGCTGCCCTTTGATCCAGCCATACCATTGCTGGGTTTGTACCCCAAACAGATCATAGATAAACAGACTTGTACGAAAATATTTATAGCTGCGCTTTTTGTGGTGGCAACAAATTGGAAAAGGAGGGTATGTCCTTCAATTGGGGAATGGCTGAACGAACTGTGGTATATGCGGGTGATGGAATACTATTGTGCTAAAAGGAATAATAAACTGGAGGAGTTCCAGGCGAACTGGAGAGACCTTCGGGAACAGATGCAGAGCGAAAGGAGCAGAGCCAGAAGAACATTGTACACAGAGACTGATATACTATGGTAAAATTGAATGTAATGGACCTCTGTACCAGCAGCAATACAGTGACCCAGGACAATTCTGAGGGATTTATGGTAAAGACGCTACCCACATTCATAGGAAGGACTTCAGGAGAGGAAACATATAAGAAAAACAAGTGCTTGAACGCATGGGTCGGGGTGGACATGATTGAGGGTGTGGACTCGAAACTACCACACCAATGCAACTACCAACAATTTGGAAATTGGTCTTGATCAAGGACACATGACAAAACCAGTGGAAATGTGCATCGGCCATGGGTGGGGGGAGTGCGGGGGGTGAAGGGGAAAGGAGGAGCATGAATCATGTAACCATTTTAAAAATGAATATTAATAAATGTTTGGGGAAAAAATTAGTGCAAAAAAAAAGTAGATAGTGCATGAAATCACAAATCTCCCATGTTTAGCTTACTTTTCTTCAAATTATAAGGATGATATTAGAGAAAATAAGTATCATTTTATTAGTTTAGAGATAAGAAATAGAGAAGCTGGCTTAGGAAAGAATTGAAGTTTCAAACAGAGCTGAGACAGAGTGTCAGTTTCAAGTCTAATGTTTTTTTTCTGTGATAGTTACTCTCTGTAGGAGTGGCAGTTGGTCTCTGGCACTTGGCAGAGTCACTCAAAGAGACTCTCTGTGAGGACTTGGAGGAGGTAACATATCTCTCTCTCTCTCTCTCTCTCTCTCTCTCTCTCTCTCTCTCTCTCTCTCTCACACACACACACACACACACACACACACACACACACACACACACACNAAGAGCTGTTCACACACACACACACACACACACACACACACACACACACACACACACACACACACACTCTGAGATAGAAGGAAAGGAGAGAAAGACCTGAAGGAGCTTAGTGTTTTCTTTTTCCAACTTGGGAAACACTATTAACTATCTATTACTCTTTTATAGATTGTTTTAACTCTGAAAAGACCAAAGAAAACCCTGGTCTTTGGTTCGGACTCTGAGTCTGTTAGGGCTCAGAGTCCCAACTTGGTTCTTGCTGAGACTAAGCCAGCTAGTCTTTGTTATTTTTATAACTTGGAGGTAAAGTTAAGAATTACAAGGATAATAATGTTAGTTTATTTAAAATAGTAAAAATTGTGTTAGTCAGATGAGGAAGGATCAGTGTAGCCTGTGGACACAGGAGAAACGTTCCTTGCAGAATCAGGGAGTTTTATTTGGGTGGAGTAAGAATCCCTTAGAGTTAGAAATACTTTTTATCCTTATATTTTCAATAAATAGTTTATTTTTCTATAACAAGAGTCTCTTTAGCATCCTTGAACCTGGTCTTGAAGGGAAGTTCACTTATGAGCTTCATTTCACTGATGTAAATTGAAGATACTTTGCAAGCCCAGGAAGCAGAGTATCTGAAATCAATTTATAATCTATAATCAATTCATTGCCCATTAGTTTTACAGTTTACCTTTTATTTTACAATAACCACATAATAATTCCCATCCACAAGTATCCCAGCCCCTCCCTATCTTCCCTGCTCACAAAAGATATCATCAAGGTCACTAACATGTACATATAAATTTAGTCTTTCATATTTGGCATTCCTGTTCCCTTTCTGGAAATGACATTCATAGTTTATTTGCCCAGCATTAATTCTGTGGCTGTGTATGATGTCACTTAACCCCCATTGGCTAGCTCTTACCAGTCTTCTGCCTTGGAACCAATATTGTGTATTGATTCTAAGATGGGATCTAAGGGTTTGAAAAACATCGTGTTAAAATATTTTCAGTGACAGGCAGAGCCATAAGTCAGGTGGGGCAACTGAAGCTTTTTCCTAAAAATGCTAGGATTTAGAGGGTCCTGGTAGCACTATGCCAGGCTCACACCTAGACCAGTAACAAGACATCCACCTCTCAAAAAATAGCCAATGATTTAGCAGCATGGAATCAGCCTAGCTTCACATTAGCACATTTTCTTCTCCCCAGTGACCATATCCCTTATGAATTACCTCTTTGCCTCATATAGCCCCAGGTCTTAAAATTCCATGTTATGGCCCTAGTGATACCATACCCCCTCAGGGAAATATGGGTTAGACTTGAACTTAGTGTGTTCCTTGAATAGCACAGATTTGTATCTAATTCCATTCAAGACAATAAGCATTAAAGTATACTATACATCAAAGTATTATATATAAGGCACTGTACAAGACACCAGGATACACAAAGACAACTATAAAACAGCTTCTGAATTAAAAGAACTTATATTTTACCATATTCTTTTAAATGAAACTCTACAGTCTGTAATGATGACATGGGAAGGACAAGTAGAATTATCAAGGTTGAAGTAGTCAAACAGAATGAATTCAAATGACTTATTCCTAGGGTACTCTGATGAATCCTACCCTGTCACTCCAATTATATCCCACTCCTAAAAGGAATTTTCATGGTAAAAAAAAGAGGAGAAAATGTTGGGAAATAATTAAGAAAAAGAATTGAGTATTGAGTAGGGAAATCAGAAGGGAAATCTAGGAGCATTTTGCATCTGCTAAGACAAAGGGGATTAAGGTTAAAACAAACAATTGGAAAATATGTGCATGTACCCCACAGTGTAAGCATTTGGGCAACCCACTATTCCTTTTAAACTTCCAAGTTTAAGAGGCTAAATACTATTGTTAAATGAACCAGTTTGTAGGGACTACAAAATATCAAAAGAGCCACAAGAAAAATAAAATATTACATCAATTATTTTTTTAGGACATCAATAATCTGGACATAACCAAAGAAGAGCGCTATAGTGGGGAAAAAATAAACTTTTCTGAGTATCTGCATGCCTAACTTACATGAAAAGAGATGTTAATAGATTGTTAAAAATCTAGTTCATTTTTATACAATATATTTCAAGTATACAAGCATACCCTTGAAATTCTCATTTCCTAAAAGAATTTGACAATAATAATTTAAGTTCCAATCAGAGTTATTGGTTCTGGAAATGAAAGGGAATCTATGCAGGTAATTGAGTTGGGTAGAGACATGGTCAAGACTTGCATATCAGGAAAATCACTTTGAAAACTTGGTGGAAGATGGATTAGAGTGGGACTAGAAGAAGGGTGATGGAAAACAGGGAAATCAATTAGTATGTAACTAATAGTCTAAGTGAGATGTGATGAGTGTCCGAATTAAGTTGGTGGGTTTTGGAATGGCAAGCAAATGTTGGATACAGGAGATATTCAGGAGGTAGAAAAGGCAAGATTTGGCAAATTATACTATGACTCTGCAATACTGCTATTTCTTCTGATATTTCTAAATAGAACAATAGGAAACTGGTTATACCAATCAATTTGGGTTTTTTGTGCTATTCTGGGATCCTCATATAATTTGAACATTAAACTGTTCCTGAGAGGAATGATGATGGGCTTCCTCATTTGTTATTTTTGGATGAAACCTATTATATGTTAGCACAAATATTCTTTTTACTGGAATGAATTTGCACTTATATCTAATCATCTGGGGAACTTCAAAATTAAAAGCTAGAAAATATGCTATTAATTACTGTCTTTCATCAAAGCTTCTCCAAGTCTTTGATTAATAATAATAACTATTCTCTTTTGCAGATGGAGACTAAGTGAACTAAAAGCAGGATTACCATTTAATAGTAAGGTCCAAGCAAGAGCTAATTCTTACTGCCAAACCTCAGACCCTGCTACAAACCACAATCTGTTTTCTTATTCTCTATCAATCAATGTAACTATCAACTTTACTACTGACTTTTTGTACTAGAACAATACTGTTCTTCAATTCTATAACACTGTTTAAATGTGAAGACATTTAGAATAAAATTGTGACAGAGGTTATCATTTCATTTTTACGTAACACTCAGGAAAACTCTGAAGACTAGTAAACAAAAGTCATTTGCCTTATTTTCATTTGAATCTACTTAAATTGGATCAAGTCCCTGATAAATAGTATCTGAAATGCTGCAATGTGGCAGCCATTATGCCACAGAAAACTATGACCTAATGCATCTTTATCTGTGATTTTACTTATCTTCTACCCCCAATAAATAGATTATGAACTAATTGTTCATGTCTTTCTTTTCACAAGGCATATAAACTCTAGCTGAGTTTTCATTATAGCAAATTAATCAACTGACATAGATTCATAAAGATGGTCTCAGTGGTTATACCTAGAATAATCAGTCAGTCAACTGGTGTTTGCTATGTTCCAACTATTCACCAGGCATTGTGCTAAGCAATAAGGATAACAAGAAAAGACAAAAAATAGTTCCAGCTTCCACGGAGCTCATGGTTGCAAACCAGATATACATAGGATTAATTGGAGTTAATCAATAGAAGGAAGACAGGCACGTTAAGGAGGACTGCTTATAGCTGCCTATAGATGGTGGAATTTTAGCTAGGATTTTGATGAACAGAAAGAGTTTATAAAAGACTATTTGTATTCTGTTCAAAAGGAATTTATAGTCCCAAGATGCCTTTGACCACATGCTGCAGTATTTCAAAGGATCTCTGATCTTATCTATGTGGGTTTCCATTCTATGTTCTTATATCACAATTTATCTGTACTTTCTCATGCTATGCCATTGTTCTCCCACAAGTCTCCACTTTGGGATGCAATCAAGAGGACATAGAGAGAACAAAAAATAGAGATCTTATAGATAGCATACATGACACAACATTGAGGACCTTTCTTCTTGCACCCCCTATGTTATTATTTTTATTTACTTATTTCTCTCCTCACACTATTTGATATTTACTTATCTATTTACATGTTACAGCCCTATTAAAATGAAAGATTTTAGGGCCAGTACCATTCCTATTTTTTTTTCTTTTTCACAGGACCCAGCATAGTGCCTTACATCTATAAGGAAACTATTGAGCAAATGAATGAATACGCCATAGGTTCCTAGCATTAGAAAGTATCATTGGTTTTTATTTAAATTTTAAGTATTTTAAATGTATTTTGCTTTTACATCATCTTCATTTTCACATGTATATCTCTTCCCTCTTTATACCTAATATACCATCCTTTTTAATATTGTTTTAAAAGAAAGTCAAAAATATCAGTTCAGCATACATCAATCAATTTAGCAATATGTGGAGTATTCATGAAATCCTAAACATCTCTCTTTTTTGAATTTGCCATCTAGACAAAAAAATGCAATGTGGAGATATGGAAGGAAGTTTAGGAGATAAAAGAGACTGGTTAATGGAATAGGTTGGCTAGGCGTTGCCAAAATGTCTTTTGAACTTTTCAACATTTGTCTTTCCATATTGTAATTGTAGAGAACTAATAGAAACTAAATCAATACCTGTCAGTGTTTTTTTTTTCAAAATATAAGAAATGTTAAGAAGTGAAAGTTAAATCATTTTTACATAGGTACAATTGTTTCATTTTCCACAACAAACTTGAAAATTGAATTCAAATATTATTTGTTATAAGAGACATGTGAATGTCTCTTATTATAAAGTAATATATTAAGATAATAAGTTTCTACCAAATTATAGGTACAAAGCATTTTGTACATATCTTATTTCATTTAATCAACAAAACAAACATGTGAAATATTATTATTGAAAGCATTAAGGGACTTACCCAAGATCACAGTTAGTACATAGGAGGGTAAGAAATATCTAGACCTCCTGACAAATCAGATGCCTTTTCCAAATAATTTTAGGCATTTATTATATCACCTTCATATAATTTTAAATTACATCAACTTTTCACAGAGAGATATTTACTCTTCTTATGGAAATACAAAGGAAGAATTAGCCCTTATTGCTAACTCAAACATCTTTAAGCACCTAAGAGGCTCCATTCTATTCCAGCTTCACCAACAGATTGTCCTCTCTAGTAAATCCAGTCTCATTTATTTTCTTTTTTTAAAAATCCTTACCTTCCACCTTAGAATCAATACTGTGTGTTAGTTCCAGGGCAGAAGGGCTAGACAGTGGGGGTTAAGTGACTTGCCTAGGGTCACACATATAGGATTTGTCTGAGGCAAGATTTGAACCCAGGACCTCCCATTTCTAGGGATGGCACTCAATCCATTGAGCCACTTAACTCTCCCCGCTCATCTATTTTCAGTCATTCCCTATCTATTTTCTAGTTTTCTACTTCCTACAAACATGTCCATGTCTCCCACATTTTGAAAAAAGAAAAAAAATCATTTGATCCATCATTTTATCCATCTATTCTCTAAGGATATAGTCCTATGTTCCATATCTCTCTTGCTTTTTTTTTTTTAATTTTAAACCCTTAACTTCTGTGTATTGACTTATAGGTGGAAGATTGGTAAGGGTAGGCAATGGGGGTCAAGTGACTTGCCCAGGGTCACACAGCTGGGAAGTGTCTGAGGCCGGATTTGAACCTAGGACCTCCTGTCTCTAGGCCTGGCTCTCAATCCACTGAGCTACCCAGCTGCCCCTATCTGTCTTGCTTTTTGAGGATAAACTTGAGAAGACTGTCTATGATAGTTGCTTCTACTTCCTTTTTCTCTCCTTAAATCTCTAGTGTCTGGTTTCTATCATCATCACTTAACTGAAATTGTTCCCTTCAATGTTACCAATGATCCCGAATTAAATGACATTTGTTCCATCTTTGTAGTCAATCATTTTTTCCTTGACATTCTCTTCTTTCTAGGTTTCTATCTCCTGGGTTTCCTTCTACCAATCTGAACATTCTTTTCCAGTCTCCTTTATTCTGTCTTCACCAAGGCCATGCTCACTAACTGTAGGTGTCCCACGAGACTTTGTGCTGGACCTTCTTCTCTTCTCCTTCTATATTTTTTTCACGTGATGATTTCATTAGTGTTCGTGACTTCAATTTTTATCTCTATGCTAATGATTCTCAGATCTGTTTATCCAGTGTTTCTGCTGACTTCCAGTCTCACAACTCCATCTAGAACTTGATGGCCTATAGGCATTTTAAATTCTACATGTCCAAAATTGAGCTAAATATGTTCCTTCCCATATTTTCTCTTCTTAACTTCTCTATTATATAGAAGAAACCATCATGCTCTCATTTGGCCAGGTTCATAATGTAGGTATTATCCTTGCCTCTTCAGGCTCTTTCACCTTTTGTATCTAACCTATTGCCAAGTCTTGTCATTTAACCTTCAGAACATCTCTCATATATGCCCCCTGCCTTTGTCCTCTAATACTGTGGCCACATTAGTATACAACCTCATCATCTTCCATCTGGATTATTTCTATAGTCTGCTGGTTGGTCTTCCTCTCACATGTCTCCCACTACATCCAGTCTTCTACTACTATAGTCTATGTCTAACTATATCACTATTCCCACCCTACCCAATCACGCAAATATTCATTGAACTCCAGTGTCTTCTATCACAGCAAGAATCAACTATAACATCCTCTTTGGGGCATTCAAAGATTTCATAATCTGTACCACCACACTTTCCTATCTTCCCAGACTTCTTTTATTTTACTCTCATGTAATTTGAACTAAGGACACTGATTCCCTTGTTGTTCATCACATAAGATACTCCATCTCCTAATCTTAGTCATTTTCACTGACTATGCTCCATGTGTGGAATTTGGACCCTTTTCATCTCAGTCCCCTGTATTCCTTAGTTTCCTTCAAGTCTTATATAAAATCCCAACTTCTACAAGAAGCTTTCATATTATCTTAATGCTAGTCTTCCTTCTGTGGATTACCTCTAACTTACCCTGTATATATGTTCTTTGTGCATAATTGTTTGCATATCATCTCTCCCATTAGACTTTTGAAATACTACAGAATTAGACATTGTTGTTGTTTTTTCTTTCATTACAGCCACATTACCTGGTACATAGTAAAATTTTAAAATGTTTGTGGACTGATTGACCTCTAAAAATGGAGAGTAGAAAAAGATGTGATAGAACTGTATATAGGCAAAATGTATTTTAAAGAAGAAAGAAGATTCTTCAAACTACAGTTTGTGAGTTTGGCTTTCTGTCTTACTCAAGTTATAGAATACATTATTAAATGGATGATGTATGAGCACTTAAAGAAGGAAGCAGAGATCATTTGTACCTTCGTAGCTTCAACACGAACAGGTTAAGAAACTAATCTTCCCTTTTCATCTTTAGATCTTGAATTAATTTGAAGATGGAATTTAATAAGTATGAATGCAAAACTTTACACTTGTATTCAAAGATTCACCTCTACAAGTATAGAAGACATTTTAGAATATAGTTCATGAACAAAACACCTGATGGTTTCAATGAAATGGATCAATATTAGCCAATAATAATTACATAGCAGTCAAGAAATGACAGTGCAATCAACCTGCATTAGCAGAAACAGGAATGTATGGAAATAATGAATAGAATGCTAGACTTGAAGACAAGAACACATGGGATCTAATCTCATCTCCAACATTCATTAGCTATATATTCCCAAAAAAGCCAATTTTGTTTGTTACATTAAAATACTCACTTAATTCCCCCTCTCTGCCCTCCTCCCATTAGAGAGAGAAAGCATCATCTAAAATATATATATATATATGCATATATATATACTGTGTTATTTCCATTTTTTACATTTATTTATTCATTTAGAATGTTTTTCCATAGCTACATGATTCATGATTCCCTCTACCTTCTTCCCTCCCCACTCCCAGAACTGATAAGCAATTCCACTGGGTTACACATGTATCATTGTTCAAAACCTATTTCCACATTATTCATAATTGCAATAGAGTGATCTTTTAACATCAAAACCTCAATCATATCCTCATCGAACCACATGATGAATTGTTATGTTTTTCTTCTGCATTTCTACTCCCACAGTTCTTTCTCTGAATGTGAATAGCCTTTCTTTATCATAACTTTCTCATTGTTATCCTGGATCATTGCATTGCTACTAATAGAAAAGTCTGTTACAATGGGTTATGCCACATTATATCAGTCTCTGTGTACTATGTTCTCCTGGTTCTTTTCCTTTCACTCTGCATCAATTCCTGGAGGTCGTTCCAGTTCACATGGAATTCCTCCATTTCTTTATTCTTTTCAGCACAATAATATTCCATCACCAACATTTACCAAAATTTATTCATCCATTCCCCAATTGATGGACACCCCCTCATTTTCCAATTTTTTGCCACCACAAAATGAGAGGCTACAAATTTTTTTGTACACGTCTTTTCCTTTATTATCTCTTTGGGGTACCAACCCAGCAGTGGTATGACTGGATCAAAGGGTAGGCAGTCATTTAAAGCCCTTTGTGGTAATTCCAAACTGCCCTTCAGAATGGTGGGATTAATTCACAACTTCACACCATCAGTGCATTAGTGTCCCTGTTTTGCCACATCCCCTCCATATGTCATTTATTCGATCAGTTCTTTCTCTGGAGAAAGACATACATAAATTATTCTTCAAACAATGTTTCTGTTGCTGCATATAATGTTAGCATTTTAAAAGAGGAAGATATCACATAAAAGAAAAGGAGGAGGGAGTGTTTAGCAAATGCTCTAGGTGATTCCTGGAGTCAAGCAAAATAAAGTCATAGCTGACTTATCAAAGGTCAGGGTGGTTCCTGGGATAGATTATTATTTTCATTGGGGAAAAGAAGAGGAGAGGAAAAGAGGAAAGAGAATATTGGCATGACTAGAAATGTCTCAGAAATCAAAATAGGTTAAAAACAATTATATATCATGGAGTTCCATAGGAAACAAAACATTTTTTAAAGAAGGAATAAAAGAGAAGATATTCATTCAGGAGATTACATCATTTCAAAATGAAAACACATCTCTTGGTGTTTATGATATATGTAAAGAGAACTCTTGTCAGTGAGGACAGTGCCCCTCTTATGCTTTCATACACGATAATAAAACTGTTTGTTAGCAGTTCGCACAAGATAATACAATGTCCACTTCTCTAGTCCTCTAGGGTATGCCATACTATGACAATATATACAGATAGGGATAAGGAATGCACACATAATTTCATTCCTACAGGGAATTCTCAGACACCTTCTCTTCAACTACTAACCAAAGTGATGTCTAGAGTCATAGAGCCATTAGGTATCAGGAATGTTATTTGAACCCAATTTTCCTAGCTTCAAGTTTGGTTCTCTATGGTGAAAAAGTACTCCTCAATAGGGAGATAAATACAAAAGGAGTTTCTCACCTCCTCAGCCTTTTCTCCACTCATAATCTATTGATAAAATTTCTGTTGCTCGGCTCTGTGAGACTTTCTGAGGAAAGAACATTGTTCTTTTTTTACCTTAAGAAAAGTTAATCTTTCTGGAAAGGTTTAATTTTTTTAAGTACTAGATCCTTGTAAACTTTCCAAAGACTTTCCTATGAGGACAATGCAGGCTTCTTGCTATATATTAGATAAGGAATTCAGTTCGTTCTTTGTTATGGTAGAAAGGTAAAAATATAGGACTGTTCTTTCTTATTAATCTATATGTAAATTCATTGGCCAAGGATTTTACCATTTAATTTTCTCTGTGTCAAATATGAATCTCAGAACCTCAGAGGTACAGACTCCAAATAAACATCAAA
This sequence comes from Gracilinanus agilis, assembly GCF_016433145.1. Taxonomy (NCBI): domain Eukaryota; kingdom Metazoa; phylum Chordata; class Mammalia; order Didelphimorphia; family Didelphidae; genus Gracilinanus; species Gracilinanus agilis. The sequence goes on along the minus strand of NC_058133.1, from coordinate 100,168,744 downwards.
CATCTAGTTCAGTCTAAAGCAGAACACAAATTCCTTCTGCAACACAGTAATAAAATAAATATCTGTCTAGCATTTGAGGTGTACATCTACATATACATGCACATATATACCCATATATACATGTATGCATGTGCATGTATGTATATAATACATTCATGCATATATTATATGTACACACATATATAAGTATATATAAAATGTTGACTACCATCTAAAGAAATGTTGAATGTTTAGAAAAAATGAATGACCATCAGGGACCCCTGCCCCCAGCTTAGAAAAAGGAAAACTTAGCAGACTCAGATCCCAGCCAGTACACTAAAACCAATATGTCCCAATAATTCAACCTAGTAAATCTATGATAAACTGAATCTCTCTTGTATATAACCTGTCTTTCTTGTAAACCTGAATCTAAATTAATTAATTCATTTATTCATTCATTCATGAAGATAATTAAATGCTTAGTCAGTTTAGAACAATTTGTCCTAGTTCACTGTGTAGAATGGACACACAGTTGAGGCCTTCCAGTATTCTGAAATGTACTCTCTGCAAATAGAAGCCAAATATGTGGCTGGGAAAAATTATCCTTTATGTAAAATGTCTGGGCTCCAAAAGATGGCCAATGGAATCTAGCATCTCTGAATGTTTGGTTGGTTTCCTAGGGGAAAAAAATTGATAGTACTCAAGAATTGCTTCCCAGATTCTTGTCTTAGAGTCAATTATGCTTGGAACCCAAAAGGAATGCATGTGTATGCTTTCTAATAATGTTGTTGAAAGGCCCTTCTGGCTAGTCAGTTGGTTATCTCTCTTTCCCAGATTGTTTAGGCATATTCCATTATTAAATTATTATAGAAGGATTTCTCAGTCAATTTGAGGATTCCTTCAGATTCAAGAATGTATTAATGCCGAATCTATACTAAGGGTTTTCTCTGATTTCATATTTCATCTTTTAGGTGCTTGCCCAGAATACAGATTAAAATAAGACAGCCCTAGGACATTATTTTGGATATTTTATTTAATTAATTAATTTATAATATTTTTTTCTATTATGAATTTTTCTGTGAATTAGAAGATTCATGTTCTTTCCATCCCCTCCCTTAATCCCTCCCATAGCCAACTCACAATTCCACTGGGTTTTACATGTGTCATTGATCAAGACTTATTTCCATATTATTGATATTTGCACTAAGGCTGATCGTTTAGAGTCAATATCCCCCATCATACCCCATCAACCCATGTGATGAAGCAGTTATTTTTCTTCTGTTTTTCTACTTCCACAGTTCTTCTGAATGTGGATAGCATTCTTTCTCATAAGTCCCTCAGAACTGTCCTGGATCATTGCATTGCTGCTAGTAGAGAAGTCCATCACATTGGATTGTACCATAGTGTATCCGTCTATGTGTATAAGGTTCTCCTGGATCTGCTCCTTTCACTCTGTATCAATTCCTAGAGGTCATTCCAGTTCACATGGAATTCCTCCAGTTCATTATTCCTTTGAGCACAATAATATTCCATCACCAACAGATACCACAAGTTGTTCAGCCATTCCCCAATCAAAGGACATCCCCTCATTTTCCAATTTTTTGCCACCACAAAGAGTGCAGCTATAAATATTTTTGTACAAGTCTTTTTCCCTATGATCTCTTTGGGTGTACCCAGCAGTGGTATGGCTGGATCAAAGGGCAGTCTTTTAAAGTCCTTTGGACATGGAGGAAACCAGTTTTAGAAGCAAATTGTCAACCTTGTTTAGAATTGACTATCTGATCACTTATTAAGTACAGGAATTCAAGAGATACTCAGGTTTTCACAAAGGCTTTTATTTTCTATTAAGTCAAGAAACTAACACTAGGGGGCAGCTGTGTAGCTCAGTGGATTGAGAGTCAGGGCTAGAGACAGGAGGTCCTAGGTTCAAATCCGGACTCAGACACTTCCCAACTGTTGGCCCTGGGCAAGTCACTTAACCCCCATTGCCCACCCTTTCCACTCTTCCACATAGGAGCCAATACACAGAAGTTAAGGGTTTAAAAAAAAAAAAAGAAAAGAAACTAACACTAGGATGCAATCCTACCCATTTTCACATTAATAAAATGAAATATTATTTGATTTAAGATATAAAAAACCAAAGTAGACCTCCAAAAAAGCTATCAGAATAATTTTCCTCTATGTGTTTGTGTGTATGTGTGTGTGTGTGTGTGTGTGTGTGTGTGTGTGTGTGTGAGTATGCATATGCAACTAAAATAGAGACAGGAAAATGGTGGATTGCAAAGATCTTAAGAGTCCAAAGATCTGTATTTTAGTCTTGGCTACAAATCAGTCATTGGTCAACTTGTGGAATTTATATATGTATTACTTTGAATTATCTGTATATATGTTGTGGTAGGACCTATGACTGATGTGCCTTCTTTCCTCCCAGCCATTCCATGGAAAAGCTTTACCTTAAAGAAAATCAAGCTGTCTCTGGCAACTGATTGGCCTTGTCTTTCCTGAGACAGCTTCCTGGTTATTGATGGAGAGCATAAAACATTCAAGTCATGTGGAGTCTACCTCTCAGATTCGATGCACTCCTAAGACCACATCATAATCAGATCACTTATTGACCATATGTGTTTCCATATAGAGATAAGGGGAGCCTTAGAGAAACCTTGGGCCCCTGTATTGCCCATCATTGTTGTGCTAGAGCAAAGGAAACCTCTTTTGGAATGTTAAATGATTTAAAAGTCCCTCATTAATCCCCAAATTTTACCTGAACTAAGAGTATTGGCATTAGACCTGCCTCTCCAAAGCACATTATTTTCCTAAGGATGGAATGGGATAATGGCTACTCCCTTCCTTTATTTATTGATCTTTTTTAACCCTAACAGCTAATTGAAGATATTGTTCAGTTGGTTTTCAGGAGTGTCCAGTTCTTCTTGACTCCATTTGGGTTTTTCTTGGCAAAGATACTGGAGTGGTTTGCCGTTTCCTTCTTCAACTCATTTTAGAGATGAAGACCTGAAGCAGATAGGATTAAGTGGCTTGCTCGGGGTTAAACAGCTAGTAAGAATCTGAGGTCAGATCTGAACTCTGGAAGATGAGTCTTCCTAACTCCAGACCTGTCACTCTATCCCCTGCCCCTCTGTGAAGAAAGTAGCTGCTTAATAAATGTTTTTTGAATGAGTGAATAAATGATGTCTAAGATCTCATCTAGTTCTACAATCTGATTCTGAGATTCTTATCTTGAATGCATTGATTAGACATTTGTTGTTGATATTGCTGATGATGGGCAGCTTCTTCATATTCTGAAGGTAGAAAAAATTTTTAAGCATCAGTGCACATGTGGAATGACTCAACATGTCTATATTTAAATACTTCAAAATTTTAAGTACTTCAAGTATCTGTGATTTCCTTTATATGGGTACTCCCTCTTTTATTGCAGATTTTTTTCCAAATTTCATGGTGGAAAAATCTGTTACCTTAAAGTGAACCTGGTAACAAACTTTTCTGAATTTAAAGAGGTTGGTCCTTACATGACAGACCTATGTAGACTCTATTACTGCCCCTATATTTGTTAGATTTATAGAAACTGCCACACTCCATTAATATAACCTTAAAGAAACCATCATCATCTGCATCTCATGATGAGAAATTAAAGCAAGGCAAATCCTCCCAAATGGCCACCAGAAAAAGAAGATACCCAGAAAGATATTGTTTCTGCTGCCCAAATACCCGAAGAGGAAACAGACAAAAATTTGAATTCTAGTTTTCAGACCACCAATTCATTATCCCAGGGAGCCTTTGTTGAGTTGAATTCATCCATTCCAAGGACTGATCCTGAGATCTATAGTACTACACCGTATTTAAATGAATGTATAGATTATTGATATCATAGGAAGAGAATAAAATGATGTCACAAAGAATATCCAAAATTACTTAGCACTTCAAAATCTCTCTGTAGATACCTGTCATCTCTTAAAACAAAGCACACTTGTGCTATTGTCCTGAAGTATATCTATATCTGCAAGAGAGCCTCCAGGTCTTTCTCTGCAGGAAGCCATTGATTGTCAAAAGCAGTTTCCTCAACACTAGAAATGAAAATTAGCCTGTAAGAACTGCTTAGGCATGAGTAGATTTTTCATGAGCCAAACTTGAATGTAGATTGAATAAAAATGACAGGTTGTTCACCAGACACTAGGAAAAATCACATAAAGGTGAAAGCTTAGTATCTTTTTCATTATTGTTTCCCTTTGCACTTCCTTGAAGATAATTAATTGCCAAATCTGTGAGACTAAGCCAGGTTACTTTTATCTGATATCTACGAGGACCAAATGATTGATGTTAGGTTCAATTGAGGATGCAGCTGCAGGTTGTATGTTCTTGCTGCTCTTGTTTTGATACCTCTAGATGTATTCATCATTCTCCATGTGAACTGACTCGAGTGCCAGTTGTAGAAGCAGCAGCAAGCCAGAGGACTAAATCCATTTTTGCCTGTTATTCAGATGCTTCTTTGGCTAGTACACTATCTTCAGCCTGAATTACTGTCAACTTTCCCGCTGTCATTATCAATCCTTGAATTGGATTCACTCAACTTAACAAAGGCCCCATGTGCTAATGAATTGATGGTGTGAAAATCAGAATCCAAACTTTTGTCTATTTCATCTTCAAGTATTTTGGCAGCATAACCAATGTCTTTTTTTGGTACTTTCTTTTTTGCCAGGAATCATCCATCAATCTTTCCAAAAATAAAGATTGCTGCCATGACTTGGCTCAGACACACTCTTCCAACCCTTCTCTCTCTGATGGCTTTATTCAAATGATCTCACCACATTTACAAGGCTTTCCATTACTGTCCACTTCAACCATGGAAATTATTCATCAACTTCATTCTTTTTTTTTTTTTTTAGTGATGTAATATGCACTGACTTCTCTTAGTTGGCCAGTGTCTTTCGTGTGCAGGCTACTATCTAATTCAGTAACTCTATCCTATTCAGGGAGACAATTAATCATTGGTCAACCTGTGGAATTCATTTTTCTATCTTTATAGACAAATGGAAATTGTTTTGACTATAACCACCCTTTCCAAGGACATTGATTCAGGATCAAAAATAAAATCTTCTGTTTGAAATTCAAAGCCCTTCACAACAAATGCCCTTACCTATACTTCTAGTCTTTTTATGCTTTATTATCCTGCCACATACTCTTAAATCCTATGTCACTTGGCTTCCATGCTGTTCTATGACCAAGACACTCTATTTCTTGGCTCTAGACAATTTCTCTGCCTACATTTCTTGTACAACCTGATAAGCTATGAATTTAAAGACTTAAAAAAAAACCTTAAGTTTGTTTTTTTTTAAATTCAGTTAGGTTTCACAGTATATCTTGTGTCAGTTAGAATCACTTCTCAAATGTCTTGATTTATATCTGCTTACCAGTACCCCGATTTAGCTCTTCTAGAGTGTTAATAGATATGTAATCAACCACTACAATCTAACGCTAAGTAACACATTTCTTCTCAAAGATACATCCATATTTGCTATTTCTAGTAGCAGAGGAAAACTCATTCATAACCCAAATGAAAACCAAATTCAAGCTCAGTGGAAAGGTTTACTCATACACACAGTAGTTCTAGATTCAAATTGTTAAAATTGGATCCTTCTTATTGAACCTTTAACTTTCTATTTTTGAAACTTAGAAGACCAAAAAGGATAAACTAGTCACCACAGATGCCATTCAATTTACTAGAAAAACGGTGAAGTTTGATGAATAGAGAACTGTAATAGGAGTCAGGAAGGCCTTGGTGAAGCCCTCCAACTCCCATGAAGTACACTGAACGTGTAGACGCAGTGTATATGCCCTCAAGTACCCTCAAGCACTTTCTAGGACTAAAATCTTCAGAAAAGAAGAGGAAAAGGGGAAGTTCTACACTAAGATTAATGAAATCAGAGGTCCTGTTTAGAAAACTAACCAAAAAAAATTCTTTCTTTTTTTTATGAAAACCAAAAGGTAACTCCACAAATATCAAGACAATTGTCCCCAACTGACATATATTAATATCTATATGCAAATGTTTCCCTTTTTTAAAAAGCTAGTCTATTTCTAAATTAGCATGTAGAGCCTGTACTTGCTGATTTTAAAAACAATAATTCATTTTGAAACAGCATTTTACGCATTTTAATAACTTCAAATAGTGAGTGATACTAAGTAATCTTGGTATTCAAAAGATTTCGTTGTGTATCAACTCATTGCAAATGCTTTTTATTGTTTTTAAAAAGTCTGTTCATTCAAAACTGTCATTGTTCAACCTAATTTCTGAGAATTTGATGTTTTGAACTAAGTTTATTTTCAGTGTGCATGATTTCATTAGGTTTGATTCTCCTTCCATCAACATCAAAGAGAACCCTTCTAAAACTCGGTAAAGGAATGTTGAGGGTTACAGTGCTAAAAATAATCCATTGCCTGGTAGCCAAGCTGGTAGGAGCTTCTCCAAAAACTCTGGCAATGTTGTTTGGCAACAAACACATAATCCAGGATGAGGTATACCAGTTTTCTAGTAGTACTTGCCAGAACTTATTCTCTGCTAGTCTACTCTTTAAGTACTTTGATTCACCCATGTGTCTTAATTAGATATAAGGAGAAAAAATGTTAATAAAAATTTAAACTAATTACTGCTTAACATTGGATCTTTGCTGCCCAAAAACAATATTTCTCTCTTTACATGGGAAAGGTCCTGCTGCATATTTTGTAAAAAGACAACATCTTTTGCGAACTGGTTATTGCATGAAATTAGTCCATTAAAAATACAGAGTTTCAAAAGAAATTAACTAGTATGGAGGGGTATGAAGATCCAAAAATCCATTTTCAATCATTCTAATTTAATTTCAACATGATTGCCAGTTGATCATAATGAACAGACTGCTGATTTTAGAATAAGAAAACCTGGATTCAAGGTTTCCTGATTTTGCTACTACTCTCTGGCAAGTCACTTATCCTTATAAAGTGTCAGGCATTTTTGTATTAGTTTCAGACTAAATGCTGATCTGATTTTGTCAGAGGTAGTTTCCTGATCAGGAATTCCCTGTGATGGAGAAATCAAAGATTGGGTTGAAAACATTTCAGCATTCTAGTCATAGAAGCTCTTTTGCATATTATATCAATGACTCCATCAATATTATTTTTCTTTTCTTATAGAAGTAGCTAGTTAGACATGTGGTAGAACTTGAGATTAAGTGAAAGCTTATTTTTTCTTACTGTTTGTGGTTCTTAATGCAGGTGACTTTTGTTTAATTCTAGAGCCCTAAAAAGACCTATAATTTGCAATAAAATGACAGGTGTCAAAAACACAGACATGACTCGACATAATCTACAATGGGATGCCATAAAGACAAGTGAATAATGAGGCTTACAGAGCTTTTGTTGAAAGCTAGTAAGAGTGAAAGAAAGGGATAGCAAGCCATTACCTGGAATTCATGGTGAAGGGTATTGATCGATAGGACAAAATTTATGGCATATTACTTTTCCATCAAGCCAAAAGCAATAGGAGCAGCACCTGAACCTGACTTTTTTTCCAGTTCTTGCTTCTCTCTCTCGTATTTTAGCATTGATAATTTGGCACCTTCAATATCCTCGCAAGTTGCAACCCAGCTATTGCATTGCTTTTATGTGCCATATACTCAAAATTCTATCTTGGTCTCTTTGCCATTATTGAAAGTCAGATTTTCCCAGAGCTCGGCATAACTGACTAGCCGGAATTCTAGTCAAATACCTTCAAAACATACGTAATACTCACTACCCACAGTATTTTTTTTACCTGTTAGTGATATGTCCCTTCTAAAATTGTCTTCCTTCCTCTATCTCAGTCTCCTTTTGTCATTACTCACTACCCATTTTTCCTTAAAATTATTTCTTCTTTATAACTTTGTCTTTAATGTTTTGTGTATTTGTGGGGTTTGTGGGGAATGGGTGAGGGATAGATGTATAGACTAATGTCTCCACTGGCATGAGAAACTGCTGATGTAGAGAATACCTCTATTTATGCAGATATATAATTGGGCTATCACTGTAATTTGAAGTATTCGAGAGTTGCCTGGACCTAAGTGACTTGTCCATGGCCAACTAGGCAGCATGACATGTGTCAGATATAAAATTCAAACACAAGTCTTCTTGACTCCAAGGCTCTGTCCTCTACTCTGTGCCTCTTGCACATAATAGGAATGGAATTAGCCTTTCAAATTCAAAAGTTTCCATTTTGTTTTATTTTATTTTAATGAAGGCATTGATTGGAAGATTCAATAATCAGTCCTCTTTCACAGAGTTAGGTTTGCATATAGCTAAGTGTCAGGTGTGTCCACACACCATGAAAAACAATTCCAAAGGGTCCTTTCTTTTCCCCTCATGCTTTGACAGAAGAAATGATTGAGCATGGCACTGATAGCACTCCACAATATGGTTTCCACCTATCTTTGCAATTTTATTCTATATCATTTCCCTTAATGTATTCTTTTCCTCCAGGGTTTCATCTTTTCTCTATTCTTTTTCCTTTTCCATTCATCTTTCCTTGGCTCAGAGACTTTGAAATAGGTTGGGATGACAGAGAAAAGGGAGAATTTAGTACTTGATTATGAGGTTTTCATTTTATCCTGGATAAAGTAGGGAACTAATCTCTCACACAGACAAGTGACTTGACTTTTCATGTCAGCTATGCCACCTAGTCACATGACCTAAGCAAATTCACTTAAATCTTTGGTTGCTAGGTTGTCATAACATAATATGGGAGATACATATTAGCCTACTGCTAATGTCTCTTTCAGCTCTAAAATCCAATGATTCTGTGATTATTCAAAACCCTTCAAGATTTATCTAAATACATGGAATTGATGACAACAGAAATAAAATCTTTATTTTAATGACTTAAGTCTTTATTACTTAAATATAACTTATATTTAATTACATGAGCTAAATAAGCAATTTCCATCTTAAAATAAGTTGTATTCCAAAATTCTGTTTTCAACTTATTGATTCATTGGACTTTCATTTCATTGAATCATTCTCTCTATGTTAAAACAAAAAGAGATTATATTCCTAGCCTAGTCCACAAAAAACAAAAATGTCGAACTGGTAATATAACTGAGCTATCATATATTTACCAGGAAAAAAATGGAAAACAAAACCACTGCTGAGTTAGTAATAAAGAACACAAGCTATAAAATTCAAAAGAAATAGTTTCTTGTCATATTATCCTTTGTTGGTAAAGGAGAAGTAGATTTAATTAAAGGAGGAACAGGTATATGAAAACTTTCATAGAGTTTCTAAAGAGACCTCCTAGGTACTTTCAAACTGATAGGATTTTTTAAAGTAAATGGGCAAGTTTGAAAGAGAAGGTATCTAGCAAGAGAATTGAAATAATACATTGTGTATGGGAGAAAGACATTTATCTGAGATGGAATTAACTGAATTTTTCAAGATGGAATACAGAGAAAGGATAGAAAATAAATGTGTTATGCATGCCCTTGACCTAAAGAAAGGGGTGAGAAAAAGGAAAGGAAATAATGGGAACTGGATCAGGAAGATGTCAATACCCTGTACTATTGATATAGGGGTTTGTGGTTATTTAAGGTGAATTAAATCATTTTGAATTTAAATGAACCTACCATAAGCCAGGAAATATAATGATTGTGAAGTAGGGAGGTGAGGGGACAGGGAAAGACAATATAAAAAAAAAGGAGGTGTATGAAGATGCTTGTAAGACAGATATTTATAATTCAAGAAGTACCTATATTTGGTGAACCTTTATATAATTGTGTGTGTGTTCTTGTTTATTTTATAATAGTAGTGATTAACACCGATTGATCTATGTCCTTTCACTTGTTGAGATCAACACCATGAATCTATAAAAGGTAAAAATGCTGGTTTTAGAATTGATGTATTTACAATAAAGCAATCTAGCCAACTGAGCTATGAAGTTAGGAAAGAAGCAATTGCTGCCCGTAGCTAAAAAGAGTGCAAATGCATCTTTTCCTCCTTTGGGACTACCTCAAGCCAACAGATAAGCTTCCTAGCATGGTCAATAAAGAGTAACTCATAAAGGATTTACACATGATGGTTCCTAGTCATTGAGTCAACATATTAACAAAACTTTCTTCCTGAATATTACATTGTCTATTCTTTGAGGGAAAGAACTATGTCATTCATTTTTTTCATCACCCTTAATGACTCTTAGAGGCATTCCATGTTGCACACAGAAACTATGCAACAAACATTTTTTGGATTAATTAGAAAATTATGATATCCACATTTCTGTCTTATTCATGTTTAAGATGTTATCTCTTGGTTTTTAAATAAGTTCTCCTTATATGGTTATTAATAAATCTTGTAAAATGGTAAAAAAAAAGCATAAACTTGAGCATCAAAGGGGAATTCCAGTCCCTCTACCAATTTCACATTTTGTAACCCTGGACAAATCACTTCATCTGGCCAAGTCTAAGTTTCCTCATCTGTAAAATTGTGAGGTTAGACTATAAAATATTTATAACTCTTTCCCATCACCCATTTCGGATAATATTTTCTTACACTATAGCATAGAACATGAATTCTAATGGCAAATCTGACTAATTCTAAAAGGAACCATAAGTGTCAAAATTGGTTGGGAGCCACAAGCACCATAAGATCTCTTTTGAAAGAACATGCATTAATGTCAAAGTCAGCTCATTCCTTCTTCTTCCCATCCTTACAGACCTTATAGCATTGGGAGGCAATGCTGTTATTGATGGACTTAAATGGATCCTTTAGTGCATCATTGTACTCCTACTAGATGTATATATCACAAATCCTCCAAACCTTTTCATTCCATGTAGCTCTCATCTATGTCATTCCATAAATCCTTCATAGAAAAACCATCTAATATGTATGAAACCTTTCTCTGAGTCATTTAGTATTTTGTAGATACCAATGCAACATTCACTATCCATCTATTGTCCTTTGCTCTTTTTAAGAACTTTTAACTTTTTTTAACATGTATTATGATTTTTTAACCCTTACCTTCAATCTTAGAATCAATACTGTGCATTAGTTCCAAGGCAGAGAAGCGGTAAGGGCTAGGCAATGAGGGTTAAGTGACTTGCATAGGTTGACACAGTTAGGAAGTGTCTGAGGTCAGATTTGAACCTAGGACCTCCTATGTCTAGATCTGGCTCTCAATCCGCTAAGCTACCCAGCTGCCCCCTGTAGTTTGATCTTTAAAAATTATTTTCTGACATTTTGTGAGTCTCTTCTTCCCTTCCACTTATCTCTCCTCCCCAAGACAGTAGGTAATAGGATATATATTATACACGTGTCACCATACAATACATATTTCCATATTTATCACACTGTGAAAAAAGACATATTACACTAGAGAAAAAATTCATGGAGGAAATAAAGTAAAGGATAATATGTTTCAATATGTATTTACACTCCATCATTTCCTTCTATGGCAGTCTTGGAGTTGTTCTGGATCCTTGCATTGATAATCATAGTTAATTCATTCACAGTTAATAATTATTATTGTTATTGAGTACAGGGTTCTCCTGCGTCTGATCATTTCATTTTGCATCATTTTATATGTCTTTCCGGGTTTTTCGTGAATGTTCTTTTCATCATTTCTCATGACACAGAAGTATTCCATTACAATTACATACCACATCTTTTTATATTCCTTGCTTTTAATACTTTACCAAGACTCCTGGTTTTTTAAGGCAGTCATACATGCTTTCAGTAATTTTATTATAAGTATTTTTATGCTACTTCTTTCATATAAGTCAACTCTGATGATATGCTGAAGCTAGCTTACACCCACTAAGTGTCATTTTATTGAGAAAATAATCAGCATGCAGAGCCAACTTGGATGAACAGTGACAGAGTAATCAGCACACTGAGTAAAGCGTGAATGATTTACCTGCATAGCCAAGATCTTGGAGATTCACTAGATGAGGAGAAGATTATAGGAAAGCATTAAGATAAGATATTAAGAAAGTTTCATTTCACCCTTCCTATTTAATTATCATAAGTTGATTCAGAACCACATTATGGCATGCTGAGAGAACACTAGACAGAGTCAGAAAGACAGGGATTTTCATTTCCTCCCAAGAAAAATTCCATGAAGCAACCATTTTAAGAATGAAATTCTTATTCCGTTGTCCATTTCTATTTCTATGAGCAATTTGGGGTAGCTTAGGCTTTCAACAGTTTGGGGAATTCCAAAGTGCTCGCCTCCTCCATAGACAAATCAGCCAATCATCTGTAACTTAGAATCTTAAAGAGATACTTAGAGAACTGAGAAGTGAAGTAATTTGCCTGTTGTTACACAAATAGTATGTTCCAGAGACAGGACTTAAATGTTGGTATTCATTACCTCAAATTTATCTACTGCTTTCCCCCAAAGATTCTTATAAGGACTTCATGACAGGGAAATCTTTACGGTTTACCAGAATGCCTTATATTGACAGCATGCCAACCTGAATGCATTTTTTCCTTCAAGAATATGTTGCATAGCTCTATCAGGAGTCAAAAAAAATTTTCCCCTTTTTCTCTCCATTTTGATAGATGTTATTTACCTCTCAATGTGAAACCAAGAAGACAAATATTAAATCTCCAGCTTTAAAATTCATCTCTGTCAATTATTCTTCTGTCACAGCTGGATAAGATACTTTCAAAAGTTTTTTTTTCTATTTCCTGAGTGGTGATGCAGCTTACCCCTAACGACTATTTCCCATCAATGCCCACAAAGACCTACCTTCTTAACCACTGATTCAACGGTTTAAAACCACTTCCACCTTTCTGTAGAACATTTCATTTAGAAGAAAGTTCACAAATATTTGTTTGCCAAGCTGTTCACACTGATAAAATCTCTAGGGACTTTGACTTTTCATATACAATTCACATCTGAGAAGGAAAAAAAGTGCCAAGCACATGCAACTGTCATATCTGACCAAAAAGTTGAAAAAAATTCATTTTGCATAAAATTTTTAAAAAGTAGGTCATTTTTTATTTTTTTACCTCTAAATTTTTTCTACTCTTTCCAAGAAACAATGGTAAAATCTTATATCAATTGTATATTTTCTTGCAATTTTGGCAAATACTTGAAATTATTTTATTTTGCTTTGGCAAAAAAAATCTTTTTAATAATTAGAGAACTATAAAAGTCATGGAAATCAGTTGAGGTTTAATAAAGAAGGAATAGCATGCTTTGATTTCATTTTCTAAGGTATTTAAGGGAAACATGCTTGAGAATAACAAAATATTTAAGATGTTATATAAAATCATTGATATATGGTAAAAGTTATAAATTTATAGAATTATACATCTTAATAAAATTAATTAAATAATATGTCAAAAAATATAGAAATGAGATCATTTTAGTAAAATCATTTATTATTATAATTATTTTGACTACTCAGATTCTAAATCCTCAATTTCATTTTAATTTGATTAATTTAATTAAAATATGGAAACAAATAAATTTATAAGAATCATACAATGTTAGAGTTGGATTCTTTTTTTTTTTTTTAAAACCTTACCTTCCGTCTTGGAGTCAATACAGTGTATTGGCTCCAAAGCAGAAGAGTGGTAAGGGTAGGCAATGGGGGTCAAGTGACTTGCCCAGAGTCACACAGCTGGGAAGTGTCTGAGGCCAGATTTGAACCTAGGACCTCCCGTCTCTAGGCCTGACTCTCAATCCACTGAGCTACCCAGCTGCCCCCTAAATGGATTCTTAAAAGACCTTCACAAACAGATCTTTCTCTAAAGTTGACTAAATAATTAATATATTGCCATGATTCAAAATGAATTTGTCTACTAATCATATTATTACTATTTTCCCTATATTTTATTTGTCATATACTTTCAAGCAGCATGTTTTAAAAATCTGAATGTTTTTCTAGACATTTTTTAAAGTTAAAATATTTAATTATTAGGTTATTCTGTTTAGGGTTTAATGAATGTCAAAAATATGACCAAAAAACTGAAAAAGTAATTTGAATGTTAAATAAAATTAAATGTGATATTATATGTGAATGAAAAATTAAACCAAATTTAGATTTCTCTATTGAAATAGGTTAATATTCAGAAAAAGGGCAGATAACAAGCAAGTCTGTTAATTTGGATCATATTTATGCTTCTTTTATACACATCCAAGCAGTGAACAAGTCCCATTCAGTAATCTATACAGAATGTACCTAATTTTCCTTTCCCTTTCCCTTCTTAGTTCAACAATTACACAAGATGCTTGGACACCTATAATAGCTTTCTGAAAGGTCTTTCGCTTTTCCTGGTCTCTCCATTTCTAGTTTTATCCTGTTTACCATTCAGTATCAGATAAATCTTCCTAAAACATAGCTTTCATTGTGTTACTCCCAACTCAAAATTATCAGTAACACCCCATTGTCTACCAAATAAAGCCTATACACCTTAGTTTGGTATTTACAGCTCCCCACAATCTGACTACAAACAACTATTTGTATGGTATTTCATATTATTCTTATAACTTATTTCAGAATATAGTCGTCCGAAATCCCTTCCAAGTTTGAGATCCTGTAATTACTTTCTTTTTTGAGAACTATGTTACAGCTACTCTGAATTATTTAAAATCCTTCTCACATACTGTTACAGGTCTGTGTCTTTTGCTAGGGCTGTATCTCTCGCCTATAGTTTTCCTTTATACATCCACCTGCCAGAATCAGATTTTCCTTCAAAAATGGATCAGTAATTTAAGAAGTCTCAGTCTTGAACTCAGAAAGACTAGAATTTACTTCTTGCATCTGACACATATTAGCCCTGGTTTTGTGACCACAGGAAGATCATTTTACCTCTCAGTATAGTAGGTAACACTCTAAAATTATGAGTTCAGAGGTGTTGCTGACCTGAATCACTGGACGTTTTCATACCCTGAGTTTCTGATACCAATGATATCACTGATCTAGATCCAAAAAAATTCTTAGAAAAAATACTGTGGAAGCATACTGTCATCTTGAACCTTTCAGAGTCACATTAAAATCAAAGTGCTTGATTCAATGTTTTCCATTATCTGTCTGGCAAAATTCCATTTCAACCATTATTTTTTCTTGTTTTTCTGTTATTTCACTCTTACGAGGGCTTTGTTGTCATTTAGATGATTATCCATGAGGATAACTATTTAGGTATTTGTATTCAAAGTGCTTCCTAGTGATATGGACCCAAAGGAAATCAAATCTCTTAGAAATGTGCAGCAAAACTCCCCCCCACCCCAATTAACTCATATGGTCTCCAAATGTCTTTGCTGAGAAATTGTTTTTAATTTAACATTTCTTTGAGAAACCTTCAAGTATCCTCATGCAAGAGTAAAAATAGACAAAAAGTAGGAAAAAATAACTCCCTCTTCTTTGTATTTTTGCCCTCACCTGCAGATAGTATACATTGGCAAAACAGATTTTCCTTTATAATTTAAAGGCCTTTTTTTGTGTTATCTACTAGCATCACATGGCAATGGTATGCTACTCCTGAAAAGATATCATTAGGTATAAAAAAATTGTTTTCCAAACTTTAAAACAGGATCAGAATCCTCAAGAGACAATTATTAATATAGATTATAAGTCTCACGAGGGCAGTGACTCCAGGTATTTTTCTTTGTATCCCCAATACACAGAGCCTGGCACATTTCATCAATGAGTATCAATGGATATATTTGATTCCCTAATGAGTGAGACTGCATGAATGAAGCATGGATAAATTGTAAATTCCACTTCACATTGTTCACATAGCCACACACACACACACACACACACACACACACACACACATATACAAGTGCTCCTAGATTTCATAAGCTTTGCTTCAATTGATAAGTGAACCAGTTACAAAGTCAAGACACAAATGTCTTTATGACTTTCGCAAATGACAAAGTGGTAGATCATTTCAGATTAATTAAACCCAAAGGGGATTACCAGAGTCGCTCATCAGTATGAAATTTCAGCTGTCCTAAAGTCCTTTTGTTATGAAAAATGTGGGCTACTGCTTGAATAGAACTGCTTGGAATGTTTCTGTTTCAGAATATCTTCGGGACTACTTTTAAATTTCTTGTTATATAATAAAAATAATCTTTTCTAATTTCAATGTTCCTCTTCCTATAAATTTTTCGGCACCATTGTTCCTAGCGCCATCACTATCTAAATTTACCTTTTCAGTATTCTGATGACCCTCCTAAAATATATTTTTCCATAATGAACACAATACTACAAATATGGTTTAAATACAATGGGATGATTATTTTGCTTAATCTGGATACTTGTAAAATATCTTTGAATCTTAGATTGGCCCTCCTGGATGTTAATTCTTTCCAGTTTTGTGTCATACACAAATGTGATATGCCCAAGAAAATCAAATCCTTTAGAAATGTGCAGCAAAACTTTTGAGGTCATAAAGAGTTGGACATGACTGACAAATGATTGAACAACAACAAAAATCTTGTACCTTTACCTCCTTCTTTAATAAAATATCTCAAAATAGATATATAGGATCAAGGACAAAATTCTTTGGCAAGCAAAAAAAAAAAGAACCTAATCTATCCTAAATTGATAACAATCAGCTTATTTGGGTATCACTAGTCAAATTAAGTATCAATCCACTTAAAAGTACCCAATTATCTCCCTTTTGTCTATAAGGATGGCATCCTAAATAAACATACACTATTTCTGTAATATTTTTACATGAAAATATTTTAGTGATATCTTTTAATTTTCATAATCTTTACTTAACATCACAATCCTCTCCCCAACCCTCCAAGAGAGGCAGCCCTTGTAAATTAATAAAAAAAAATTTTATAAAAGGAAGATTTTTAAAAGTTTAAGAAAACTGCACAATATATATTGACATGATATGCAATATTCTATATCTTTGATCCCCTACCTCTACAAAGAATCACAGGGAAGTGCATTCTCATATTGTTCATTGTTCTTTGTTTTTGAAGAGGATCAATGACAACGTGGGGTACATGTCTTGTCTTGCATGTAAAGAGGATTTGTGAGGCATATTTCCTCTTTGGAACCAAACTTAGTCATTGCAATTTAACAGCATTCAATTTCAATTGCTTTTTGCTTTTGTTTTTCTTTTCTTTTCAATTATATTGTTGTATTCAATATAGATACAATGTGCATACATTTTTGTATGTATGTGTATATATGCATATATGCATGTGTGTCTGTATTCCTGATTCTGCTTATTTCTCTTTGAATCAATATTTCTATATTTCCATAATTATAACACAGTGTTATTCCATTACAACAACTTGTTTAGCAGTTCCTAATAATGCACATTTACCTTTATGTTCAATGCTTTGCTACTACAAAATGTATATAGGGAGCCTTTCTTTTTGTCAATGTTTTTTCTAAGGTATATGCCTAGCAGTATAATCTCTAGTCAAAGGATATGGACATTTTAGTCACTCTTCTTGTAGTTCCAAGTTGTTTTCCAGAATGCCTGGACCAATTTACAGCTTCATCAATAATACACTAGTGTGGCCTCCTTTTTAACAGTCCCTCAGCCCCTCCAACACTGACTATTCTATTGTTTTTGTAATTTTGGTCCATTTGTAGGTTAGGAAGTAAAATCTTAGCTTTTTAATCTAAATTTCTCTTTGGTCATATATATATATATAAATATATTCACATATATGTATATATACACACTTATAAGGTATGTAATAAAATATCCCTGATAGGACTATGATATCCATATCTATCCATTCATATCCATTTATCTAGTGATTGATTTCTCAACATATATATACATATATCTCTATGCATACATATATACATCAACATATATGAGAGAGAGAGAGAGAGAGAGAGAGAGAGAGAGAGATGTATTTGGAGGTCTAGCTGTCACACCCTTATCAGGGAAATTTTACTTTTTAAGTGTTTTTTTCTTTTTCTAGTTGATTGCTTCCCTTTATGTCATTTGAGGCAACATTGTATACTTATATGAACACTTGAATTAGAATCAAAAAAATTTTCTTTCTTTTCCTGGCACCATCAGTTACTAGCTAGTAAAGATTTTATTTATTTATTTTTTTAATTGATTAGTGCAGTATGTGACTAATTGTAGCCCATCATCTAACAATTCAAAGCGCAGGTAAATCATGAATTTCTAGTAGTATGCATGAGTAAATGCTGGTCCAATTTTTGAACAGGATTATAGCCTCTTTTTACTTCTTGTATCCTGAAACTTCCAAGACAATCCCCATATTTTGAAATTCCCTTAAATAGGAGAAATATTCAGTGTAATGCTATATAAACACTTTCTGCCAAAGTTTTGAGTTAATAATTTTTTAAATAGATTATAATTATTACTTGGAACCTATTGTCTTTCTTATTAAAAGTGCAACAGTGTTTCCCCTTTGTAACTTATTTAGGCTAATTATGAGAAAATAACCCAGGTAGCCCTTCCATCAAAGAGAGCAGACACTTGATTCTAAAATTGCTCAGAGCTTTAAATAGGTTCCAAGGCTGAGCTGCCATAAAGACCAATCATGAACACAGAAAGACTATGGAGGATCTCTTGTTTAACTCAACCAATTAGCAGTCCTCATCCTTTCAAGGCCAGAGAGACTGGAGTAGGAGTCAGGGTGTATTTAGTCTAGAAGTAAGGTCTGTATATATACAAATACATATATATATATATATGTATATATATATATATAATCAAAAATATTCTTAACTCAAATTACATTCAGCTGAAAATGCCCTTTGTTGAAGATTCACTGAATGAATGAATGTATTTGAATGATAATATTCAAAATCCTTCATTGTCTTAAGGACTTATTGTGTACCAAGAACTTTAAAATTGTGGGTACAAATAGAAAAGCTAGACAGAGTCAGCTATCAAGAAACTCTCAAGAAATATTCTAATTGGCAGAGAAAGGGGAAATAGAAGGGTTCAATTACAAGGCCAGGAAAAGTGGCTCTAAATGTTCAGCTACATGGTAAATGGTAGGGTTCAGAAGTCCTGTAAAAATCCCTTATTGTCCATCTTGGAATTAATTAACACTAAGTATTGGTTCCAAGGCAGAAGAGTGGTAAGGGTTAGGTCAGTGATAAAGAGAAGGAGTGCCAGGCCCCCACCCCCATCCCACCCCCCCCCAAGACCAAATGCTGTGCCCCTCCCCCTATATCATGTGCCCTGAACCCTCCTATTATCCCACACAGGGAAGGGAGAAAGTGATCCCATTGGGCACTGGGCAGAGGGGTGGGTGAAATGAGGAATGTCTTCAGCCAGTGTAGAGAAGGGGAGGGGAGTGGCCCCAGTGCTGTGCTCTTCTCCTGCTATGTTGCCTGTGAGCTACTCACCTTACCCTTTGTGCACTCCCATTGGGCTTCTGGGCAAGGAGGCGGGGAAAGTGAAAAAATGTCATCCGGTGAGGTGGAGAGGGGGAGGAGAACAGCTCCACCCAAGACCCTTGCCTTTCTAGTACTGAACTGGGGTAGGGGGTGACTGTGTGTCCACAGAGAGCACTCTGTGTTCCATCTTTGGCACCTATGCCATATGTTCACCATCAATTACTCATTGATGGTTAAGTGATTTGCCCAGGGTCACCCAATAGAAAATGTTTGAGGCCATATTTGATCTCAAAAACTCCCCATCTCTAAGCCTGACTCTCCCTGAGCCACCTAGCTGTCATCAGGACCAGATGGCAAAGAGTGAACTTTTGAAGGATGTAATGACAGGGAAAATAATAAGGCTAAATGGTTCTCCATCTTAGTAGAAAGATTATAATTGGTGACTCCCTCCTCATTCAAGTAGTTTAAATAATATTTTTTCCCTAACAAGAAGGGATGAAAGGGGATCTAGACAGCCCAGTTAACCACCAGTGGGAAGGGGAAAATAGCCAGGGAATTGCAGTGGAGGCTATCTCTCTCTCTTTCAAGGTTGGAGAGGAGGATTCAGTTTCCCTTGAGTAGGGAGAAAACAAAAGGAGAATTGCTAAGCTGATTGGAGGAATAGGATATCCATTTGGGCTACTACTGCTGGACCCAGAGCACTGTTAGTGCTTGCCTTCCAAAGATTTAGCAGCTGATCAGACTTGGAGAAAAAACAGAGTCCTGGGAGGAACTTCAAAGGCAAGTGTTTTCTAGTACCCTTCTCAGTCATCTTTGGAAATGGCTATCCATACTGTGTCCTTATTTGAATATGTAAATCATGCATTAGGCTCTGCTTTCTTAGTAGCAGGGTAGAACATCATCAATCAAACAATGGACAGTCATTAAGCTCTACATTTAGGGAGCATTTGCTACTACATATGAAAAAATGAACAAGATAGAATGATAACCCCTCCAGCTTTAGAAGTTGTCCCCTCTCATTCTCTTCGTCTTATTTTTGCACAGATTCTACCATGTCATGTTATGCCTTAGTGTTATACATTTGTATAACCAATTGAATCAAAATTTATATTTGAAGAGTTTACAAATTACTTGCATTTATTATCTCATAAGGCTTTTGTAAAGATCTGATGAAAATAAGAATGTAAGTTTTGTGAGACAAGTATTAATTCATTCTTTGTATTTGTATTCCTAGCACCAAGCTCCATGCCTGACATAGAGGAAACCTTGGTATACTTTCAATATCCTCAGCAGCCTCAGATCCAGGTGCCTGCTATCTCTATGGGAGGTCTGTAATGGGGAGTTTCTTGAAATTAGACCAAGGAAATTACAAAGGGGAAGTCAGTGATTAATTGGAAAGTGCTTTGTAAAGCATGAAGAACTCTATAAATACCAGCGAATATTATTAGGTAGCATATGCTATACAAAAGGGCTTTGAAAAATATAAATTACTACATTTTATTAATTTTTATTCTGAATTTAACAAATATCAAATAAAATTACTGTTTCTACATATAAAGTAACACATTAAAAGAAGATAGTACATGATAACTATGAATATTATGTACAGTTTACTTTTCCTTTTAAGTACATAATAAATTCAATATGAAATGGCCTCACTAATTTGTGTATCCTTCTGACCTTCCTACTGTTATCTTCTGTGCATTAATAAAATGACCCTCTTTTCTTTATTTTCTTGTTCTTTTTAATGGCAACACAAGTGTTAACTTCTTTCTAACTCCATACACTCTTCCCATTAAAGAAAGAAAAAACAAACTCTTCTAATAAATATCCTTCAGCAAGAAATACATATCCTTATATTGGCTGTTATAGAAAATGAGTGTCTCATTCTGCTCCTTGATTTCATCATTTCTCTCAGGAGGTGATTAGCATGCTTCCATTTCAGTGCTCTAGAATAGTGATTATTCATTGTGTTGATCAGAGTTCTGAAATTTTTCTGAGATATGCTTCTTAACAATGTTGTTATTGTATAAATTGTTCTCCAAGGTCTGCTCAATTCCCTTTGCATCAGATTCCCCAGGTTTCTCTGAAATCATCCCTTTTGTCATTTTATATAGTACAACAGTATTCCATTAGATTCAAAGGCCATAATTTATTTAACATCCTTTTTGTTTCAAGTTCTTTGCTATAACACAGAGCTACCATAAATTCTTTTGTAGTATGATTCCTTTCTTTTTTTTTACTTTAATATTCCTGGGATGTATGCCTATAAGTGGTACAACTGGGTTAGCAGTATACACAGCTTAGGAACTTTTGTATATAGCTCCAAAATATGTTTAAGATTAGCTGAACAAATTCACAGCTGTATCAGTAATGCATTACTGTTGCTCCTTTCACACAGCCTCTTCAACAATTTTATTTTATTTTTCTCATCATTTTTGCCAATTTAATTTATGTAAGGTAGAACTGTGTTTTGATAATTGTTAAAAATTCAGAGAATAAAAAAGTATCAGGAAAATAGTTTTAAATATTATATTGTTGCATATTTAAACATAAAAATAAATGGTAACTTAAAATGCAACTAAAAATATCATGTGCTAGACAAATGCATAAAAAATACCAAATTAGATTAATAAAATATGGCTATTAATAACTAACTTCGATATATCTTTCTTTGAGAACTACTTATTCATATGCTGTTAAAGTATTAGAAAATGTATTGGAGTATGGTTCTTGTTCTTATATATTTGAAACACTTCTTTATACCTCTTGGAAATCTGCAAAGTACTATATTAATGTGAAGCATTTAATAGATAATTACTAAATAAAATTAGATACTTCTTCAACCACCAAAATCAAATAAATCAGCCAAATGATCTGAGGGTAACTGCCATAGAACTGAATGCATGGTAGGTGATCAAATGAAGCAATAGATATGGTTATTAACATGGCCAAAGAAATCATTTTACCTGTCAATTCAGGAGCTGCCTATAGATATAACAAAAAACAACTTTCTTAGAATGATGTATCCTCTCTAAGCTTGATGGTCCATAAAACATGAGCAAAACCATATACTCTTTTCCAGGATCAAACCTAAACAAAATAAGATTCATCTTAATTCAATAAATATTTATTAAATGCCTAAAATTTTCAAGTCACTGTGTCAGACTGGGGGCCATGAAGATGAAGTAAGGAACAGTCTGTTTTCAGTTTTTATTCTACTAGGATAATACCATGTACAAATATACAAATATTTTAATGGGGAAGTTTATAAAGAAAAAAATGTAATTTTCTGACAGAGAGGAAGAGAATGAAGCTAAAAAGGAAGAAAAAGAAAAAGAGGAGGAGGAATAAAATGGAAGAGGGGAAGAGGAAGGAGCAGAGGTAGGAGAAGGAGAAAAAGGAAGGAAGGAAGGGAGGGAGAGAGGAAGGAAAGAAAGAAAGAAAGAAAGAAAGAAAGAAAGAAAGAAAGAAAGAAAGAAAGAAAGAAAGAAAGAAAGAAAGAAAGAAAGAATAATGAAAGGAGGCAAGGAAAAAAAGGCAATACAGAGGGAAAAATAACAGTCACATCACATATGTACATTTTGTTCTCCCTGATCAAAGTATCTCTTACTCTGGTACCTGAAATTGCACTATAAGAAACTAATTTTTTCAAGTTAAAGCATTCCTATTTCTAGCCATATCCTCTAAATATGGGATGAGAAGTAATCCATTAAATTATTACCTATTATTAACCTACCAATTTTAAAGTGAAAATGCCCTTTTTCTGTGTCAGCTATTTAAAAGCTGAGAAAATGGAAGCTTTATTAAAAATAGGAGAGAAGGATAATCTTAGAGCATGAGACACTGTTGACCGAAAAAAAAAATAAAACACGCAAAAACACACACACACACACACACACACACACACACACACACACACAAAAAGCATGGATAAGATTCAATGGTTGAATACGCTGGGCAACTAATGAGATATACAAGGATATTAAATAACTTAGGAGGCAGAATATCAATTATGGAGAAACCAAGGCAAAAAAGAGAATCAAAAGGATGCCAAAGTTGGGTTTAGGATCTTTTGTTGATCTTCAAATTATACCCCAGATACAATTATCTTTCACACTTGCATAAGAATAATCTTGGGGGAAGTGGAGGTAGGGCAGAGTCAAGATGGTAGCTTAGAAGTAGCAAAAGTCCAGACCTCTGTGAAAACCCTTCTACAACAATCAAAAACAAAGTGCTTCGAGGGGGACAGAAAACCAAATCTAACACACGGACAGAGCTGGGGGATCCTCCTGCTGGATTAGACTTAAAAGGTATGCCCAAAAAAGCCTGAATTCTTGAATTCTTGGGTTTAAGGAAAAGGAAGAAGGAAGATCCCAGTGACCCTCCCCTACCTACTGTGGTGTTTCTCAGCAAGTTGCTGGAATCTCAGGGTGAGAGCTCTATCCCAGAGGGAGTGCTTTGCATCAGGAAAAGCTCCACATAGGACCTGGCTCTTTGAGCTAAGAATTGAATATATCTGAACTGATGATCAAAAGTCTAGGTTCTAATTTGAGCTCATCTTTTCCATAGATGATCTTGGGCAAGTCATTGAACCTTTAGATCAGTGGCTCCCAAACTTTTTTGGCATACCACCCCCTTTCCAGAAAAAATATCACTCAGCTCCCTGGAAATTATTTTTTTAATTTTAATGACAAATAATAGGAAATATAAATGCACCTGAGGTCATCACCACTCCCCTGTATCGCTGCAGCACCCACCAGGGGGTGGTGGCACCCCCTTTGGGAATCACTGCTCTAGAGCCTATCCCAGCCCCAGCCCCATTTGACAGATGAGGTAACTGAGACCCAGAGAGGATAATATACTTTCTCATTGCCTCATAGATAATAAATGATAAGGGAAGAAAGAACACGACAACCTCAGAAGTCCTTTACAGATCTAAAATCTTATGATACTTGTATGACTGTTAAACAAAATAAAGAAACCTGTCATTTCAGCCTTAAATAATTAGCAATGTTTAGTCTAACATGAAGAAAGTAATCATTTTTCTTGTCCTTTGTCCATTTAAATTATGGCAACATTTTTCTAAATTTTTAAAGCTATTTTATTAGCTTCTTAAAATACCAAGAACAATAACAAAAAAGGCTTAATTTTTTTTTAGCTTCACAACTTTCTTTCTGACTGGAGTAAAAAAATCTAATTTCAAATATAGATCATAAGATTTAAAGATAGGAAGTACCTAACATATTATCTTCTTTCATTCCAATATTTGGAAGATGAGAAAATTGACGCCTGGAGAAGTTGAAGACTTTTCCAACTTTACCTAGTCAGGAAGTAACAGAGCTGAGATTCCATCCCAGACTCTTGATTGCAAATCCAGTGCTTTTTAATGCTATGCAAACAAAGATCTAGATCTAGAAAGGATCTCAGAAGCAGTTAGTCTGGTCCCCTCATTTTACAGATGAGAAATCTAAGATTTTTCCAAGGTCACACCAATAGAAATTTGAGCCCAGAGGGCAGCTGGGTGGTTCAGTGGATTGAGAGTCAGGCCTAGAGATGGGAGGTCCTAGGTTCAAATCCAGCCTCAGACACTTCCCAGCTGTGTGATCCTGAGCAAGTCACTTGACCCCCGCACTACCTTACCACTCTTCCACCTAGGAGCCAATACACAGAAGTTAAGGGTCTTAAAAAAAGAAAAAAAGAAGTTTGAGCCCAGGTCCTCAAATAGCAGGACCAGTATTTTTTCAAGCAAGACTAATTATCATGGCAATGTTAGATAGCTATGAAATAAGCAAGTCAATTGTTTTAGATTTCCAGCCAGAAGGTGTGGACTTAGGAACAAGGAAGTAAAATTAACTGGAAATAAAATGTCATTTTCTCGTAAATATCCCCTTTTTTGGAGCTCCCCTAAATAACAGGATTCTCAAGGCAGGGTGGATTGAGCAAAAGGAAGTTCAATCTTTCCTCAAAAGCTAAATATCAATGCATATATGGGCTTTGGTATGGAGCAAAATGATTGTGAAATAATTCAGGCTCAAGATGAATAAGATTTCAAATAGTTTAAAGTTACCTCAGGGGTGATATTTATGGGAAAATAATGAGGGAAGGGATGTGTAGAGGTAGAAATTTACAGACTTGTCCCTTTCCATTAGTATTATAAGTGAGAGCAGTAATATTTTCACATTCTTTATTTTTTTTAATTTTCCAAAAGGAAAAATCTAAACAAACTTGCCTTTATTTGTTCTATTTCTATTTCTACTGGATATCTACCAGGATCCAGATTTTCCTCAATGTATTAGTTGTTGCATGGGGTCAGCTTATTGCCCCCATGTTAAGAAGAAATTAAATGTTCACTTCCATTAAGCTGATTGAAATAGACATGCTTATTGGTAAGCTATAAATATAGCTGGTCCACAAAACTCAGTGCAAACACCCTGAAATTAACAAGAAAAGTATGATGGAACATTGTTCACTTTAATACAATGCAATGAAACAAGTCATTTTCCACTAAAATCAATAGAAAAAAATGAATGTATCAGTAAAAGGTTTCAGTCTAGTAGAAATGTATACATTATGAAATCTAGATCATGCCCTATTCTCTGAATCTAATTTTACACAGCCTTTTTCTACAGAATAAATAATAGGACCTGAATTAGCTTTGGCCTGAAAGACCTCTTGAGAGCAGGCTAAAGTTTGGGGTATTAACAAAATTACTTCAGATCAAATCTATATGGGGTTTCTAATCTTCTTGATTTCAATAAAACCTTTCATGTCTCAACTGGGAGGAGAGAGGAATGAATGCCAAAATGGTATGGGTTTTCTCTTCAGCCTAACATATACTTTTCTAAAATAACAAATTTAACTAAGGAGGTTTGCATGAGAGCTACAAAAGAGCCAGTCAATTGGTAGTTTGACTTGCTTTTTATAGTCACATTACTCTATATTTTTACTAAACAAAGCCACACATGCTATTTTAAAAGTTTGATGACTCTGGACTTTTTTCATGAATTCCCAAACCCATTTCTGCCTGCCTCCTCCCAAGTGCTCAGACTGTCTCGTGGCTTATTACTATATAAAATTGTTGCTTTTTCGGGTGTAAGTATCTTCCTTCTAAGTCAACATTTGTACACTGAACCAACACGGTCAGCACAGCTTGTACTTTGTCAGTCATTTCCTGTCACAGGATATTGTAAATTAAATCATTCTTGTAAATGACTTTCTTTCCCTTGACAATTCCACAAATCTTTTTTTTCCAGACCATTCACTAGGATTCTGCAAGCAAAATACATATCATGGCTGAATTAAATAAAATTACAAGAATGACCTTCTAATTATATTTTCTTGTTTTGAAAAAGATGCCGTAAAACAGAAAACTTTGTAATCTTTTGTGAAAGCTTTTATCAGTTAGACTTTCTGCTGAGAAAATAATTTTCCATGCAAAAATTACATATAGAACTTATATTTAGAAACTGAAGATATTTCTGTTGAGGTAAGCTTGACAAAGAGCAAATGATATTAAAAATAGATTATATATATTTAGTAATAAGATTTTATCAAATAAGATATAAATATATTTAAAATATTTTATCAATAATTGATAAAATTCTAAATTATTATTTGATAACATAGGGATACTCAAAATAACAAATTTAGATAATTCCTGTGGAATAAAGAGAACAAGACTTTCATACTAAGAAAGAAACATAGGTGAAAAACAATGAGCTTAGTATCTTAGAATTTCAACCTCCAATTTAGACACTGCCTCCATTTAAATGCTTTGACCATATCAGCCATGTTTTCATATTCCTCCTATAAGTGAAAATAAGTAAGATTATTCCAAATTTAAAGTTCCTACTAATAAAATTGAATCAAAACTTAGGAAACTTGGACAGATATTACTTTCTTGTAAAAATAAATTTAGATTCCTTATATCTGGGAAAAGTCCTTACTTTTCAGAAACAAGTCAGTACTAAATAAAATCAAAGTTTAAAGAACAACAATAAAAAAGGAAAATATGTAAAGGACAAATAAAATGACAATATTCTTTAAAGCAAAACAATCTGTTTCATAAAACACAAAATTAGATTTTAAAGTTCAAAATAATTCACTTAAATGTGAAAGCCTTAGCTCTCAGAAAGTGAAAGAGTAAACATGATTTTTTAAAACTATTTTAGAAACTTGGTTTTTGAAAAACATGTTCAGAGCAACATAAATTTCCAGATTCTCTCTATAAAATAAAGTTTGGTTGATTTTTTTCATAACATTAAATACATGCTTCAAAATAATGTTTAGCCATGATATAAATACAAATAGGGAAAATGGTTTGGTTACATATTGCTTTATTAATATTTGCTGAATTCCAATGGTTTCTTTACTGTTGGAAGGATTCGCATGAAAAGGAATTCATTTATTAGGTTTTTCATTAAAATTCTGATCATTTAAATCTAAAGATCAAGGGTCAATGTTAAATCCTCTTCATCAGTTGTTCCATGTCATTAGAAGTTAAATGGAAATCAAACTTTCCCCTCTTTCATAATACTAGTCATATAATAAATAAAAGTCAGATCATTTTAAAGATGGAATAGAACTTAGAGACCATCCAGAAACATTTCTGCCATTTTATAAGGGGAAAAATAATTATCTGGAAAAGTTAAATAACTTATCCAAGATTGTTGTTGTTGTTCAGTAGTGTGAGATTCTTCATGATCCCATGGACAATAGAATCTCTTGCCCTTTTAGCCTCTACTATCTTTTGAAATCTCTCTAAGCTCATGTTCATTGCTTCCATGATACTATAGTCATCTCATCCTCTTCTGTCCTGTTGTACTTTTGCTTTCAATCTATACCCACATCAGTATTATCCATTGAATCCTGTCTTCTCATGTGTCCAAAGTTTTTAACCTTCAGTTTCAGTATTTGAACTTTTGATGAATAGTCTAAATTAATTTATTTAAGTATTGACTTAAATATCTGTTTTCTGGTCTAGAACTCATTCCAATACACCAAGCTATCTCATGCACCAATTATTTAACTAAGATCAAATACAGAATCAGTAATTCTGTATACAACAAATTAAAAACACCATTTTAGTAGTCCTGCAATCACATAAAAAATAAAAGCTAATAGAAAAGTTTTTTTTTATTCAACCAAATTTTTTTAAATTTATCACAACTTACAAAATGGGATATTTTTCCTTGCTCAAGACATATAGAGCTATTGGAAAGGTAGAATTTTCTAACTTTGAGAGATTTTGAAGAGGACAATACCAGCCACTGGAAAAATCAGGTAATAGCCTTGAACGTACAATTATGTATACTTCATTAAATATTTGCCCCTGAAAACGTAAATTAAGATGTACTCCAAAGGAAAATGAAATAAAGGTTTATTCCTTTGTTTTCAATTCAAATTGTGTTTCAGAGTCTGTCAATGACTGATTTACAAATTTTTAATTTTTTCTTGTGTTCACCAAATTTAAATTATTCTATTTTCAAGTTCTAAAGAGAGCTAATGTTCAACTCAAATAATTAACGAATAGAAGTGATTTCTAACATAACCTATTCCTACAGCCTATTCATAGGATATTTCATTATGAGATGAGTGAGCCCACTTCCATTAATATTTAGGCTTCCTTCTCAAAGCATAAGTAGTTAATTGATCTCATATCATCAGAGAAGATTATTCTCAAAATAGTTATTCACTCTTACTGAGTGATCAATCTCAATGCCTCCACAGGCATCAATGTGAAGGTTGGAGAATATTTTAGTTAATATTTTAAAGATCATCCCACCCCTTTGCCTTAATCAAAAATACATTCTGATTCTATTCTGCAACCTCTAAAAGGTGAAAAAAATTAATCCACATGACAATGCATGCTAAATGAAATTCAGATGGTTTATAACAGAACTAATGTTGTTATTGTTTTATAATAGAAATTATCACAGACATTAGAATTATAATAGCAATAAAGTATACTAGAAAGCGTATTGGTTGACCAATTGATGATATAATATTACTTAAAAGTTACTTAGCTTGTATATTAATGACTTAATATTTCAAATATGATAGGTTGGTACAGAAAATATTTATCACTTAATTGTAACATATTTTAGGAAATTTATTCATAAATCATTTTTGAGCTTTTCTCAATCATCTATTTCTTTATTTTTATTTCACTATGTCAAATGATTCAGCATTTATTAGCCAACTTAATGTATGCCAGACACTATAAGAAATGTTTCAAATCAAAATATATAGAGGGAAAACCCCTAGCATATTAGGCAAACCACCTATAACAGAATTGGAAAATGTAAGTAAGCATTGTCCAAGAGAGTCAGGTAAGAACATGTTGTATTTATGTCACTGGAGAGAATATCTACATTGATGAGTTCAAAGATCCAAAATTCATCAAAATATATAAGAAGTATGTTTTGGCAGAGAGAGTGCTTTTAAGTGGACTATGTCCAACGAATAGATTTAAACTTTAAGCTTATTTTTATTGTATATCAAGCAAATTCCATTCAATTCCATATCAACCATTGTCATTATCATGAATACATAATATTTAAGTATGTGCTGTAGAGCTCTCTAACTTCAACTTTTCTGATTTTCAGCATCTTGTTCATATGCTCTATTGTCACTCATTTGCAAATATTCTGTTCTATAATCTATTTAATATGATAAAAGAATTTAATCTAGGCCAAAATGAATATTCATTCATTCATTCAACAAATATTTATTAACTCATATTGACATATTCACCTACCAGGCTATGCCCTTTCCCATCACTAGGAATACACAGATGAAATGTAAAAGCACATAATAGAACAAGAAGGCTCCCTAGAGATCATTTCATTCAATCTCATCATTTATATTTGAAGAAACTAAGGTATAGAGAAATGAAATGACTTGCCCAAAGTTACAAAGAGCTGGAATGTAAATAGTCAGTCAGTCAATAGATGTTTAAGCATCTATAATGTGCCAGGTATTGTGCTAAATGCCAGGGATCCAAAGAAAAGTTAAATACAGTCCAAGACATCAAGGTATAATTTAATAAGGGAGACACTTTGCAAATGACTATGTACATAATGCCACTACAAAGTCTGTTTCCCAAAGAGATAAAAGATAAGAGAAAAAGATCTATTTGTATGAAAAATGTTTAGCAGTTCTCTTTGCCGTGGCAAATAATTGGCAATTGAAGAGAAGCCCATATATTAGGGAATGACTGAACAAGTTGTGGTATACAATTGCAATGGCACATGTGCCATAAGAAACAACGAAAAAGATGATAACCAAAAAAAAAAAAAAACACAACACCTTACAAACACTTATATGACACAAAGTGAAGTGAGCGGAACTAGGAAACAGTAACAGTAATAAATTATGACCATCAATTGTGAATGACTTAACTATTATCAGCAATGCAAGGATCCAGGATAACATCAAGGAATTCTTGACAAAAATGGCTATCTCCCACTATCGAAGGAACTGATGGAGTGACTGAAAACTGAAAGCATACCAGTCTTCATTTTATTTCCTCCATGAATTTGTCTCTAGTGTAAGTGAATTGGGTCTTCTTTCACAATATGATGAGCATAGAAATGCATACTGTATGATAATACATGTGCAACCTGCCATCTTGGGAGGAGAGACGAGTGAAAGGGACAGAAAAAACATGGATCACAAATTGTCAGAAAATTATTATTAAACATTGCATCATCGCATAATTTGGAAAAAATTCAAAACAATTTTGTACAAACAAGAATAAAATAAGAAATAAGAAATAACCATCTGAAGGAAGCTGTTATAATTAATAAGGATTAGGAAAGACTTCTTGGAGAAATTGTGATCTTAGCTAGTATGTAAAGGAAACCAGGGAAGCAAGGACATGGAAATGAGAAGAAAAAGCTTTCCAGGCAGGGGAGGCAACCAGTGAAAATTTCTGGAGTTTAGAATATCTGAGGAATAGCAAGGAAGCTAGGATACAGGTACTAATTCTAATAGTTTACACAAAATAATTATGATACACATTATTATGATAATTGAATAAGATGGCATTATGGAAGACTTAAGAAAGAAAACACATCTAATTAAGGAAAAGAGAGATTATTTGTGGGGAAAAATCATAATAAGAGAAATACAAATCAAAACATTTATAAAGTATCATCTCAAACTCATTAAAATGACAAAGGTGACAAAGGAAGACAAAAATTCTGTTGGGTTTGTGAGAATTGTTGTTAGAGCTGTAAATTGGTATAACCTTTGTAGAAAAAAATTAACTAGCTAGTAAACTTGAAAAGACACTAACCAGTACATAACTTTCAATCTGATGACATTATTGGATAAATTTTGCAAGGATAACAAAAATAGAAAGGTCATTTAGACAAATAAATTTGTGGCAGCACATTTTGTGTTAGTAAAAAATTTTTTGAAAAGAAAAACTAGAATCAAAATTCATCATACTCATTGGGAAAGAGCTGATCAAATTGTGTGGTATGTGCATATAATGAAATATTGCAAAAAATGGAGAATTCAGAAGAAATTAAGAAAGCTTTTTTGAACAAATGTAAAGCAGTAAGATGGAGAAAAACCTGTAGAATAACTAGCAATATATAAGGAAAACATTGACAGTATCAAAACTCCAATGGCCATTCTTTATTGTAGTTCTTGCAAAACTGGAGGGAATGCCACAGCTATGAATTGAGGTTTACCTTGTCATACAAGGACAGTGTGTTCATTTGTTTTGCCTACTGGCATTCTTTGTTACCAGGAAGAGTTTTATTGGATGAGGTAGGGGATAGTCATCAGAATAGGACAGAGATGTAAGAAAGACTTAAAGAAAGATAACATTTTTAAGCCTCCAAAAATCATATGCATACAACTCTGTGCTCCAAAATAGAGAAAAGGATACCAACAAATATTGAAAACAGGCAGAAAGGGAAAACTGCCAGTTGCAGGGGTGGATAGACGAAGTGCTTTCTCATTGGCAGCAGGTACATGGTAATTAATGCGTGATTTTTAAATTCAGTTAAAATTAGTTAGCTTGTTTCTTCCCCTCCAATGTTGGGAAAGACATCTGTCTGAAGGAGGTAAGCACACCTATACAGTGGGAGACGTGGCCTTCTATTCCTTCATTGGTGTATAATCACAGAAGACAAAAACAACTAACTCCATGCAATCAGTATTGTATAACTTTAACAAGCTGAATGAAGTTTCTGGAATTATAATCATCTTCATCCTCTACATTCTACTTACATATTCCAGATTCCAAGTTCCTAATAAATATTTGATAAATACATGGATGAAAGCAGGAATGAAAGACTGAACCAAGAAAGGTTTTGCAACATGTTGAAATTAGATAGACAAGCAATTTCTTAGTCATACATGTTTTGGAAGAGATACTAAAGGTCTCATATTTCAAGGTATGCTTGAACCAAGAATCCTCTAAGGCAGTCCCAATAAGTGGTTATTTAACTTCTACTTGGAAAGGTTCATTTTCTCCTTTATCCTAGATGTACTTTGCAGCCACATTGGCCTGTTGGTTGCTTCTCAATCTCAATATTCCCACTCCTATAGCCATTCCTTTTCAGAGGTCACGTATCATGCCTGGAATATACTCTGCCTCATCAAAACTTTAGTCCTTTATTTTTTTAAATCAAGAATCATTTCAAGAAGTACCCTATAAAAGGGCTTTCTTGATCTTCCCATGTTGTAATAGTGCTCTTTCCCTCCTCAAATTATATTGAATCTCCTTATCTGTGTTAAGGCTACATCCACTCCTGAAGGAGTGGAACAGTTTATCCTTTTGTTTTGGTATCTCCAGAACCTAGCACCATATTTTAAAATAGTAGTCGTACAATCCTTGGTGAATTAAGTACCTTCACTGAGACATCTCACTAATAACCCATGGAGAACCTATTATTTTTTGAACATCTCTTGTGATTAACAAGTTCCTTCTTCAATTGATCAAAAGTTGTTTCCTTATAAGTGCCACACACTAATCCTAGTTCTGCCTTCTAGAGCCAAATATAATAAGGCGAACCCTTCTATATGACAACATTTCTGATATATAGAAAGACAGCTTCATGCCCTGTCCAAGTTTTATCTTATATTCTCCAGGCTACTTCTGTACTTCTCAGAAATAATTTAGAATAAAAACTTAAAAAAAAAGAACCCTACCCATTTATTCTTATGAGATTTATGACCCAAAATAGTGAGAGGTAGATGCATATGTATTCAAAGTGAGTTCTCCTACTCTAGGGGTCCATTCAGTTTTACAAGGAAGAAATGAGGGCACAAAAAAAAAGTTTTCTAAATTAGCATAAGAAAATGTCATTCAGAGACTTCATCTTTAAGGAAAACATCAACTCAAACCAGACAAATATTCTGAGCTTCTCTGTTTAACTTAAGCCTCTTAGGGATATTCTCCATGCCACACAAGGATATTTTTAGAAGAAGGATTCCAATCACATTCAGCTTGACTGATGATACCAAATGCCCTTTTTTTGAAATCTTTACCTTCTGTCTTAGAATCAGTACTAAGTATCAATTTCAAGACAGCAAAGTGGGAAAGGTTTGGGACTAAGTGACTTGCCCAAGGTCACCCAACTAGAAATTACATGCGCTCTTGAGGACATGACTTTTCTAGAAACAGAATTTGTATTTCATTGCATGATTTTGCCCATGTTGAGGTAAGAATAAAAAAAATTATTCTATGAGGTAGCTATAGGCCCCAATATTTGCAATCCAGAATGCCTCTTTCTCTATTTACATTTATATGTCTAGGAAAATAAGTCAGGAGCAAGAAAGTAATCCCAGTCTTCACTCTAATAACATCAAAATGTGGGCTTTGAATGCTAGTTTTCATAGCCAGGTGACATCTGATCCAAGCACATCCAGCATTTAACACAGTTCCTGGCACCAAGAAAGGCCTTAATAAAGGCTTGTTGATTGATTGTTTTGAGTGTGAATAAATGCATGACAGGAGAGAGATAGGAGAGAGGATAAAGACAGATCTCAGCACATAAATGCAGGTCAGCTACAGGTAGTACTGCCTAATTATATTATTGTTATTATTATTATTATTATATAGTTTGTTCTCAGTTTATAAAGAGGCTATGGAGAAAATTTCGCTTCTTTTTATATAGAAAGCAAGTAAATGGAAAAGAAAAAATAAACTTCTCTGACATTGAAGAATAGCTACTTTAGCTCTATCTTATACAATGGAAAACCATTTGTCCTTGAAAAAAACAGGGCTCTAAACAATGTCTATGTCTATAAAACAAGTGGTGACCTAATGCATATGTGCTGATGAGATAGCTTAAAGGAGTGACATTTTAAAATAAGTAAAACCAACTGCTGTTTGTATTTCTTTCACAAATACTGTGTCCTAAACCCAGAGACCTAAGTTTGCTTGAGGACAGCTTAAAAATACAACTGAGCTATTTTTTTAAGTGGAGAATTTTATTATTTCTCTCCCACCCACACCCACCCCCATCCTCAGTGTCAGCAGCATCAAGATTTTACAGAAAACCTAATATGCTCTTCACAAAATAAGTTGAAGCTTGTTCTGTGCACACAACCGAGGTCCTTGGTTATAAAGACTTCATGTCAAGATTCTGAAATTGCCAAGAGAATTGAAAAAAAAAGAAAAAGAAAAAGAAAAAGAAAGTAGTTCGTGTTTAGCCAGAGCCAAACAAAACTCAAAAGCTCAAAGGGTTGGACTAAATTTGGAAACCACAATACTCAAGTGGATTCTAAATTTGACGAAGCAAACCAAAAGCTAACAGAAAGTGTATCCAAATTGATCTTTGATGCCATGACAAGGCTGAGGATGAAACATGCTTACCTTACTCCCAGGGAAATGAATCATTCCTATAGTTAGAGATGAAAGATAGAAAAGTGGCCCAAATATTTGGAGTCTCCTGAAGAGCCAGTCAGCCTAGTTGATATACATATCTATGGAATTATTAAGCAGTAAAGATTATAATCAGGATCAAGGCTGCAATAAGTCAGAAAGAACTGGAGACTATTTCTGGCCAAGTTTAGATTCTTTGTAGATGTTTCCCATCTCAACTTAAATATCATTTGGCATGGTTCAGTATCTACACTGAAATGTCCAACTGGTGCATAGTATCGGGTCCCCATTAATGGCTTCAGTTTCATAGAAAATTATGTGCAATCATGTGTGATCAAAATTGATATAATCATTTGCCTTCTTCAAAAGTCTTTTAGATTTTGCTAAAGAACTTCCATTCTCATCACATGGCATCATTTGATTGTCTCTTTTAAACAAAGGCTTTGTTCAATGTATAGTACCAAATACAATAAAGGTTCTCAGTTCCTTTTACACTGTGATATTCAAGGTTAAACAAAGAAAGATCAGATGAACTACAAATGGACTAGCAATACACCTAAGAATGATTATGAGCCAATCTATTTTTATTAAATCCTGAAGTGATACAAGTACAAAAATGTAATTTGGGGACGGTTTTTTTTTTTGAAAAGGAAAATATATGAGGTGGCGCTAGAGTAACCTATGGATCATCCATTAAGTTTTTTTCAAACAGTGAAAAGATTGGGCCAGGAAAATTATAGAATTTCAAGTTTTCAGTTAGTGCGAAAGCTGCAATAGCAAGTTAATTTCTATTGAAGTCAAAGAGGAAAGAAATTTTTTTTCTAGAAGAAATGAAAGTTGTCTATTTTCCCCCTGAGAGATCCAATCTATATTCTGAACTAACATTTAGGACAGCCAGAATTAGTTACACCATTTGTCATCATAAGAGTTAAAGGAGTTTCCATTATCTACAAGAGATTCACTGATATAATATATTTATGCCCTCATCTATTTGGTTGTAAATAGAATCTTCTAGAGATGTATAAGATCTTCCCTGGCTTCAAATCACAGATAAAATCCTCCCTCTACAGGAAGTCATTCCCAATTCCTCTTTATTCTAGTGCCTTCCTATTTTTATTTCCAATTTATCCTGTATGTAACTAATTCACACACGATCATTTTTGCATAATGTCTTCTGCATCCAGTTGTGAGCTCTTTGAGATCAAGTACTGACTTTATCCTTTCTTCGTCACTTTAGTGCTTAGCACATAGTTGGTGTCTAATAAAATGTATTTAATGACTGACCGACTTTACCTTTTGGACCAAGTCTAGACTTTGTACTATATATATTCAAGAGTAACAGAGAATAGAGCACTAAATCTAGACTCAGAGAATCAAGATTGTAATCTCATACTTGCTGCTGCAGTTATAGGATTTTAGAACTCCAAAAGGAGAGACTGAACTAGATGATATCAGTCCCCTTCTAGATCTTACTATATATTTTATGATTTCATCTACAAACATCCCTTGCATCTTAGATCTCTTCAAAATTCAAGTCTTGTTATTTTCCTTAAGCACAGAACTGATCACGTCACTCTCTTCCTTAAAGAACTTTATGGTGGCTTCCTTGAGAGTCTAGGAAAGAAAAGAGTTTTCCTCTATAAGATAAATAGACTTACCCCTAAGATAAAATATAAATTTTTATTTAAGGTTTTTAAAGTCCTTCATAACCTGATCCAATCTATACCCATTAGGACTAATACCCTCTCCCTCCTTAAAACTATAGTGAATTTACAAATCTGTGTAAATGCTCTATTCCCACTCTCTATCTTCCACACCTAGTAAAATGTAAACCCCTTAAGGACAGGAATCATTTTTCCTTTTGTCTTTCTATTCCCAGGGTTTGGCACACAATAGTTGTTTAATAAATGTTTCTTTATTTCTTTAATTTCAGTCTAATGCACTATTTTTTTTAAACAAATCTAAGACTGCCTATAGAAAATGAATTTTAAAAACTCTATCATCTTTCTAGATTAGTTTTGTTTTGTTTTGTTTTTCCTGAGGAATCAGATTGATATCTCAGTTTGGGGACAGGTGAATTTTAAGTCTAAATGTTGACCTCAAGAGTTTTAATACATCTCAGAAATCTGAAGAATTCCTATATTTTATTTTCTAGGGATGGAAAATTATGATTTAAGAATGTATCTGTTAATTAATTAATTAATGAATTGAAAGAGGAAATTCTCTAATGAGAATTTACTCCAAAAAAAGAAAGAAAAGATGTGTCTATTTTTCTGGCAGTCAGTATGAGTACATGTCTTCTCACATGGTATTTGAACTAGGTAAGGACCAAATGCCAACTAGTTATGAAGCATATCAAATTGTAATGAATCATTCTTCATGGCCTGGGAGTAGTAAATATTTTGTAATCAGATAATCTTTAAAGGCATGCAATATACATTTAGTGTTATTATTTTTTTAATGCCAGGTGATCCTTTTTCCTGGCAAGCCTAATGAAATTATCTATGTTCATTGACTAACAAAGTAAGTATATCTACTCATTTGGGCTAGCCTAAGGCAAAATTGATAAATCTGACTACTTCCTTTTTTAGTTTTGTCTCCCTTCTTTTGGACTCCCCATAAAGGTACCTTGTAGACTTATTTTCGACTCAGCCCCACCTACCTTTCTCAAGCATTTATTTCCTATGCTACAGTGCCATCTTTTTCCTCCTCTGTCAAAACTTACCCAACCTGTGACCCTTTTCCCTACAGGGATCTTGATCTGTGATCTGCAACAGCTGCTTAATCTGATCAACTAATCAACTAATTCAGCCTATGTTAATGTGGCTTAATGTTTTACTATCCCCTAAGTGACATATTTGCATTTTAACTAGGCTCTAGTAAAGACTCTTTACCTTAATCCAAATTATTGCTCTTATGAATTCTAAGCAATAAGGGCATGGGAAAAGGGAGCCAGCTATCTTTATTTAAATCAGGTTTACATGTTGGTACCCTCCAAATCATGTAAACTTCCATGACTACTTTAGGATCCATAATAAGACTGAACTGTGATTTACTGAACTTAGCCTTTTCTCTAGCTAGATGCTCTGTACCCAGGAAGAAGAGCTGCCATCCAAAGGTCTTAGCCTTCACAGCTTATCACCTGAGGGGACTTACTTCCATCTTGGGGACCTAGACTGTCTAGATTAGTCAATATGGAAACATGCTTAAATGACCCATTATATATTCTCCAATCATGCCCACCTACCTCAGCCATCTTCTTGCAATCCATGCCATTAGAAGGACCCTTCCTCTGCTGCTTCCCAGAAAACTACAATAAAAATCAATATTGCCATTGTTCTAGAAAGAATATGCCTGTGCCTCCTGTGCCTCCACTCAAAATCTTAGACTTTCCTACACAAAACGGTAGGACTCAACATTCCCTATAAAATGTATGTTACATAAGGGCAAGGAACTTCTCAGTTTTATATTTTTGTCTTCAATACTTAACCTAGGAGCAAGAGAAGGTAAAACCATCTTGGAAGATGTACTAAACTTGGTGGAGGGAATCTAACAAGCTTCCAACCTATCAGTGACTTAAGAGACATCTAACCCAAACATGCAAATACTTCCTTGGGTGGAAGGGGTAGATAAGAACAATTGGTTCCAAGAATGGTGGAAGCAGGCGCTATGGAATGCTTAGATGCTTGATGAGACATTAATGTTGCCAATGTCATCCACTGAATCTCCATCTATCACCAATTTTGTCCTGACTTTGGTCTTGCCACTGGACTTCAATGATTGGGAGAGTGAGGCTAAGGACTTTGTTCAACTCTGCCTCAGTTAAATCCAATCCATAGGTAAGCCAAGACATCATCCCATGCTATCATTGGTCCTCTAAAAAAAGAAGAGTGAACAACTTAACCCACTATTCTGCACATAAGAAATATTTTTCATTCAATCCTATACATTTTTAGATGTTTAAATTATGTATACTGAATGAATGTCTGCTGGGTCCAGCTCTGATAAGAATAATAAGATTATTACAGTTTACAATTAAATAATGCTTTAAACTGCAGAAATCATTTTGTTCACTCTGAGTTAAGAAGTACAAGTATCGTGATTCTCAATCTACAGATAAAGGTTGAAGTCATCAGTCATATGACTAGTAATGACAAAGCCTAGCCTTGAACCTAAGACTTGGATTTTAAGTTCAGTAGTACTTCCAGGGCATCAGATTGCCCCTAGTGGTACAATGTCAGGAAATGTACATAACAAAGTATTTGTACTTTCCAATGGAACTTCTCAATATTTTTGAAACTCTCACTATCTTTCACCATTAATATTTATAAAGAAATCATCGTTGACGTTGTTTCATGATTTCCTAATCCTAAATGCTTATGAATTTTAGTGGCATTTTTTATTAAATAATGTTCACTCACCTCCTTTCCATTCCATTAAGATAGAAAAGAAAA
The DNA here is from genome assembly GCF_016433145.1 of Gracilinanus agilis. Lineage (NCBI taxonomy): Eukaryota > Metazoa > Chordata > Mammalia > Didelphimorphia > Didelphidae > Gracilinanus > Gracilinanus agilis. The sequence goes on along the minus strand of NC_058133.1, from coordinate 100,129,124 downwards.
AAAATATATATAAGTAAAACAAGTTCCAGTCCAAGATCGTCCAAACTACAGATTCAGGCCAAAGAGGACCTTAAGCTGAAGCCTTTAAGGACTTTTATAGTCACTTCTTATCCCTTCCCCTCTTCACAGGGGCCAATCACAGCTTCCAAATTTCCTAGTACTGCCCAGGGAGGGCAGTGTCTATGGGATCTACTTCTCACCCTCTGAAGGTGTCAACTCTTATCAAAGGATTCACAAGTTTCTGATTGATTGGCTTAAAAGGGTGGAGCTTTTCAAGTAAGTGACTTGTGAATTCTCTTACTTGATGGCTAACAAAGTGTTAAATAAGGGTTAAGTAAGTGTTAACTCAAAATAGACAAAGAGAATAAAGAATTCCCTTTCATACCATTATTATCTTTAAATTATTCAAGAAGATATCTATATAAGAAAATATATTAAGTAAATTGTTTTGAAAGCAGTAAAAAAATTCCTAATTAGTTTTTGTTTGTTTTCCATTTAATGAGACTGAGGTTAAAAACAGAACTTTACATATGACCAAGACCTCATAGATAAAACCCTTATTCAATAGGCCTAAATCTTTCTAATTAATGGCTACTGAGTCATATATTGATCATTTCTATTTCCCATCTTCCATGTCTTTTCAATATCTTTCTACTTAAAAAATACAATAAGTAAATGAAGAAAGTTTACAGTCCAAAAGAAATATAGAATTATTTGGAAATACAGGTATGTGGAATGTTTCAAAGCCAAGGAACACTGGGGTCAATTCATTTCCCTGGCTCTCCTTTGGCAGATCCTGCTAACCTAATTAGATTTCCACATCTTACCTAATCACAGAGTTGGGTTGATTGAAAACAGTATTTTTATGACCACAAATCACATTCCTTAGCAATGACCAGGAGCCTGACCTTACTGAGCCTTAATTTCCTCATCTCTAAAATGGAAATCATACTTTAGTTGTTTTTCTCACAGCATGGTTATGTAAAAGTCAAGTCAATAAGCATTTATTAAATACTAAATACCAAGTTCTAGGGAAGTGAAGTTGGATTGGATTTCCAATGCCTATCTAATTCTTCCCTGATATAGTATAGTCTTTTTAAAGTTCCTGTATATGTTAAAACAAGCATTTCTTGTATTCATTGTTTTAATCATGTTCTTCCCAATGAACCTTGATTTAGGCATGGCAAGATAGCAAGAATTGGATTGGTGCAGATGGTATGGAATTTAAAGTCTTTACCCTGTTCATTGTCAAGGAGCATTTGGATGCTGCTTACAAACAAATTGTTGTTCAGTCATGAAACTATTTGGGGTTTTCTTAGCAAAGATACTTGAATGGTTTATCATTTCCTTCTCTAGCTCATTTTACAGATGAGAAAACTGAGGCAAATAGGGTTAAGTACTTTGACTGGGGTTACACAGGATAGTAAATGCCTGAAGCTAGATTTGAAGCCAAGAAGATAAGCCTTTCTGAATCCAGGCCAGATACTCTTGTCCTCTGTACACCTAGCATTTCACTTATTGGTCAAATTACAGGAAAAGACTCAGCAGAACTTTAAAAAAAGATTGAACCACTCTCATCTGAAAATCATTTAAAAATGTCCAAGTCTATTCCCAGAAAAGTGGCAGTCAAGTGGCCTGGTGTACTTCTTCCCAATTTGGAAGAGATGGTAAACTAAAGTAGGTGACCACAGAATCAAATGTAAGCTTAGTCAAGCCTGAGCCTGAGCTTTGGAACATTGGTCAACTCTTTTGTTTTCCTTCTTTCCTGAATATAGATGCCTAAACAACAATTTGAAGAAAGATGTATCCAGTCTGGGAAGCAAGTATGATTTTGAGAGCTATGAGATCCTGAGTACCTGACTGATGACAAGAGGATTTTCTGCTTTGGAAGGAATGACAATTGACAAGAGGAGGAGCTTAATACTTGGCCCAAATTGCCAGAAGGAAGGAGCTATTGAAATAGTATAAAAACCATGGTGAAAGAACAATTCAGTGAAAGATCTGTGGAAATCAGTTCAGCAAAATTCTTCGTCTTATGATGTCTAAGTCTCAATGTTCTGGCAGAATAGAGCAGGTCCTGTTAGAGTAAGCTATCTGAAATCTGTCTTATGGCATATGAGAAAGCATTTGTGTTCAGGATCGCTTTTGTATGGAAGAAATAAATTGCTACTTTACACTTGATATACTTTGAATTAAATACTATTAGTCTTCACTTTGAAGAGATCCTAGAAATAAACCACAAACTAAGTCTTAAGTTATTGTTCCTAAGGGTCTTGGATAAATAAAATTTAATTTAATTTTAAAAATTTTGAGAAAAGAAATCAAATTTCTGATTAGAGACCAGCCTTCACCAGGACTGAAGCAGATATACATGTGTATGGATGGGTCCAGAGCAAAGATGCCAATCTTTTGTGCCCATCAGTGATTATAGTGATAAGTAAAATAATTCTTTTGACAAATACAAAGGGCAACTATCTCGAATTCACCAATGTATTTATATCACCTTCATCCATGGATTCTGTTTTTTCTTCTAGATTAAATATCAAAGACTTCGACCTCAACCATTCTTTAATATATATGAAGAATTTTACAGTTATTGAACACAAATGACACAGTTAATGTTGGAGAAGAAAGTAGAGACACTGTGTATTTTTGGGTTTGGGGATGAGTCATATAAATAGATGTCATGCATAGAGATAGAGCGATTGATAAGAGGTTTTGGTGTTATTTTTTTTAACTTAGAAGGCATAGTCAGTCCTCATTCACAACATTAATGTGTTAAAGTAAAGAAAAGTCAGAAAAGCATTAAAATGTCTTCTCCTAAAAATAAAACATTTTATATAGTTGTTCTTGACACTATTATATTAACAGCTTATCTTAGAGAAGAGCATTCCATGTCAGTATCAAGTACTCTACCATTCTAATAACACTTGTGTCTATTTTATATATTTGCAGTGCCAAGATGAGACATAAGTGTGTAAGTGATGCGAAGGCATTGTAATATAATAATTAATAAAGTCAGAATAAATGTACTTTGAGGTAGCTTGTTTGATAATTATCAAATTGACACTTAGTTGTTCTCTATACTCCTGGAACCTCTAGAATATCATTTTTTTCTACTTCAGTCAATATGCTATTTCATTATATCCATAGAGTTTTGGGTTGATACAAACTCTGAATTATTTATATAATTGCAAAGTTACTATTATCTAAAAAATATGGTGTAGTTTGCCAAACCCTAAATAGTATGAATGAAAAAAAATTATTAAGCACTGGTTACGTGCCCAGCAGTGCCCCAAGCACAGAACTACAAAAAAGAAATATTAAAGATAGTCTTTGCCCTTAGGTATCTTACATCATAAGGGAGACAATTCAAAAGGAAGATGGTGGCCAACAGAGGTTAATTTGGTTTGAAAAGTTGTGAAGCTAATGAGGAAAGGCATAAGGGAGTAGATTGATGTGAGATTTTCAAGGAACCATGGAAGAATTGATTTGACTATGGTTATATCAACAAGTAGTCTTTACTATATGTCAAGCATTGTGCTAAGAGCTGGTGAAAAAAGTAAATTGCAAAATAGTCCTAAAGAGCTCACAGTAAAATGGGGGAAGCAATATAAAAATAACTATGTTATATATATATATAGCATTAAGGGGGACAAGAACAGACTTTGGGTAGAAAATAGGATTTTAGCTAAGGCCTGAAGAAAACCTAGAAAGTAATAAAGCAGAGATGAAGAGGAATAAACGTAGGATGAAAAGCCAATGAAAATGCCCAGAGATGGAGTATCTTGTTGAGGGAATAGCAAGGAAGTCCATGCCATTGTTGCACAGAATATGTGGAAGAGAGGGACTGGAAAGAGATGAAGGGTTGTGTGAGTCCTTTAAAAGTGAAAAAAGTGAGTTTATATTTGATTCTTGAGGTAATAAATAATTGATGGAATTTTTTAATAGGAAAATGGCCTGTCCAGAACTGTACTTCAGAGAAATTAATTTGAGAACTGAGTGGAGAACAGACCAGAGTGAGTAGAGACTTGCTATAGAAGACCAATCCGTTCTGGGGTGAGATGATTAGGCAGTGAGCCAAGACACTAGCAGGGTCATAACTGAGAGTGGATTCTGTTATGGTTCCAAAATTGTTAACAGGAAATTTTGAGTCAAGGTAAGGAATAGGATAAATGTGCTATAGAGGGGACTTGCTGAGAAAATTAAAGCATATATGGGGCCCATCTAAGTGAGCAGCTAAAGTTCACAGTGCCCTAGAAGGCACTTATTAATCAAACTAGTGAGGTCCCTTGGTAGAAATTTTAGAAATGAAAGAGTTAAGTACCAAGGGTATAGTTTCTGGACCTGGTGGCAAAGCAACTTTTCAAAAGGCAGCCTGAGAATAGAGTATCTCAAATATATAAATATGTAATTGGTCTATACTTGAAGGAATTCCTGGTATTCTCACCTTTTTGTTACAGATATGTGATGTCTTTTGTTAAGAAAGGTAGGATTCACTTAGCCTCTGTTTGACTTAGTTTCCTCATCAATAAAGTAGGAATAATAGAACCCACTTTCCAGAGTTATTGTGAAGACCAAATGAGATAATAATTGTAACGATAATAACAACAGCAACATGCCTGGCACATAGTAAGTACTATATAAACGTCATTATTGTTATTATTACTATTATTATTAATTATCTGGTTAACATCTATGAGCAAGCTAGTAAAATGCATTGTTAATATTTCATGTGTTGCTATGAAGCATTTGAGTCAAAAATTATAGCTCTTATCTAGAACAACCACTATCCAATTTTTCAGAGAAGCTAAAAGTTTCAGTCACTTCCCTTGTTGTAACTGTTTTGTTGTTGATTATATTAGCAGGGCTAAAGCTTTCTATTTTTAAATTTGATCCAACTTTCATTTTTATTGTCTTGGACTTCTAGTGACTATCTCAACAGAAACATTCCACATCCTCCTTCTTTTGGGGAGCACAAGGTTGGGGAAGATGAGGGTAAGATCTTTTCCTGATTGTTTTGTTTGTTTCTTAAGCCTCTCTAGTAGTTTTTGAATAATAAGGAATTATTGTAATCTTTGTGATGTACTTTGACATCTTTTATTCTTATCCTTTTTGAATTTGACTTCCAATTACTGCTTAAGGGAATCTGGAATTTGTATTACACTTTTATTTTCTTCTCACATTTTTCTTTTCTTTTTTTGCCCATCTTTGAGCAATACAGCAAACCCATGTTCTATGGATTTTACTAGTTTTATAGTCTTCTGTGGCCTCTTTGTAGATCTACAATAGCTCTCTCCAGTTCTCCAAACCCTTTTGCCATTGTGGTCTTTGATCCTAGTCCATAGGGACATTTATATAGCACTCTGCCTTTCCTGCAATGGTTTTTATCATGGCAACAGATGTGACATATGACTCTTTGTAGGTCCTGAGATATTTTCATACTATATGTCAGATGGAGAACATAATCTATTCATGATACCTGTAGTAGATGCCCATTTTTCTGAATTATTCTTTTTGTTTTATTTTGCTTGTCTTTTCATTATATTCATGTCCTACAACTCACAAAGGAATAGTCAAAATTCTAATCTAAGTATACCCATCTCCTACTCAAAATTTTTTGAGATAGCAATATTATTTTTGTTCATCCATTTTGTTACTTGTTATAATTTCTAGGATTTGTATTCGGTGAAAATTTTCAGTGTACTCAGATTCTTCAACTTTTTTTCTTAATATTTTATTATTAATTTTCATTTCTTATTTAACTAGTATAGACTAATGGATGACTTTTTTAAAAAAGTTAATATCTTGAAAGATTGAGTAATACATTATTGTGTGAGTTGGAGCCATGAATATCATTGACCAAAAAATCCCCACAAAACAACAAAAACTAACAAAAACCAGAAAGAAATCATAAATTATGACTGATCAGAATTTTGCCACCTGTGTTAGGATATGCTCCTTGTTCATAAAGGATTTAAGCCTTCAGTCAATTCAATTCACACATTTAGTGGCCAGTATTATGAAACATGTTTTCAGTATTTTTTCAGGAAGGTAGAATTTTGGTACTTTAGATTTGTTCCAATGTAACTTATCTTCTTGTGGTATCAGAATATGATGGAGCATTTCTCAAAGGGGCAGCAAGTTGGAGCAGTAGATAAGAGTATTGCACCTAAAGTTAGGAAGACTGAGTTCAAATTCCACCAGTTATGTGACCTTGTGCAAATCACTTGACCACCTATCTGCTTCTTCAATTGTAAAATGAGTATAATATAGCATTTCCCTTCCAGTGGTACTGTAAAAGCAAATGAGATAATATTTATTAAACACTTATTAAAGTATATGACACATAGTATGTGCTTCATAAATTCTATTTCTTTTCTTCCTTTCTTCCTTCCTTCCCTCATTCCTTTCTTTCTTCCTTCCTTCCCTCATTCCTTCTCTCATTTTTTCCTTCCTTCCTTCCCTCATTCCTTCCTTCCCTCTTCCTTTCATTCCTTCCTTCCCTCATTCCTTCCTTCTTCTTCCTTTCTTCCTTCCTTCCTTCCTTCCTTCATTCCTCCCTCCCTCCTCTCCTTCCTTCCTTCCTTCACAGTCAAAGTCAATACATATTGGGGGCAGCTGGGTAGCTCAGTGGATTGAGAGCCAGGCCTAGAGACGGGAGGTCCTAGGTTCAAATCCGGCCTTAGACACTTCCCAGCTGTGTGACCCTGGGCAAGTCACTTGACCCCCATTGCCTACCCTTACCAATCTTCCACCTATAAGTCCATACACAGAAGTTAAGGGTTTAAAATTTTAAAAAAAAGTCAATACATATTAAGCTGAATTTCAGAGTACTTTCAAGTAGGGCTTTCTAGCAACTTCATGAGATCTGATCTATTTCTTCGATTTTTGAGGCAGTTGCTGCTAATTCAGTGACAACCATTGGAAGTACTTCCCAGGACTGTTGTGAATATCATATGAGATAACATATGTAAAGTGCTTTTACATTTGCAAAATTTAAGGCACTGTATAATTTCAAGTTATTATTATTTCTCTCCTCCTGGATCACTGCCTTGTTGTGTTGGAGGGATTTGCATAGCTCAATGAAACTGTGAGTTATGCTATACAGTATTACCCAAGACAGTCAGATCCTAGTGGAGAGTTCTGACAAAATATGATCCACCAGAGAAGGAAATGCCAAACCACTGTGGTATTTTTGCAAAAAAAAAAAAAAGGACAGTATTAAAATGACAGAAGAAATGAAATCAGAAGATGAAATCAACTTAGAAAGTCTTTGAAAGATAGTAGATGAAAGAAGGACCTGGCATACTTTGGTACATGGGGGTCGCAAAGACTCAAACTGAACAACAGCAACATTATTATTACTACCAGTAATTACTGCTTCAACTGCCCAGTCTCCTTTTACCTTTCTAGTGGCCATTGATAGTATTTTTTCCCAGCAGCCACCCTTGCTAGTCAAATGCACTTGTTCCAGATGTCACTAACTCATGGCTATTACATTGTCCTCTTACTGTCCCATCTGCTAAAGGCAAATATATTGATTAATGGAATAAGGGAATTCACTCAATCACTGCTATCTCCTTTTCTCAGTAATCTGAAATAAGAAAAAATCTTCAGCGAGTGAGTTAAAAGTAAAAATAAAGTTTAAGTCCTTTGTTGCTTTTAAAAGAGGGTGGGAGGAGTGAGCACCAAGCTACTTTAGCTCAAGTTTTCTCACAAATGGTTTCTATCTACTCAGTTAAATATGATCAAACTGATGGAGCACATTTATGAGAGCCATCTTGAACAATTTTAGGGATTAGAGGGAATTGATTCACTGGAATCAGGAAGATTGGCAAAAGAAAAATAACAAGAGAGTAATATATCAATATAGTCATCTGTAGAGACTCCAGCAATCACACTGATATTTTATAAACACGTATACAGCATAGCATCTGCTGGTGTTTATTTTAATTCTTCAGAAAAGGCCTATGTTTAAGTCAGAATTTAAGTGACACAATTAGAAAAAAGAAAAAAGGCAGGAGAATAAACTGAATAAATTCCAAATATGACTTCTAAAGGCAGACAATATAAAAGCTATAATCTTAGTTTAAGCTCCACACTTTTTAAACACAGTAATTATAGGACATCTGCTGCGAACACAGCTTTGCTATTGGATAACCTTAATTGCCCTGTAATATTTCCTGACACTCCCCAAAATATGCCCCATTGCTAATAATTCATTCACTGTTCAGCCCCATTATTAGCTACTAATTCAAACAATCAAGACAAAGACAACGAATGGATGACCTTGAACAATTATCCACTCAGTGAACAGAATTTTTTTTTTGCCTTTCAAAGACTTTTACTGCTTTCCTGATGGCAATAATAACACTCCAAAATTAGGGAAATGTAGGCAAGAGAGAAGAATGGTGACATAAATGCTGAGGTTCCATTTCTGATATTCATAAGAGAAGGGGTAAAGTTATTTTGGATAAACCAGCTCTTGTAAGTAAAGGAAGATCAAGAATTTTGAGAAAGAAAAAAAAAAGCTAAATTATACATCAAAATAATTAGGGTTGCCCTGATAAAGTATAGTACAATATTAATTCAATATTTTTGCTAAATGTAATTGTGAGGAAATTTAAAAGCAAACCAACTAATCTGAAAACCATAAAAAAAAGTGAAAAAAAAACTCATTTCTTCCAGCAGTGTAGTGGGAGTTTAACTGACATCTCCTTAGGGGGCTTCCCATAAAGTAGAGGCTGCCAAGTGAATCCTCCCTCCTCTCTGCCTTCTTACCACCTCTTCATTTCCCAGGGACATTGTTTTTCTTTTTCTTCTTCTTCGTCTTTTTTTAAATGCCATAACCTTTGGGTTTCCTAAGTCAAGATACCAACAGAACCATAACTAGTAAGTTTGCATCAGAGGAAAATAGCACAAAATGTGCATCAGACCTCAAGCCATATGGCAAAAGCAAGCTTTCCAAAGCTGGTCAGGAGAATGAGAGTGAAACAGAAAGGAACTTTCTTGGTATGCAAGCACCATGGGTGTGTCATTCAATAGACTACAATTTTGACTAATTTTTCCTGTTAAGTGAATATTACGATCTATTGTTTCTTTACTAAGTGCAAGTTCTAACAATGTCCTTTGAATTGCATAGCCCTGTAGAAAAGCCTCCTCATTCTCCCTCCCAGGCAAAGCTCTGGAACTAACAAATAGTCCTATGGCCTAGTGAAAAAAATCAACATTTTATATGATTTATATTTTTAAAAATGGACATTCAAAGGAAAAGCTATATGAAATTGGGACAGAAATTTAAGGAAAGGATCAATATTACATGATATCATTTCTAGAGTGAGTTGTATACATTCTTATTCTAGTTTGGCATAATGTAGGGGGAAATGAAGTAGAAGTGAGAAAAGAACCGCTTAGCCAGTTTTAATCTCAAGTGAGGAAAATTAATGTTCAAATCTTACCTCTAATACATTGATTCTGTGATCCTGGGCAAGTAACTTAACCTCTCAATTTTCTAGGCAACTGGTTGTAGACCATTTGCCAGACTGCTTTGATAGTAGTTTTATCACTATGGGTTCTTTATATCAATGAAACCATAGGTCTAGAGACATTATCTATCTATCTATCTATCTATCTATCTATCTATCTATCTATCTATCTATCTATCTATCTACCTGTCTAATCTATCTATATCTATCTAATCTATCACAATTTCTCTAGAGATAAATACTATTCTCAAATTATCTGGACAAATTATCATCTGATAAACTATTTCCAGAGATAAATGTTAGAGAATTTGTTCAGAGAATTTGTTCCTTAAATATTTCTATATTGGTAGACTATAGAGATAGGGAGATAGATGGAGAGATGGGGAGATGGGGAAAGCAAGAGAGAGAGAGAGAGAGAGAGAGAGAGAGAGAGAGAGAGAGAGAGAGAGAGAGAGAGAGAGAGAGAGAGAGAGTTTTGAACATTTTATAAATTTTGAAAAGCCTTGAAGTAGAGGAAAGCAAGATTTATTTATCTAGGATTCAAAATTTTAAAAAATACACAAAATGAGAAATAACATATCTGGAAATATTTTGGGTTACTTGAGATGTTTAGGACTTCGCAAAATCAATGCTATGGTATTTTTGTAATAGAGAATGCAAAGAAACTTTGCATTAAAGAGGATAATGTTACATCATCTAGACCTTTCTCTTTGAAAATTATTTCATTCTCATCAATAGCCTTATTTTAAGTTTGGTAATGTTTGGCAGCCTACAGAGAAATGAGTGAATTATTTCCCAGACTACTTCCACTGTTGTAGTCAGTTTCTCCCTCTAGTATTCATTTGTTAAAAAACTTAACAAAACTTTGTTATTAGTTTTTTTTACTGGGAAAAATAAGAGTCAGTAGTATATAGTATGCTAAACAGAAAACCTGAAATAAAAAAGCCTAGGTTCAAATTCTGTCCTTATTAATTCTTACTAACAGCATGGACTCAGTTTATAAATCTGTAAAATATAGGAAGTAGGTTTGATGGTCTCAGGCTAATTCTAATTTAACATCTATGATACTATGCAAGCTAGATACTGTGAAGGAAATCCTCTATGTTGATCTGACTTGGACTTTTTTGTTTTTAATTTCCTTTGAAAGAAAACATTGAACATAGAATTGAGATATTTAGAAGTCTTATATTCTTTAAAACAAATAATAGATAAGATTTGAACTCAGCTCTGTGTTAGCATATACATATAGAGGTCATGGACTATTTTCTCTTCTCTTGGTTCATAGAAAATATTACCCATTTAGACTTATTAAAAGGAAAAAAGACTTTGAAAAGCTTTCTTTCCTCCCATCTAAAAAGCAAAAAAAGCAGTCATAAAGATTGGAGGTTAAAACTTTGAGGAGTTACAATGGTTCTTTTATTTCATCAGTAAACATCTTTAAGCATTTACTATGTATCAGGCACATGGCTAAAAACTGGGCATACAAAGAAAGAGAAAAGACAATTTTCTCTTCTCAAAGAACTCACAATCTAATGCAAGAGATAACAGGAAAATAACTGTATGAACAAATACACATAAGACAAATGGGAACCTCATCAATAGAGGGTAGGCACTAAAATTAAGGGAGACAAAGAAAGGTCCTCTTTTCCCATTAAATCCAATAAACAGTGTACTAATGAAATTCTAATGGAATCAGGTTGCCTGGTGTCTTGAGATGATTTTGGTATTACTCACTTATTAAGTATTTACTAAGTCATTTTTTAAGAACCCTATCAATTAATTAAGCACTTATTATACACTAGGAGCTAGATGGTAGAGTGGATAGAATTCTGGGAATGTAGTCAGGAAGATCTGAGTTCAAATTTGACCTCGGAGACCTACTAGCTGTGTAACCTTGGGTAAGTCACTTAACTCTGTTTGCCTCAATTTCCTCATGTGCTCAATGAACTGGAGGAGTAAATGGAAAATGATTCCAGTATCTTTACCAAGAAATTCCCCATAGTGTTATAAAGAATTAGACATAATTGAAAAATGCCTGAATCACAACATGTACTAGACACAGAGCTGAGCCCTACTGATACAAAGAAAAATTGAAAAAAGTTTCTGCCTTCCAGAAGCTTACATTCATTCTAATGAGAAAACAACAGGTACATAAATCTGTATTTAAAAAATAAATTAAAGGTAACCTCAGAGGGGAAAGTGGTAGTAGCTGTGTGGATTGGGAACAACTACTGCAGAAGGTGAGTGTAGAGACTCTGAGAAGCACAAGTGAGGAAGTAGCACATTCCATGCATATTAAGGCATTCCAAGTGTGTGGGAAAGGAAGTACAAGGACAGAAATGAGAGATGGAGAGATGGAGCTTACAAGTATTTGTACGCTTAAGATGGGAAAGCTATAGACAATAGACAGGGAACACTGAAGACTGGAGGGGATAGTGAGAGTGAGAACAAACTGATAGAGAAGAGAGGAGATGAGCTGAAGCACACATGTGGAGGGATTTACCTTGTCAAGGTCACTCAGAGTTCCCAGGGAAGGCACAGATGATAGGAGAGGGGAGGAGAGGTAAGATGAGAAGGGGCAAAAAGAGAGATCAAAGCAAGTAGATTCTTTTTTTTCCCCCTTCATGCTAGCACTATGTTAAGCTACTCTAAAGAATCATGATTCTTTGCCTTCAAAGAATGTCTAGAATAAATAGTAAGAGAAGCTATATATATATATATATATATATATATATAAATTTTTAGAGGCTTTGGACAAGGTACTTAGCCTTTCTTTTCTTTAGTTTCTTCATTTTTAAAACAAAAGACTGTTATACTGTAGGAATTCTAAGATCACTTTCAACTTAAACATTCTAATACCTGATAAGCAGTGATCAAGGTAAACATCACCAAGAGGTTAAAACATCAAAGTAAAGAAGTTCTAGTGGATTCTATATAATCTGGAACTATATCCACAGCTGAGGTAATTCTAGATATTTGAAGGAGTCCCTCTCTGCTGTATATCTTAGACTAAAGGAAGTTGCTTAAATCCATGATACAAACCAATACTGCTTTGCTTTTGTTTGCATATCCAGTACAAATGCAATGCCTGACAAATAACAGTACTTCAAAAGTGTTTGTTAATTTATTAATTGTTATTTGATTATTTTATTAATTTGTTAATTGATTCTTGGAAACCTCCACCCAATGGAGAAGAACCATAACTAATAGGCCATTCACTCTATTGCTAATTTTTTTAAAAAGAAAGGATAAAAAATCTCATAGGAAATACTGTTTACAGGATCTAGTACATTGGGAGAGCTTAAGCTCACTAGTTACCTGCTTTTCTCCCAGGTTTTTCATTATGCTAAATCAACCTTTCACTTACTTAAAAAGCATCAATAGCAAGATTTTTTAATTATATAAAACTTCAATCTATTATGGTATTATTGTATTTTATCATTAGCAGTGGAGCCACTTATACCAAAACAAACTAAATATAACTATTTGAAAAAATACTCTACACCAGTTATAGGCAAACTTTTTAAAGAGGGGGCCAAAGGAAAGGAAATGCTCATCTGTCAGTCTGTTTCTAAGGCTACTCTTTCGAGGTTTCATCGTATTGTATCCTACTCATTATATTTATCAGATTAGGAATAATGTTGCACAGAACATTTTAGGGGGCCCCATCTGGCCCTCAGGTAGTAGTTTGCCCATCACTGCTCTAAATCATTATTGATTAGAGAAATGAAACTCAAACCAAATTTGAGATATCATCTCACATCTATCAGGATGGCTAAAATGATAAAAGGGCAAAACAACAAATGGAAAAAGGAGGACACAAATATATACTATTGATGGAACCGTGAACTGATCCAATCATTTTGGAGAGCAATCTGGAATTATGCCCAAAGAATTAAAAAACTATGTTGTATACATTTTGACCCAGCAACATCACTATTAGGTTAATTTCCTAAGGTAATCAGGGAAAAAGGAAAAAAATGTATATGTTCTAAAATATTTATAGCAGCACTCTTTGTGGTGGTAAAGGACTAGAAATTGAAGAGATGCCCATCAATTAGGAAATAGCTAAACAAGCTGTGTGGTATATGATTCTGATGGAAAACTACTGAGCAGTAAGAAATGATGAGCAGCTGAATTTGGGGAAAAACATGAAAGGACTTATATAAAATTATGAAGAAAAAGGGCAGCTGGGTAGCTCAGTAGATTGAGAGTCAGGCCTAGAGACAGGAGGCCCTAGCTTCAAATCTGACCTCAGACACTCCTGGACAAGTCATTTGACATCCTTTGCCCACCCTTACCACTCTTCCACCTAGGAGCCAATACATAGAAGTTAAGGGTTTAAAAAAATATGAAGAAAAAATGAATAGAACCAATAGAACATTATATACAGCAATAGAAATATTATTTGAAGAATGGCTTATATATGTCAACCTCCAGAGAAAGAATAGATGAATAGAAACATGTAAGCCAGTTTTATATACACATTTCTTTTTTTGTTAAATAAGTTAACTGGGAATTTCAATGTAACAAACAAGCAAAGGCATTTAATTTTTTTAAAGAGATAACATTTTGATGAGATAAAGATAAATCAATTAAAATCATTGGTATTAAAGGGTTTTTTTTAAGTTAATTCAATGCAACAAATATCTTTCATTTTCCTGTTAAGTGCAAAAGATTATGGTAAGCACTGGGGATACAAAGGCAACACTGAAATATTATCTGTCCTCCTTGAGGTATTTTTATTATATGAAATCTTGAGGTACTTTGCCAATATTCCTTTAAGGAAGTCTGCAGATGGAAAGAGATTGTAACTGCTATCTTGGTTTAAGAATAGAAAAGAATTATCCCAATTTGAGAGCCAGAGAACCAAAGGTCAGTTAACAGAGAAGCATCTCCTTGTAGTATAGATATCCCTGAATACATTAAAGCTTGAAGTCCAGAGTTCAGAGTGACCCTGAAGACAAAGATTTTCTTCCATGATTCCTACTACGTTTCCCTGCCAGATTTCTATAAGTGTGTGCTCACTCTTCCTCAAAGTTACTAAGTGTATTGATGGGATAATGTGATCCACATTCGTACATAAATTGTGATGCATTTTATTATTCCGGCATATTTTCATACCTGAGTACCTGTGATATTATCATTATGTCTTGTATTTTTGTTGCTAAGTAAATATTTATGTTTAATATCTAAAAGTGTCCTGATTGCAAATGACTGTTGTGTATAAATGGACTCATGGTGATGGGTTCTCAAGAGCTAATGTGGTTATTACTGAGAGTATATTTCCCCACAGAAGAAAAAACTTGAGAGAATTTGAATGTAACAGCATTTTTTCCATGGCAAGTTGAGGCCATTTTAGAAAGAATAAGTTAACCCAGAGAGAAGGTACATCTCCACATACCTATGTAAGAACTAAACTGTGCTATAATGATGAATTCAGTCCACACACCTATTATAAAAGCAGTTTATGAAGTCACAATTTTGAGAAACACTTTATTTTGAGAGGCCTTAAAAGATGATTTCTTTCAACCAATCCTGTTGCTCAAGAGATGCTGTCTGTTTAAAAGCTGCTTTTTAATGTTACATGTTGCTTTTCACTTGAGAATCAAAGAAAAATCTATCCAGAGTATTCTTCTGTTTACATTTTTAAAAGATGAACCACAAAGGAGCTTATCTATTCACATTTACATAAAGCCTTCTAGTTCCAAAGTATTCTCAAAAGGTCAATTCTAAATATGCATTTGCCTTCTCAGAATTATGTTTACATGCCAGAAGTTTAATATCGTTCACATTATTTTAGGCAGCAAAGAAACAAATCATAACAGGATAGATTCTCAATTTCTTTAAGAAGTTACTCTCTTCCTTGTCCTCATTTGCAAGTAACCAGAGATTCGTGGTAGAGATCTAAGGATTTTAATATTTAAATGGAATAAATTAATACAGTTGCCTTCATGTTCCAGTTTAACCAGACACGTTAAGGCCATTGGCATCAAACGTTTTTCTAAAAGGATAGAATCATAGAATAAAAACTATGATGCAGAACACAGATGTAAACATGGCTTAATGCACAAAATGTAGTCTCCTAACTTAGTGATGCATTTAAAAATCTATTTTAGAGTCTTCTCTATTTATAGCTCTCTCTCTCACTCTTACCTCTCACCCTCCCCAAATGGCTCTCCACCACCATCCCCAAATGTCCATCTGTTTAAGCAGAGCTGCTCTGTTTCAATTACATCTGGTTGCTAGCAGGTTTGAGATTTCTTTTACAGAAACCTTAAACTTTTTCCAGCTAAAGTTCAGGTTCTAGTTTGAACTGCATGATTTTGGTTTTCCCACATCTTCTGTCAGAAGTTGAGCCAAGCCCCAAATTAGATTCACATTTTATTTTCTTGTCTGAAAGAAAATCTTCCACAAACTCAGTGTGGATGATGATAGTTTCTATTGGGCAGAACTAGGTGCTACCAAAAAGGTCCACTCTATAATACAAGCCTCATAATTTAGTTTCTGAGATCTTGTCAAGTGACTGTTATTGTTTTTTTTAATGAGGTAAGGCTAGTATGGAAAGAAATTTCCTTGTTTACATAGTGAAGGCCCCATAAGAAAACATGACTTCAGGCAAAATTACCGTTTTGCTTGGGTGATTTCTTATTGCTGAATATTCTACATGTTTGACCAGCCCTCAGCAGCCAAGACGGACTTGTGTGATCAGTTTATGAAATATTTGTTTAAGAAATTAAAACCCTTTCCATTTGTTAATTACATTCTTCAAAATGAAGCATTTGGAAATGCTCATATTTTCTGGCTATATTCACCATTTGGTGTTTTAGTGATCTCAAATGTGGAATTCAACACATCAGAATTCTCAGGGGTTTGTGACACTGCTTTCTCACGAGACACATTACTATGAAAGTATGATGGGCATGGGACTTCCCTCCATGTTCTCAATTAGTTCCTTGCAAGAGTTATTTGTGATTCTAGAAACTAAGATTAGTCAGCTGCTGAGATTAAAAAAAAGAGAGGAAATGTGGAAATTTGGGGGGGAATATGAGGCCTTCATTTAAAGTTTTGGCAATTTTAGATGGATTCTAACGAGCATGATCAGAGAAAATACTGATCATGTCCTGACTCTCAAGGTAGAGGGCATATATTCAAACCTTTCTTCTACCATACTTTGAGACTAATTACTTAAAATTTTTAGGCAAAAACTCTATAAAATGACAAAGTTGGAACACGTAACCTTTAAGATCTAAAGCCCAAATCTATGAGTGAACAAGTATGTATTGAGTGACTGCTATGTGTCAGATACTGCTGAGCACAAGTAATAAAAGATTCCTAACCCTCAAAGAACTGACTTCTTATTTAGAGGGGCAGAATATTTTCACCCAAAAGCAGATATAGAATAAAGTGATTTTTTGAAGGGGACCAACTAACACCTAAGAGAATCAGGAAAGTCTTCTGGAAGGAGATGGACTTTCAGCTGAACCTTGAAGGAAGCTAGCAGTTCCAAGCCAGTAAAATTAAATATTCTAAGCATGGACTACTCCTCTGCAAAGGTGGCAAATACAAAGTCATGTTCAAGGAGGAGAAAGGAAGTCAAGACAGATGCAAGGGGATCTTATTATCAAACTACCCTACAAATATTATCTAGAGTCATATTGTGGCCATCTTTAAACACCAAACAGATGAGTTTATATTTTTATCCCTCAGGCAACAGGAAGCCAGTGAGAGTTCCTGAGCAGGAATGTGACTTGATCAGGTCTATGATTTTGCTAGGAATATCAATTTGTCAGTTGTTTGGAGGATGAATGGGAGAAAGGACAAATTGGATGCAAGGATTCAAGTTAGGAAGTCATTACAGTGGTAGGTGAGAGGGAAGAAGGACTTGATCAAATGTGGTGGTCATAAAGTTGGAGAGCAAGAAACTATGAAAGATTCTGAGGAGAGAGAATTCAAAAAACTAGGCAACTGAGTAGATAATGTGGATGGAGAGGGAGAGTGAAGAGGAAAAGATGATTGCTATATAGAGAACATGGATAAATGGGAAAATGGCAATGACCTCAATAGAAATAAGGAAATCTGAAGTAGGCATGAGCTAGGTTGGAAACAATAATGAGTTTGGTTTTGAATGTTTTTAGTTTTTTATAACAATTAGATATTCAGGTAGCAATACCAAGATGTTGGAGATGTAGACCTAGGATTAAAGGGAGAGTTAAGTGTTGGATACATTGATTTGCAAGGGCAGCTAAGTAGTGTAGTGGATAGAGTTTTGGACTAGAGTCAAGAAGACTTATCTTCCTAAGTTCAAATCTAACCTCAGACACTTAATTAGCTGTGTGACTCTGGGCAAGTCACTTAACCCTATTTGCCTCAGTTTCTTCATTTATAAAATGAATTGGAGAAAGAAGTGACAAACTATTCCAGTATCTTTGCCAAGAAAACCCAAAATACAGCCCTGAAAAGTTGGATACCACTGAAACAACTGAACAACAATGACACATTTGAGAGTTATTTAATAGTTGAATTCAGGGGAATAGATGAGATTATGAAGAGAGTGTTTAGAAAAAGAAGAATATAGAGGGGGAAGTATAGTGTATATAGGCAAAATTACATGGTTGATGATTTAACAAATGAACCATGGAAGAACTGGTCACATTAGAAGAAAGAGAAGGAGGGCAAAGTTCCTTTTTGAAGACCCAAAAGAAATGACTTGAATTTTGCCATGCACTCTTCGGGTCCACCCTGAAGCTGATTTCTTTTCTATTAATTATCTCCCTCAACTAAAGCATGAATGTAATGAGATTAGGGACTGCCCTTTTATTCCTCTTTGTATCCCCAACATTTAGCACGGTGCTTGGCACCCACTGATTACTTAATCAGTGCCCATTCATTCATTCATTAATTCATTCTCGTGTTCTTCTTTATAGAAATGATAGTTTTGATTTGATTACTGTCTTCATAGCAAGATGTGGAAATCAGGGGAGGTAAATTACATATTTTTGTTAGCATGCCAGAAGGAAGATGGTAAGGATGCAATAGAATCATATCTGGAGCTGGTTTCATAGGCTAAATGCTTACCAATGAGAAGAATGAAGTTAAAATAAGAAGAGCATCTTGGAGGGGAAAGTAGAACAGCAATAGGAGATAGAATAAAAAGCACAAGTAGAGGAGTGTATTGTCAAGGAGAAGAGCCATCTCATTCCCTAAGACTGGATCAAAAGCAAAGCAAGAAAGGAAATAATAGTTAACAATGAATTTAAAGAAGAGAAGTTTCAGACAGAATAAGGAAGTTATCTGCATTTTAGAAGATCACAGAAGAGGCAAAATTTCAGGGTATTCTAGTGGAAAAACAAAGAAAAATACTTGGTGGACTTAATGGGAAAGAAGGTAAATAATTACTTCTAGAAACAGGTGGGATTGAAAGAAAGAAGGAGAAATGAGCTAAGATAGACTGGTTATGGTTAAAAGATCTTGGATAGGTAATGTAATTTTGATGTAGATGATGAAGGCTTGGAGAAACATCTTGAGAGAATCAGAAGCCTTCTGAGAAATGATAAACCAGAAAAATTACTTCACTAATAGTTAAAAGGCCATGTTACAGGATAGTGGCCCTGGAGTCAGAGAGACTAATGAGCAGATAATTGTGAAGGTTTATTTAGCTAATAGCAAGATCCAGGAAAAGTGATTTGGTAGTGAAAACAAGGAAGATAGATGGGCATTAGGTTCATTGTAAAAGAAGAAATCAAATACTGACAATGAGGGAAGGAAAGGGAATAAGCATTTGTATGGCACCTTTTATTTGATAGACACTGAGGGAAGCATTTTTACAAATATCTCATTTGACCCTATCCCCCCACCTCATAAAAGTCCTGCAAGGTAAGTGATATTATTATCCCTACTTTATAGTTGAAAAAACTGAGGAAATGACTTGCTCGGAGTTATACTGTCCAAATTTTAGTAGGGCTATTACCATTAGTAGAGAAAACTTATTTTTATGCATATTTAAAATGCATATTCACATTTAGATTTGGGTATGAATCCTGCTTTATACATTTTTTAGCTGCATGACTCTGGATAAGTCACTTAACCCTTTGCAATTTCATTTTCCTCTTCTGTAAAATGAGGATAATAATGCCACCTGCATCATAGGGTTCTGAAGATCAAATAACATAACATAAACAAAGCTCTTCGGAAACCTTAACATGCTGTAAAAATACCAGCTATTTGGGGCAGCTGGGTAGCTCAGTGGATTGAGAGTCAGGCCTAGAAATCCTAGGTTCAAATCTAGCCTCAGACACTTCCCAGCTGTGTAACCCTGGGCAAGTCACTTGACCCCCATTGCCCATCCTTACCACTCTTCCACCAAGGAGCCAATACACAGAAGTTAGGGGTTTAAAAAAATACTAGCTATTCTATGAATTCCAATTTTATCAGTTCTATACGCTGTTTCAAATATACCCAGGCTTTATTCCAAATTCCATCATAAATAAAAATGTTTTCATGTTAATAGTTCATAAAATATTCAGACACAAGATCAAAAATACATCTCCTTTTATTGTGATTTGAGAATATCATGTGGACTTTTGTTAAATGTTAATCTCGATGCTAATGCTCAAAGCAAGAAAGGGTCAGGTGGGAAATAAAAATTTCCACTAGTTTATATTTTCTTGTTTCAATAGAAATTAAAGTGAGCTCATGAATCAGTGTCCCTGGAGGACAGCACACTGGAATCTTGTAGGACACATGTAGTACACATTCAAATAAATGACCAAAGACCTAATGC
Organism: Gracilinanus agilis; assembly: GCF_016433145.1. Lineage (NCBI taxonomy): Eukaryota > Metazoa > Chordata > Mammalia > Didelphimorphia > Didelphidae > Gracilinanus > Gracilinanus agilis. The sequence continues at coordinate 100,108,853 of NC_058133.1, read as the reverse complement.
TTTCTAAAACATCAACTCAGAGCATATAAAATACTGTATTAATTGCCCTTTCCCTTTGGGAAATGAAGCAGGAAAGTTCATTTACATAACTGTTTCCTTGTAGTCTTCAAAAAACCAGGATAACTTAGGATGAGTTAGATCTATTTTCTTTCTAGTTATAGGAATAAAGAAGGCCAGTTATTCAGTCAAACCTTTATAAGTGTATAATATTCTTGGGGCTAGTGACAGGGAAAGGGGCAGCCATTGTTTACTATTGAATCTACAATTAACTCAACAATAGTGAAATTAAGAAATTTTTAATTATTAGGATTATTACTATTTTAGAAAAAATGTTTCCACTTAGTTCCTAACATACAATGACTAGGTAATAAATACTACTCAGCTGAACATCTAACTCCCTCTCACAAAAACATATATAGCCAGTCTTGTTACACCTATATACATTCAGTTGAATAGAGCATAGAATTTAGAGCAGGGGATTTAAAGCTAGGAAGGAATTTTAAGGTCTTGTAGCATTTGAATAGATGAACAAGCAGAGGCATTGAGGAGATCAGTGACTTGCTCAAGATTTCACAAATGAATATTTAGGTGCAAAGATCTCTTGGTAAATGTTGAACAATTATTGGAGGGGTGCAACATATGCAGTACACTCCTTTAAATACAATCTGCATTAATATTTTCTAGTCACTTTCTTAAGTGGAAACAACCAATAAATCAATTCCCAATTTGTCTGATTTTTTGAAGTATGTGCTCACATTGAAGATTTAATAATCAGCTCTTTTGAATTGGTTCAGTGACTTCAGTACCTTGATGAAATGAGTACATAACTCTATCATTGTTCGGTCTTAAAACTTATAATGAATTTTATGTCTGTTATTGGTTTACAGTAAAAAAAAAAAGCTGAAAAGTATCTTAGGGTTCATTCTGATCTCTGCAATTTGGTTGGGGAAGCAAAGGTCCAGGGAGATGACTTACTCAAGATCACACACTTAGTGTCCTAACCAAGACTTAGAATACAGATTTTTTCTGGTACTGAATCCAAAAAATCCTAGTACTATAACACACTATCTTTATAAGAAAGCTACTTTGTACTGCTTTAGAAGTGTCAAATACACAGTCAGAGGCCATGTATGTGAGACCCACAAAACATTCCAGGTGGAATCTAGAACTCAATTAAATTTTTATTTTACAAAATAAATAAAAATAGAATAAAATATTTTCAAACTAAATTAATATACAGCCCATGAGAATTCTCACCTGTGGAGTAGTGGTTCTATTTCTATTTGAGCTAGACATCACTGATGTCAAGGACCTCACAAGAAACACAGTTACTTTTCTTATGAAATTAGAAATTCAAAATTCAAATTGAATTTTAATTCAAAATAAAGTAGAATTCAAAAGTACTGGAGTCTATTTTTAACTATTTTAGAAGGAATATCTGGTAGATAGCAAAAATAGATATCTACGAGATGCAAGCTACCAGAAGAGAATGGTTGATATGTACATCATTTATTTATTTACCGATGATCTCTTTCTCACACAATTGATTCTTTTCTGAAGGAAAAAATAAAAAGACTAAAGGTCAGGTTTTTCAAGGGCCCTAGTTTTTTGCTACAGTTAAAGGTACAGCTGCAAGATAAATGTACCCTTTCTGCACCTGTGTGAAGTGTCAACTCTCCCCGCCTCCAATACTGAGCCCTTGATGTTCTTTTCTCATAACCTTTTGATTATTTTTCTGTCACTCACAATCTAGTTATTAATACAGAAATTCCATTTTTAACATATCACATATAAGTCTTAAAAAAGATTATTTTAAAATGAGAATGAAATGTTTAAAATTAAATTGCCCACTAAAATTTTTCTTCCTTAAAAATGAATTGAAATAGAAATTTCAAAGCTCTAGTAATTATGGAAATAGATGTATGGGTACACAAAATCTTAAAATTGCTAAACTTGACACATAGACCAGGTGTGGTAATTATATATATTTAGTAATATCATATTGAAACACATTCTGGTTTGTAACTAACTTATAAGAAGCTCTTCTTTCTTAGTTTCATCATAAATATACCTGATTGTAAATTGAGAGACAGATACTTTTAGACTAGGAATACCTGTAAAATGTAAACTAAATTATATATATAATTTAATATATATAATGTAATATATATATATAATAAACAATTATTCTGCTTTAAAACTTTCTATTGACTTTTTAATTATTCTTTAGCTTCTCAGAAGTCATATCTTCTCCTACATGTCCTCTTCCCAGGCTGACTTTCCCATATTAATTATTTTATTCACTCAGGGGAAGAGGAAATTGATTTTAAAATTATTGACAGCAGAAGCCCCTTACTTATAAACAAGAAAATATTAGCATATCAATAAAACATCCTATTCTGTGCTGCAGATGTGGGTCATTTCCTGAAAATTAAAGGTAGAGTCTAAATTCTAGATACCAAAAGTCCCTTTCTCATATAATGCTCTGAATTCTTGTGGTCATCTTTTGTTGGGCTATAAAGTTCCCTAATTGCATGCACATTATTTTCTATTGATTGGTTGTGCTCAGTGTCACTTGAAAAGAGTGTTAATCCCCTAGTAATTAACATCTCCTTGAGGTCACCAGAGGTCAGAGGGTTTGTCCTGCGGGTTGGGGTTTGGAGAAGTTGCTTCTTTGGGACTTCTTGTTCTCATCACTTTTGCTGTTATCATTTTCTCCCTTAGGCTGTGTGTCTCCCTGCCCTCTCAGTCTGTCTCTCTGTCTCTGACTTGTATCTGTCTGTCCCTGTGTCTGTCTCTTTCTGTCTGGCTCTCTTCTCTGTTTCTCTCCCTCTTCTTCCTTCCTTGTCTCTATCTCTTTCTCTCTCCTGAACCCCACTTTTATCACTTTTTCCTCATCTGCTTGCTTTGACACTTGCAAGAGATATATTTTGAACTTCCAGAACACTTTGCATTTCTGTATTCTGTGGGTTGGCCCATTTGTTAGTACTTCTGCTCCTGATGACTTCTGCTTGCTTAGATTCTCAGCCAAAGTGGGGAGTTCAGTCCTCCCCACCTCCATATTTTATTAAATTCATAGCCATGCCAGCAAAATATCTTAGTATACTAAAATATCATCTTTACATAGGACCATAACAGGCAGATTGTGCCTGTATAACAGTAAAAGGTGCTAATCAACTAAATTATTGATTAACGAAGAAAACACTTAGGAGTGAAGAGGAAAATAACATTTCCCCATCTTGAGGATATCTTATGCTTCAAGATATGCATATTGAGTATTTCCTCATTGCCTTTTATTAGTTCATTTCAAAACCCACTTAGCCCCATGGGCCCCAAACTCTTTTCATTTCTGCTTTCTGTATTTCCCGTGTGACATGTGATTATAATGTATGCAAAACTTTTAGGAGGAAAAAAAAGAAAAGAAATTAATACATATACTATGCAAGAAAAGGCAGAAACATTCTGTTGCACTTTAGGTACAATAATGGAGAGCACTTTACAGAAACAATTTCTTAATGCCATGAATTTTTAAACAAAACATTTAGAAAATAAACATGAGAAAATTTGCTTCTCCCAGTCCAGTTGAGTTTCCTATGCACAGAAGACTTTGACATTAACGAGATCCCTGGAATCTGATTCTGAACATCTATTAATGTTTGTCTCTTGGATTGGCTCAGGGCTGGTCTCTCTGTCTAAGGTACCAATTTGAACTTCTCTTGCTTCCATCACTTGGTACAATCTTATGATGAATGTATACGGCTCATGAGTAGAGATACATTCTCCCTTACAATTATGAGGTTTATACATTCATTTGAAAAGTTTTCATTGCTTTTCAGGTATCTGGATGACTTTTTTTCCATAGAGAGAGGTTTCAAAACTTCACTGGGACTGAACTAATCTTCTCCCTCTCACCCCACTTTTCATCTTTACACTGAGCTTTCTTCTCAGTTGCCATGCAATGACCTTTCCACCCATTAAATGTGGGAGCCCAGACCCTAACCCAAGCTACACTGACTGTCATATATGGGAAACATTCCAGAAAAGGTCAATTTAGTTAAATGATACTGACAAAATTTTAAATCATGAGAAGTTCCAATATGATGGATTTTAACACAAAAAACGGTATTAGAGTACCCTTGTTTCCCCCCACACACACCCAAAGCTGCTAGAAGAACTATAGATAAAACCTGATACAGTTCTGTTGAGGAGTCACTCATCTCTCCCACTCCCCTACCCTCTAAAAGTTGTTTTGTCTGAATTTCATGCAAGTACAGATGAAAATGTTTAATTCTTTACTGTTTCAGCTTTTTTTGTAACGAGACTGTTTAAGGAACCTCACTAGGTTCATTCCTTAGTTTACTTGGCTCTGCCTCTAGCATGGTTCTTTAAAGGCCTTTTAGCTTTGAAAATACATTCCACATTTGATTCTTAGAGAAGGAAAGACTAAACTGAAATGTGTGAAAGCCACAAGTTCCCGTTCCCTAAGTGCTTTTAGAGAACTAGGGGTAACACATAAGGGATGTGAGCTAAGGAAACTCCTTATTTATCACGATGGTTGAAAAGAATATACTTAGTTTTCATTGTTGTTCAATTGCTATGTCATAAATCACTATTATATCAAATATTTTAACCACCAAAAAGAGATGTCTTTGTCCCTTCTAGAAGGTAGATTGTTTCTTTTAACATAATAGCTCTGACACTTTTATTATGACTTTAGTTAAGCATTTTTTTCTCTTTTCCTAATGAAGTGCCTTTAGAAATGAATTCTTTAAATTTGTGTATAATGGATGAGGGCATTTAAGCATAATAGCTTAAACTGTTAATCATGGCTGTGAGTTATTTATTTTCCCCCAAAATGATCTGCTCATAAATCTTGAAATTAGTAATTGCTCAGTAAAGTTGAGCTCTTGCTTCCATTGTAAACCCCTAGGAAATGGACACGTACTATTGATCCCAATTGGGAAGAAAAGGAGCAGAGTCTTAAGGGACTTCTCAACTATCATTCACTTTGTGTTATGTCCCATACATTTGTTCCTGACTCATAAAGCCGTCTAAAAAAATGCACTCTCCCAAACCCCTTTATTCCCAGCATGAAATCTGACCCTAGGCTCCTACTGGCACTGAATCTGATCACCTTTCAGAAGGCGCGATGGGAACAGGGTACATTCAAGGAGTGTGAAGGAGGCAGAAGGACAGAGTATTAGGCAACTGATGCAATGTGTAGGCCACCCAGAAATCTAACAAGTGAGAATCCAGAATTTTCCCATGATATCACACCAATACATCCAATGGGGGCAGGGTACCACTGCTTTCAAATACAGGGATTTGTCTTTGTACGTATAATATTAAAATACATATTATATATACTCCAGTATATCCACAAATGTATGTGTATGAGTATGTTTATCCATTATATATGAATCTCTTGCAGATATCGGTATGTATAAATATGCATACTAGAGAGAGAAAGGAGAAAAAGAGAGAAATTGTAATTCAGTGTTAATCCCCCTAAAAGTTTTCTCATGATTAAAAATTTCTACTCTAATATTAGACAATCTGTTTTTGAATAGCAAATCTTGCTCCTGTTGCCCTTTCTTGTTCTAGAATATAGTATATGAAAATGATGTTAAGAGATTAGAAAAGAATAAAGGTACTGTACCTGTTGGGCACATTATGAACCTTTCCTTTGAACATAAAATATGGAGGAAAACAAATATCTTTGAATGAATTTGGGAGGATGCAATTCAAGTGAAACTTCTATGTGATGTTTAAGGTTAATTTCAGAAGTAGTATTTATGGTTTATGAATGACTACATTGATCTATATTCCTCATTTGGTCATAAAAATACTATTAAGCAAAAATACCTATCAAATATCACATAGTAAAAAATTATAACCATATATGCCACAAAGCATAAGATTCCATTTTTCGGTTGTCATGTTTTATAAGCACAATTCCACTTGTCTTCAGAGACCTTTTTTATCAGAAAAATTGAGAATAGCAAAAGAATTAAAAAAAGAAAAGAAATATTTTAACTTAATGAAACCCTTGGGTATCATTCGATAAGATTATTTTTACATTTGACATCTTTGTGAATAGCAGAATTATTTATTTTTAAACTCAACATTTAATAAAATTTATGGAAGAGGGAGAATAGAAAGTAATTATGTTTTCAAATTAATTTTCCTCCCCAGTCAAAATCATATTTCCTTCTTGAGATCTCAAATATTACTTTGTTGGTCCCTTTCTTATATATTTAATAACTTCTGTTTTACATTATCAGCTTATAAGTAATATATCCTCTACTACATTTGTAAACTTCATGGAGGTATGTTTATTCAACTTTTTCTTTTCCCCAGTGTATATAGTATAAAGCATTGTGTAGACAAAGGTGTTAAACATGCTGCCCAGAGTCTTCGTGTAACTCACAAAACACTCAGGTGCAGTCTGAAACAGATTAAAATGTAATTGGGAAATATTTAACAAAATTAAAAATACAATAAAATATAGATAGCATTTCAATTTAAAATGGTCAATATGAAGCTCATAGGGACCTTTGTGTAGGATTTAGTGGTCCCTACATATATTGAGTTTGATACCACAAGTGTAGAGCACATTCTTAAAAAGAGTAGGATTGTACCTATTTTGCTTCAAGATAAAGAAAATGGTAAAACAATGATGGGAGTGTTGCCTTCTAAGAATCCATATGTTAGTGAAATCCTTTTAGCTGACTATATATCTAGGAATGGAGTCAATTTTTAAAACATAATGTTATATTAAAAGCCACTTTGATTCCAGAGACATGGAATTTGTATACATATGTGAAATTTGCATATAAAAATTAATCATAAGCATATAACTGCTGCTATTTATGTATGTAAGGCAAGGATGCTCTGATGCAGTGCTCTTGTTTTATTTTTATTTTTTAATTTCCTCCAATGCTTCTTTGTGGATTAGAGCTAAGGTTCAGTTCTCAAAAGCTCTACCAAAAGAGCACAAATCTTATAGGTTTTCTCAAACCTGGCAAATCATTAAGTATTATTTCAGCAACTGATGGCAAGCACAGAGCTTGCAATCCACTAAAACCTCTAGATCTTTTTTCCCCTAACACAAACTACCATAAAACCATACCTCCCCTATTCAAGAGAAGCTAGATAATGCATTGGATAGAGGGTTGGGCTTGGAGTCAGGAAGACGTTCCTCGGTATCACATTAAGAATATGATTGAAAGGTAATCACAATCTCTTTTAACCACAGTAGCTCTGATCTACAAAAAAAAAAAAAAAAGAAAAAGAAAATGATGTCACCTACCTTGCAGGGCTGTTGTAAGGAACAAATAAAATAATATAAAAAGAGATGTGCAGGGGGCAGCTGGGTAGATCAGTGGATTGAGAGTCAGGCCTAGAGATGGGAGGTCCTAGATTCAAATCTGGCCTCAGACACTTTCCAGCTGTGTGACTCTGGGCAAGTCACTTGACCCCCATTGCCCACCCTTACCACTCTTCCACCTAGGAGCCAATACACAGAAGTTAAGGGTTTAAAAAAAATGTGCAAACGTTAAATAGGTATATAGAAGTTAGTGATTATGATTACTTGATTTTCTCTAAAAAAACAATTTGTAAAAAGCTTAATTTTTTAAAAACCATGGAAAAACCTACAGGAAGTTATGAAACAGAACCAAGTCATGAGCAGTTACAAGTGGAACCAATAGAACATTTATATAGCAACAGTAATATTTTAAAGAATGACTTGTGTACATCCACCACCAGAGAAAGAACTAATAAAAATAAGCAAGACATGATTTTAGACACATTATCTATTTCTCAAATGATGCTCTCTAATGGGGGCAGGGAGAGGGAAAGGAAAGAAGGAAGGGGTTAACTGGGTATTTTAATATAACAAATAAACAAATTGAAATTGAAAAAATAAGTGGGAAACTTTATATTCATTTCTGATCTTGGAGGGGGTTCCTGTACTAGGAGTTTTTCAGGCTTGCAGAATCAGAAAAACATATCTTCTTAATGAATCATTCTTTGTATTTGCATCCTCTCTAAATACCTGATGCATAGTAGTTACTTAATAAATTCCTATTGACTGATTGAAACAAATATGAATTAAAATTGTCCTTTGATCTTATATTGTTCCCTAAAGGGAGACAGAGGGTACTAATAATCATTACAGTTTTATACAAACTGCCACTATTATTTCAATTATTCATCCTCTGAATAAGAGATTTTTGCCCAAATAGTAATGAGTTTATTAAACTACTAGAGGAAATGAACCTGATGAATATTGACATTCTTGCTGTAAATAAAAATGTATGTAATAGTGAAGTTTCTGTTGAGTATAAAAATAAATAATTGGAGTTGGAAGAATTATTTTAACTAGGCATCCAAGACATCAAAAAATATAATATTGAGCAACATTTAGTCATTGTCACTTGCGTGTTAAATTCAAGCAAGAGAATAACCATTAATATAGTTTTGGTTTCTGTGATTTCTATTATGTAGGATAAAAAAAGAAGGAAAATTCTATTAAGACACAATCCTATGGCAGTTAGGTAGCTCAATGAGCCAGACATAGAAATGTAAGATCCTGGATTTGAATCTGACCTCAGACACTGCCTAGCCATGTTACCCTGGACAAGTCACTTATAATCAATCACCTATCTCTTACTTAGTATTGATTATAAGGGAGAAAGTAAGGGTTTTAATTAATAAATAAAAACAATTTTAACATGTACACACACACACACACACACACACACACACACACATATATATATATATAAAATGCTCAATGACTTTGTTGTGAAGGTGTCCACAGTAAACAATGGTAATAAATGTGTTGATGATTTAAAATTAAGGATACCAGAAAGTTCATAGATAACTTGGAATCCTTGACTAGTATATAATGAATACTGTATTGAAGAAAACATTATAAATACATGGAATGTGGTAACCACCAAAATATTACAAAAGTGAAATTGACTATATTTTAATGGTCAACAATCGGATTACTGATCCGATATATTGCCCATTTCACAATCAGTTACATGTAATCAATCATCTCACCAGTAAATATGAAAATTAACACCAAATTAACAGAAAAGATAGAGAGAAAAATATTACATAGTATTAAATTACATATGGGAAATAGGAAATGGATAAGAGAAAAACATCATTTCTGATTCTCACAGCGTTTTAAGAGAGATTTTACTGATATATTTTTTAAATTGCCTTAATATGGAGAAATAAAGAGAATAAAGGAAAGAGCATAGAACAATCACTTATCAAATAAGATGTAACATCTGGGGAGAATTATAATTCGGGATATAAACCTATTTGCAAAATATTAAAGAGAAGTGAACTAGAATATTAGAAATAGCATTTTTCAGAAAACAGTGAAAATGGTACGGGTAAATACAGATACAAAAAGTTTTAAGTGAAAATCAATTAACTTGGGGGGCAGCTGTGTAGCTCAGTGGATTGAGAACCAGGCCTAGAAACAAGAGGTCCTAGGTTCAAATCTGATCTCAGACATTTCCCAGCTGTGTGACCCTGGGCAAGTCACTTGACCCCCATTGCCTACCCTTACCACTCTTCTGCCTTGGAGCCAATACACAGTATTGACTCCAAGACTGAAGATAAGGGTTTAAAAAAAAAAAGAAAATCAATTAAGTCAAATCATTCTGAGAATTCTAACAGATGAAACTAGAACAACAAATAGACAAAATATATAAGGTATGTCAGCATTTTTATAACAATCTGTTTTCACCATCAATGGCAAAGAGTTTCTTTACTCAGATTCTGATACTTCTGTTCTTAATAAATAATTAGAAATTAGAAACAGCACTCAAAAAATAATGTGGAGTTATACAGTTAGATGTGAGCAAATATATCTGGAGGCAACTTACATGGAAGGTGAAAGTTTTTTTAGTCATATTTCAATTTAATATAATCTAGTGAACATGCAGCTATTTAAAGATACAAAACAATGGGGTAGACCCTCCTGAGGTAATGAATTTCCCCATATTGACAATGTTCGAACATGAAACTAGATGACATTTTTCTTTAGTAATGTTGTATAAGAATTCATGAATTGTGTGGGAGACTTAGCTAGATGATTGCTAAGATTATTTCCAAGCTAATATTCCAAAATCCTGTTAAATCCTGTCTATGCAATTTGGGATATCTTGTATGTAAAATATTCTGCATGTTTTTTACCACATTAATGTAACCTTGGGTTCATGCCTGCTGTTTGTAAAGGATTCTCCTTATTACTAGGAAAACTCTTTTCCTTAGTGAAGGAAGGTGAAAGTTTTGAAGGCATTTGAGAGCTGCTTCTCAAGATATCACAAAAACTGGAAAATTAGAAAAGGAAGAAGAAGATCAAGAAGAATATAGATAAACAACTCAACAAGCATTTATTAGATGTCTTCTATTCACTAGAAACTCTGCTAAGTTCTGAAATACAAAGAAAAGCTAAAAAAATCAGTTTCTGCTCTCAAGGGGCTCATAGTTGAATGGAGGAAACAATATGGACATTATGAACAAAAAAATGTCAACAAGATAAATTAAAGATAACCAACAGAAGAAGGCTCTATCATTAAGAGAGATTTTAAAGAGACTTTTTTTGCTGAAAGGTTCAAGTCAATAATGGGAAGAAACCAGGGAACTTAGTAGTAAAGATGTAACAGGAGAAATTTCTATTCATATGGGATGCCTATGGGAGTAGAGAGAAGGAATGTCTACTGTAAGGAACATCAAGGAGGCCAGTCACTGGAATTCAGAATACAAGAAAAGGTGCAAAGTAAGTATAAGGAGAGAGTAAACATAAGATTAAAAAAGGCTTTAAAAGTCAAAATACAGAATTTTATATTTATCCTAGAGGTAATAGAGAACTATTGGATGTTTGGAAAGTCATGGGTAGAGTTGTGCTTTGGAATCACTTTAATAGATGAGTAAAATGACTAGAATGTCTAGTGAGTAAATGTGACTAGAAAGAGAATGACTAGAAAGAGGAGAGATTTGAGGCAGAGAGATCAACTAGAAGTTTTTTACAATAACATAGAAAAACCTATACCTGAAAAATGACAGATAGGGCTTGGCAACTGATTGGCTATAGAAATGAGAGAAGATGACATGCAGGTTGTGAGCTTGAGTGACTGAGATGATGTTGGTTCTCAAGAAAGTTAGAAAGAGGGGTAGGTTGCGTAGGGGAGGAACAAGGAATTTATTTGAGACATCTTGAGTAGTAAATAACATGTCATGTAACATTTAATTCAAGTAAACCAATAGGCACTTGAAAGACTGGAGGTAAAGAGAGAGAAGTTAGAAAAGAAAAGGACGGGAGGGAAGTGGAAGGGAAGGCAAGGCAAGGCAAGGCAAGGCAAGGCAAGGAAAGGAGTATTTATTAACTACCTAATATTTGATACTACAGCTGTGGATCCTGGAATGCCACAATCTCAATTTCTTGTGAGGGAAAATCACTGGGGAGATATATGCACAAAATCAAGATGACTTGCCATAAGAACTGATTTTTTCTAAACTTTAGGAACATATAAATTTTAATATAATAAGGGTCAGTTATGTGGCTAAAATGAGTGATAATAGATTGACAGCCAGAGCATTGTAGTAGCATCCACAAATTATTAAAAGACAGAGCAAGGTGTGAAGTTGATTGATAAAATCTTCTATGCAGGATTTATGAAGGGACAATGTGTTACAAGCTGCACCACTGGAGAGAATGTCCTCACTAATGAAATCATAGATCCATTAAAATACTGAAGAGGTTTAATTAGTTATATATTCATTTTAAAAGCCAGAACAGTGGCTACAAATATTCCAAAAGCCAGGCTTAAATTATAAATAATAATGATAATATAATAATGATATAATAATAGCTAGCATTTAAAGAGCTCTTCATGATTTTCAAAGTTCTTTAATTTATTATCTCATCTGATCCTCACAACTCTGTGAAATACCCCATTTTTAGATGAAGTAAAGATAAGAGGTTAACTGATTTTCCCAGGATCACAGAGCTAGTTAGAATCTAAGAAAGGATTTGAATTTAAATCTTCCCAACTTCAATTTAGGTTCTTTATCCTCTATTCTACCTCTATAGGCTCAATCCAGACTAGTTTTATAGCAAACAGATAGTTTTCATACTAAAGTATATCCATCCTTGCCTGTTTAATTTTATCTGCTTTTCTGGTGGTAAAGATGGGATATTATTCAAGTTGGACAATCATGTGCTATGTACTAACTATTTCCAAGGTTTTGCTTTTGTCATATAATATGGAAGCCAAAGAATATCTCTGGATAATAAATGTTTTGAATATAGAGCCATTTTATTTCTATCTCAATGAGAACAAAACAGAGGTCCAAACAGCCCATTCACTGCTCTCTAGACATTTTATATGTCATAATGAAATCTCAGGGTTATCTGCTGCTCTATTCCTTGTGGCCAATACTCCCTCAACCCTAATAACCACAAAAGAAGGAAGACACCAATCTAGGCTAAGTAAAGCTGAAACAAAAAGTCAGAAATATCCACACTTAATATGATACCTTCAGAAAGAACAGCATGGGACTAAATTGCTTATAGATCCCACTTACTCGAACCATCTCCATGCCACTGTGTGCCAGGCAGAGTCAACACAAAAAAAGCTGATATGCTTGTCTTTCAAGCTTTAGTTGAGGTGGCCGCAACACCATGTCCTCAGATCAAGTGCCCTGTCTGAAGATCACCACTATATACTTCTATTCAATATACAAGAGTTAGAAATATTCGTTCAGTAAAGTCGCATGATAGAAAATGAGAGCAACTCTGAGAGAAAAGAAGATATAGGAAATGACTTCCTGCCTGAGAGAAGAGGGATAGAAAACGGGTAGGCAGAAGTGGGAATTGATCCAATTGTACTAGAAAACAAATTTTAATTTACTCCCAAAGACACTAATTGTTTCTAGCTTTTGCTTCAGCAAAATCATATTACCAGGCACATACACCAAAGAGGTCTTGAAGATACAGGGAAATAACGAATAGAACCAATCAATATTTTTAGCATTTTTTGTTGTAGCAAAGAATTGCCCATAAAATGAGTATATATCAATTGGGGACTAGCTGAACAAATTTTGGCATGTGAATGTATTTGAATAGTATTATACCAACAAATATTAAGGATTCAGAGAGATCCAGAAACATTTGTGAGTTGATTTAGAGTGAATTGAAAACAACCATGAATATAAATTTACAATATGACCACAATAATGTAGAAAAAAGAATATAGAAGATTTCAGAACTTTTATTTGTGATCAATAATTGCTTTTAAATAATAATAATCACAATCACAACTAGAATTTATCTAAAACTTTAAAGACCTGCAAAGTACTTTATACATATTGCCTCATTTTACATTCAAACCAACCCTAGGAGGTGGGTGCTATTATTTTCTCCATGTTAGAGATGAGGAAAGTGAATCAGACAATGATGAAATGTATACAATAAGTGTCTACTGTAACAAGGGGGGTGATTAGGAAGATTGGGGTGTAGTTGGGAACCAGCAAGGGAGATATGGAATGACCCCTCCTCCCTCACAGCTACCCCTAGTTATTGGGAGACAAATGGGGTTCCCTGAGTGGAAACAGAAACCCCCTGGACCATCATGCCAGGGTTGAGGGGTTGTAGGGATGATGCCCCTCAAGGAGAAAGGAGTGTAACCCCAATAGGATGTTGGTGCCAGTTGGGGTACACAGTCCAAAATATTGAGTTGTTTTTTTTACTAGTGGTTTGTTATAGGATAAGACACCCATTTGGAAGGGTGTTAGTACTTAGTGATAAAAATGCAAATGAAATAAACACGCATCAATAAAACATTCAAAATACATAGATGGATAAGAGCATTCCTAAGACCAATCCAAAGCTATCATAGGATAACTTATTTTTTCCCCTTAAGGACTATGCTCAGTTTTTCTGAGTAAATGATTCTTGATTGAAGTCCTAGCTCCTTTGCCCTCTGAAAAGTCATATTCCAGGCCCTCCAATCCTTTAATGTAGAAGTTACTAAGTCTTATGTTATCCTTATTTTGGTTCCATGATATTTGAATTGCTTCTTTTTGACTGCTTACAATATTTTCTCCTTGACCTTGGAAGTTTTGGAATTTGGCTATAATATATTCCTAGGAGTTGTGTTTTTGGAATGTCTTTCAGGAGATTGTTGGATTCTATTCATTTCAATTTTGTCCTCTATTTCTAAAATATCAGGACAATTTTCCTTGATGAATTCTTGAAAGATGATGTCTAAACTGTATTTTTTCCTCAAGGTTTTTAGGTAGTTCAATAATTCTTAAATTATCTCTTCTAGATTTATTTTCTAGAGCCATTGTTTTTCCCATGAGATATTTCACATTTTCTTCTATTTTTTTCATTCATTTTACAGATGAGGAACTGAGAAAAAAAGTTAAGTGACTCGGCCAGGGTCACATAGCTAGTAAGATTCAAAGTTAGAAAGTTAGAAAGATAAGTCTTCTTGACTACAGGCCCAGAACTCTATTCACTGTGCCAACTAGATGTGTTCAAGGTCACATAAATAATAACTAGAAGAATCAGAACTTGAATTCAGGACTATAGAGATAGCACATTTTCCACTATGTCCTTCTTTCTAAAGAATTAGAGGCTCTGAAAAAAAAATCCTAAATGCCTTTATATGAGATTAATACTCTCCTAATAGTAAACCAGGCATGGAAAAGGCATACAAAAAAAGACATAAAGACAAATTTTCATGAAAACTGAAGCAAGTAATAATGTCTCTAGGCCATATTAATTTTTAGAAAGGGGATAATAACTTCTGCTTTACCTTTCACGCAGAATTGAAATATGAGAGTGAATGAGAATAATATAATAGTCACAAAAGCATTTTAAAAGATATAAATAGAATACAAATGCAAGGCATAAATATAAACTATTAATATTTTAATTATCTTATTGCATGAGTTAATATATTACATGACTATTCTGAGTAGTCTTTAAGTCTTTCACTTTTTTCATTTCTTAATCTTGAAACATATGTATGCATATATAATAGTCCTCTGTGCTCAAGAGAATGTTGACTTTCCAGTCCATCAACCAAACAAACATTTATATGCCAGGCTTTGTGATAAAAGCTGGGGATAAAAAAGAGGCAAAAGATAGATGCTGCCCTTGAGAAGCTTACAATCTAATGAAAGAGATAGCATGCAACAAATTTATACAAAGTAAATCATATTTAGGATAAAAGGGAAATAATAAAGAGTGAAGGATCTATAATTAAGAAAGACTGGAAGAGGCTGCCCATAACAGAAGGATTTTAGTTGGGGCTGAAAAGAAACCAGGAAAATTAGTAGACAAAGTTGAAGAAGGATAGCATTTAAAATATGGGGGACAGCCAGAGAAAAGTCTATGGCAGAGATAGAATATCTTGTTTTGTGAAAAAGCAAGGAGAAGGTCAGTGTCAATAGATCAAACAGTATCTGCTGAGGAGTAAGGTATAGGAAAATAGGAAAGGTAGAATGGCTGTCCCTTTTCCTTCTTGGCTTTCATCATCCCATTCCCCTATACTGGTGTTCTCCATGCCAGGCTTAGAAGTCTAGAAGACCTGAATTCAAACACAGACTCAGACACTAATTAGTTGCGTGCTCCTGAGCAAATCACTCAACCTCTATCCTATTCAGTTGCCCAGGGCTCATAATTGCATCTACCTCACAGGATTGTTGTGAGGACCTTACTTAACTTAACACAGTGTTTGGCACATAAAAAATGCTTAATAAATGTCTATTCTGTTCTCCTTACTCCTCCCTTCCCCCAGTTAAGTTATAAGAGCAAAGGCTTGCAGAGGGAGAACAAGCACCTACACTAGTATACACAAAATATTTACTAAAGAATCATTGGAAGATCTTGGCATTAGGTAGCTTCCCATCTCTATATCTAGCACTTAAATCTATTTAGTTTATCCAATTCTAAATAAATTCCTTTATATCACCATAGATCTATCATCTGGCATAGCTTATGGTCAAGAGAATATTATTTTTGAGTGATGACAAAATACACACAAGAAAAATCTTTATGACAGTAGTTAAGGCATTGATTAAGTCTTTAAAAAATATTACTAATGGTCATATCCATGCAACAATTAACCAATAATTGGAGAGGGGAGGAATAAGCACAATTATAAGGCTGTGGATACTATTTTCTCAACACAATAACTTATTTTGTTATACAAACATCTCTCTACAAATCCAATCAAACTGACCAGACCTTGTAGGTCATTTGCAAAGACAGCCTTGATGTAAAGTTGTTGCAGCATAGGATAGTAGAAAGAATATAAGATCTGAACTTTGAAAGCCTCACCAGACCCTTTGTCAATCACATGATCTGGAGTTTTGGACTTATCCTCTCATCTATAAAATGAGGATAATAATACTTATCTAGCCTAACGATGGATAACTGTAGATTCAGAGTAAGAAACCTCCCCTTTCTCTTTATTATTTTTTTAAAAATCCAAAATTCCTTGTGTACAGAGTCTCATCCTACTCTTCTGCATCTCTCCTCTGGCCCTCCTCCCAGCCTACTTCAGTATTTTGCATATAATATGTGATGAATTGATATTGTTTGGCATCATAGTAGATTCCTTTCTAATTGTTTGGAAAGTAATCCAAGCAGGAGTCCAATTCAAAAGAAGCTCATGAGGAAAATTACACCAAATCCCATCTAAGTGGTTTGGAAGAGAAATGGGAATTACCAGGGGAACAAGAGGACCTTGCATTGTGGTAGGTTTCTTCTGCAGCTCTTCTAATTGAATTTTCTCCCACAACCCCTCCCCAAAGTGTCCCTCTCATGTTCTGATATCGTATGCCTTCTGTAGGAACTTTGAAGGTTTTTAGTCATTCCTGGAAAAAGGATGATCAGTGTCTACTTCCTCATTTTTTTGCATTTAAAATGTATGATTAATAGCCAATAACGTAGTCAAATGTTGGCTGCTCTTATGCTAGAAATATCTGAATGCCCTCAGGGAACCAGCATGGATCAATTGCTCAGAAACAAAATGGGAGCCATAGTGCTAATTATGGTTCTGTCACTGATAGTGCCCCTGGGTCACTCACAGCCTTTCTGTTTCATCTTTACATCTAGTGAGAGATAGGGAGCATTTGTTCAAAGTACTAAGATGCTGTTGCATAAGATGATATGTAAATATACATGCATTGATACCCAGAAGTTGTCGTTTCAGGTTTCTATTCTCAGCCCTTTGCTTCCTGTTGCTATTTTCTCTCTTCCCCCTCTCCCTCCCTCTTCCATATTTGGCTCCACACTTTTTACAGGTGTCTTTTCTTCAAATAGGGAATCAGGTGCCTCACATTTCACATTCCTCTTGTCACTTCCATAGAAATAGGAACAAAATTTCTTTCTCTTGATCAGTTCAGTTTATCAGACGCTTTCCTAATTCAATATTTTGTGCAGAAAAAGCCTGACATCTTCCTCAACTTCTCATCTGAAGAATGAGATCCATCAGCGACACATTGCCTGACTCATGGAATGGCTATAAAAAAAGTTCTTTATAAACTTTGGAGTGCTTTACATATGTGAGCTCGATATTCATGGAATTAGAGATTCTTGTTATAACATCAAAAATTCCAAACTCTGGAACCAATCCCAGACTGCCAAACCTCATTGATTCTCTTGTCACCTAGTCAGGTTTCTGAAAGTTCAGGACCATAATATGACCACTCTCTGTTTATTCTTGCCCTATGCAACCCTGGACATTCCACTCCTTCCTTCTCACAGACCTCTGAACATTTCTTCCTCCCTACAAGATACAGCAACATTGCCTGACATAAAGTCCTTCACTTGAGGACCATATTTAAACCTTGAGGGAGAAACTGAACCTCCTAAACACAAGCCTTCATCAGTGAACCTCTACATATCTACTAAGATTCTAAGTGGGCTCATTCCCCAAAGCATAGCATACTTTCATCCTCTTACTTTCCTCATCTCAGTGATACTAAAACCCAAACTACAGGAGAACCTCACCCTTCTCCAGAGATTTCTGTTGCCTACCTTATTCCTACTTTCCCCCATGATCCATTCCAGACTTGCCTATCTCTTTCATTGTGACCTCTGGAACCCCTCCTCCATAATTAACAAATTTCTTTTCATTTTAGATGTCATCCTCTCTTGTCCCTTTTACATTCTGATATTGAGTTGGCTACCCCTACAAAGCTAATAAATGATATATCCAGCATTCAAACACAGATATTTCTTACCCCAAGTCCACTTTTTACTTCATTCACTATTGCATGTTGTCTCCTAAAAAGAAGAAAAAATCAGTTCTTCCTATCTCTTCACTTCCACAAAAGGGAATATACCTTGGGCTTTCATTTATACACACACACACACACACACACACACACACACACACACACATATATGAAGATCTACTATTGTCCTTTAACTAATAGGCCAGAGTTGTCTGAGGAACTGAGATGTTAAATGATTTGCCCAAGGCAACACTGCCAATATGTTCAGAAGCAGGATTTGTGGGATTTGTGGTCAGATCTCCCTGACTCTAATACATACATATATATATATTTGCATGAACTAGTAATTTTTATAACCTCAGGGTAAAAAAGTATGACATCTTTCAAAGGACTGCCAAAAAACAAAAACAGATGCCACTTATTTTGAGAGTAACATATCAATTATTTGGTGTAAATACTAGGACCCCAAAAATACTTAAACTATTTTAATTTTAATTTTAATAGGACTCATTATTTTTCAAATAAGTATGTCATAATGGTATGCTTGACCAGCCATGAAGATGTATACTTTATCATCTCTGTAACATTAAAAGATAATACTATCAATGAATGGTTATGGTAAATTCTTCTTTCTGTAGGAGATCATCTTATTACCATAAAGAAGGAAATATTCTTAGAATGTTTGTGTGATGTAATGGTGCGGCACCAGGGATGGTGTTATTATTATTAAAATGTAACCTAAATGTTTTTTGGGTTCATACTGGGTTGAAGGAGAGACAGGACCAACCAGGATAGGGAGACCAGGGTTTACTGCCAAGCTGTTAACTGACACAAGAATGGCAGTTGGCCCAACAGTCATTCAGCTCACCTAAGCCATGGAACCAGCAGGCAAAAAGGTAAAAGTTTATAACAGTTTAATTGAGGGAAATAATAAAAGGATGGGAATAAGGGATTCTATACTTGAAACCTAAGGGTAAACCACAGGGGGCAGGGAAGAACTTGACTACACTATTCTATTGACCTAAGCCAGGCAGGGCCCAAAGGAAGCAGTACTGAAGTCACAGGGAAAGCTCCTCCAAACCTGGTTCCAGCCAGGTTTGGTCAGCTCAGCTAAAGGGCCTGAGGATGGCTTTCAATTGGGGTCTCACAGTAAATCCAAGGATGGTCACAGGATGCCAAGAGCCAACTCTACCAGGTGATCCAAGGTACCCAGGTAGGGAGAGTGAGTTTGAAATGCTGTCCACCAGATCACAAATCATTTCCCCACTTGGTGCTGCTCTGCAAGTCTGTTGTCCACTGCTGAAAGCCTCCACCTCTCAGGATCCCAGGGAATCTGGATGCACTTTTTCCCTAAGTCTGAGATCTCCCAGGGTTAGCAACAGTTATATCCCAACCACTAGTGGAGTCTCTCTCAGAGCACAAGTCCCACTTCCTGCTCCTTCATTCCATCTTGGAATCCTCCAGCCCTTCCTGCTAGGTCCAACACTAATACTAAATTAATTGCTAAATAACCCTCACAACAGTGATTTATGACCAGGGGAAATCAGTTAGTTTCCATAGTTATGTGCCTGAAACTACATATAATGGATGTGATCATCCTCAAAGAAGAATCGTTCAAATCTAGAATTAGGAAGTGAAGATTAGTGAGCCCAGGAATTATAGGGAAATGCTGCTTTCCTGATAAGTCAACCAGTTGCATAGTATATTAGAAAGATTGCAGGATTTGAGAGGAGACCTATTTTTGAATTTCTGCTTACCACTTAATCCCTGAGCGACTGCCTCCAAGCCTCAATATTTCTTTTGCAAAATGATGATAGGACTTACAACTGAAATGGGGCAAAGAATAGTAAAAGCAATTGCCCTTACAGTCAGGGAGATCTGGGCACAGATCCTGCTTCTGACACACATTGGTTGTGTTGCCTTGGGCAAATCATTTAATATCTCAGTTCCTCAGACAACTCTGGCCTATCAGTTAAAGGGCAATAGTAGATCTTCATTAATAAGAAGGGATTTTCTTGACCAAGTTTTCTATAGGAAAGAACTCCAAAGACTTCCTCCATTTGCTCAAAAGAGGAAATCAACTCACTCACAATTCACAATTGTGAAAAGTGCTTTGTAAACTAATAAACCCTACTCAAATGTAAAGTATCATTTAATATAAATAAATCTAGGGGGCAGCTGGGTAGCTCAGTGGATTGAGAGTCGGGCCTAGAGATGGGAGGTCTTAGGTTCAAATCCGGCCTCAGACACTTCCCAGCTGTGTGACCCTGAGCAAGTCACCTGACCCATTGCCCACTCTTCTACCTAAGAGCCAATACACAGAAGTTAAGGGTTTAAAATATATATATATATATATATATATATATGTATATATATCAACCAAGTTTTATACCTTTAATGACATAGAAAAATTATGATTCATGGCCTCAACAAGCTTCCATTCTGAACACAAGACAGAAGGGATGAACTTTTTGTTTTCTCAAATCATATTCTTCATTATGTCTTTTAATTCAGTGCTATAACCTAAGAACAATACTAACCGAATGAAACAAAAGGTGGAAACTCTAAGAGTTCAAAAGAAGAACAACAACTTTTCCCCATGTAAAATCCCAGAGAGGATTTGAGCACAGAGGAGCTCTTGATTCATTGCTGGTTAAGCCACTACAGTTAGAACAATGATCTGGGCTTTACTTGACTCAGGCCAGTCTCCTAGTAGTTTCTGTTTTATATTAGAGTGAAGGGAACACTTGTATATCATTCAACAGTGTTAACAAAAGGAAGATTTACTTTACCATTGTAGGAAAAAGATTTCCACAAGGATAGGTACCAAGGACTAGTACCTATCTAATAGATACCAAATGAGGTCTGCACTGCTACTAGGATCTGAGAGAGAGAGAGAGATTGAGAGAGAGAGAGAGAGAGAGAGAGAGAGAGAGAGAGAGAGAGAGAGAGAGAAATAGAGCAACAGAAAAATACTGAGGGAAAGAGAGAAAGGGAGATAGTCAGACAGGATATGATTATAGGTATTCCTACTTCAGAGTTAGAGCTCTTGCCCCAAGTGCCAAAAGTTAAAGAAGCAGTAACTAAAAAAGGTGAAGAGGATAGGATATGAAAAGTATCCAAAATGAAAGAGAACAAATGATGAAAGAAACGGGCAGATTAGGAACCAAAGGATTTCCAGAAATATGAAAGGTCAGTCAAAGTGGAAGTAGGTTATTATGTAATGAAATGCTGTTCACATCTCATTTTGAAAGATAGCTGAGGAATGTTGCCTAGTCCTACCTTAGTCTCTTCAAGGCCATTTTGACTACTTCAAGAACTAGAAACTGAAGAGCACTAAGTCCTTGCCTCTATTGCCGATAGCTTTTCTTGTCTATGCCTCTTGTAGGGCACTTGCAATAAATCACCCAAGTGGGCGTAAGTGAATGGAGCAATGGACCTGGAGTCTGTAATACGTGGGTTCAAATGTGTCCTTGAATGCTTATTAGCTATATCAACCCTGAGCAAATCACTTAACCTTTCTCTACTTCAGTTTCCTTGTCTATAAAATGGGGACAATAACTCCTGTTCATGTCCTGTCTCACCAACTAAGTTGTAAGCCTTTTTGGAATAGACATCATGACTTATATTCTTACAGTCTCTAATACTTGGCATAACAATCAACACATAGTAGGCTCTTTATAAATGTTCACTAACCAGAAGGACATTGATCTGTATCCTCTGGCAATTTATGCTCATCAAATTCAACTATGCTTTGCCAAGAGTAGCAGCCTACATCAGAAAACATCTTGCAAGCTTATGGGCATAAAGTTAAGTTCCAGTATAAGCATTTTCCTCATAAAAGTTGCATTGCCACTTGGCTTACCACTCTCTCAGCTGTTGGAGGCCTTCCCTGGGAACAATAGGAGAGGCTCTTTCCAGAGTTAATGGAAGCCCTCTGGCAAAGGGTAACTATTTCCATGTAAATATATAAGTAACTTAGATTATCATGAGAATGACAAACTTCTTGGTAGGTTGACAATTTTCTCAAATGTAATATCAGACTTTAAAAGGGAAAAAATATAATCAAATTGATTAGGATTAATACTAACATGTGGCATTTCCATCTATAACATTTAGATTTTATTCAGTTCTCTGGTTTTTATATGTGTAGTCAGAAGATTCCTCTGATGGGCAACATATTATGTGAGAATTTCTTCTTTTTTAATTTAATCATAAAGTCTTTTTTTTAATTTAGAATATTTTTCATGGTTACATGATTATGATTTCCTCCCCACTTCTCTTCCCCCTCCCAGACCTAACAAGCAGTTTCACTGGGTTATACATGTATCATTGTTCACAACCTATTTCCATGTTTTTCATATTTACAGTAGAGAGATCTTTTAACATTAAAATCCTAATCATATCCCTATTGAACCACACGATCAATCATGTGCTTTTCTTCTGCATTTCTGCTCCCACAGTTCTTTCTCTGAATGTGGATAGTGTTCTTTCTCTTAAGTTCCTCTAGATTGTCCTGGTCATTGCAATGCTGCTAGTAGAAAAATCTATTACATTCGATTGTGCCATAATGTATCAGTCTCTGTGTGAGAACTTATTCTTATGAAACTATTAGTTTCTAACATAGCACATCTTTACTACAAAGGAATCATGGGAGATGTTTAGACTTTTCACTAATGCAGTATCTATGTACATATATACATAGATAGATAGATAGATAGATAGATAGATAGATAGATAGATAGATAGATAGATAGATATAGAGATATAGTATAGGTATATCAAGGAATATTAACGTAGTGTATATGAAATAAATTGGATTTGGAGTAAGAGAACATGGGTTGCTAATCTTGGTTCCATGTGACCATAAGCATGTCACTTAACTTCCCTGGGCCATAGTTTCTTCATTCACTCTCTGGTCTTTGTCATCCATCATGCTTCATCTTTTCCTTCTACCTCAATGACCTCTTTTGCCCATTTGTAAGTTTTTTCTAGAACCTCTATTTTGGAGAAGGTCCAAGAAAAGCCACATTTCACTCTCCAAATCTCAGGAACATCATTTCCCAGTGCAAATATCTCACCCCTCTTTTCATCTCCTTTTTATGTTATTATAATGTAAACTCTTTGATGACAAGAACTATCTTTTTGTTTGTATAGAAGGGTTCCCATATCCATGGAAGATATATTTCAAGACCTACCATGGATGACTGAAACCACAGATAAAAGTCAAAACCTCCTGATGCCATATGTAACCTGATTTTCTTGTATGTGCATATTTATAATAAAGTTTAAATGATAAATTAAACACCCAATAAGATATTACCAATGTTAAATATAGGAATAATAAATTATAGTGTACATTATTATGCACTACTATGCTCTCTCAGAGTATATAGATGTTCAAGGGAGACTAGCACCTCTGGTGTGAGGACTTGCTGAGCCTTTTAAGGGTTGCTCTTCTATCTTGGATATACACCTTGCATGGAACTCTTACCTGTGATTTCACACAAAAAAAAGAAAAAGAAAAGAAAGGAAAAAGAAAACTTTGCTAAACTAGACTGAGGGTAACCAAGGGACTACAAACTATTGGAAAGTTAGGGGAGTGTCTATCAAAATCATGTGAAGACTTTCCCTGATGGCATGGGCAGATAGATGAGAACAATTTGTTCCAATGGCCATGAAGGCAGTAGAAGCAGACTGTGGAGTTCTTAGAGCTTTGTTGGACTTTAAGAAAACAAAGTCATCTGCTGCATCCAAAGTCATCACCAGTTGTCCTGACTTTTGTCTTGCCACTGAAATTTGATGACTCTGGAAGAGAAAGTGAGGCTATTGACTTTGTGCAATTCTGCCTCACTTAAATCCAATTCATGCACAAGTCAAAACATTACCCCATGATGTCATTGGTCCTATTAGAAAATGAAGGAATAACAACAACTCTTTCTCTTTCTGTCTCCTTCAAAATCTCAAAGATGATGAGTCATGTACTGGGCTAGCAGAATTCACCATATTACAATCTATATTTGCTTAGTGAATGGTTTGAAAATTAGAGTGATTTTTTTTTCTGGAATTTTCTTTTTTTCCATTTATTTTCCCCATGGTTAATCATGGATAACAATGTAAATGAATTAGTAGATAGCAAATCAGTAGATACAGGAGCCCTACTCTATTTATATGCCCAGAATGGTTACAGGAATATAGCACATATATAATAAATGCTTGTTGCCATGATTTGATATTCCTATGTTAGCTATCAAAGACTTTCTCCTGACACAATGGTCTGTCATATTTTGAGGACCTCTTTCTTCTTCTTTTGTGACTTACAAAAAAATAGGACTGTAGAAATGTGTTATTTAGCAAAACTCTAAGGGAGATTATCAACTCTTCTTAAAAATATCTGTTTTTCAAGTCCTCAAAATATAGAATTTTTTCAATAAGTAAAGGATACAAAAAAGGCCTAAATTTTAGCCCATAGAAAGTAAAAAAAAATAGTTCACAACCCTCATCAGCAGGACAAAGTTTTGAGACTAATTTTTATATCATGACTCCAACTTCCATATAGAAGGTATCATTAAGTTGTTCTGCATCCCTCCATTTTGGACCACTGGAAGGAGCTACTCTTCTGTTCTGTGTCATGTTATTAGTGTCCATCCCATTTGCCTTCCCCTTTTCCTAGCACTTAGTGGTGTGCTTTCCATTCACCATAGCACTTTCCATGCTATCTTTAAGGAAAATATGCTTATTAACTTTCTGTTTATTTTTCTATTTTCTGTTTTCCTCTGGGGCAGCTGGGCTGCATATGCAAATTAATCTAGACTGCTTCTCAAAAGAGCTTCCTCCAAGTAAGAGAAAAAAGGCAGACCAAGATGTCGACCTTATTGAGAAAGTGAAGAGTAATGTCCTCACTACCTGAAAAAGAAAGACTTTTTCTAACTTTAAACTATCAGAAGGCCACTACTATAAAAGGGAGACAGTAATTTATTTTGTTGCTTGTTGAATAATCTTTCAAAAAAGGTTGAATAACCTTTCAAAAGAGAAAAGGGAACATCAGAGCCATGGGCTTCAGTAATTTAGTACTTTGGAAATTTCCTCAGCCTTTGTAAAAGCCATTCTTCAATTCTCTATTAGCTCAGCTAAGACTCTTTTCAAACTTTTCACATTTTATTGGATACTGGTAAAGGTAAGTAAATAAACTGGATAATCACTTTTCTGAACTTTCATTTGGACAAGCCTTTTTTTAAAATATAGAGATATTCAATACGAGAAAAACAGTGCAAACTGTACATTGTTATATGAAGGTGAGTTGCTATTTGAAAAGGTTATTACATTACATTAAAAAGGTGGCAGATTTTATTATTGTTCAGTTGAGTGATAGTGGAAAGAATATTGAACTCTGAATCAGAAGACCTAGGTTTGAATTCCAGCTCTATCACTGCTACATGACCTTAAATAGATCAATTAACCTCTTATGGTCTTGATTTCTTCATCTGTAAAGTAATTATGTTAAATATTGTTGAACTTCTCTTCTCATTTTAAAATTTGATGATTTTGTGATGCTTATCAACCTATTACCTATGCTTCTGTGCATATTTGAGAAACTTCTTATTTGAGAACCATTAGAATTTAGGATTCTAATTAAGTCTTTCAAGTATTCACCATATTGCATTGCCCTTAATAAGAGGACCTGAATTTTCTGGTAGAGAGGATTGACGTTTGAAAGACCTGATCAGAGAACTATTGACCAAGAGTCTCTATCCAACTTCAGTACCCATTCTCCACTCAACTGTCAAAGTGATTTTCTAAAGGCTATATCACTAAGTAAAATCCAGTGTTTTCCCATCACTTCCAGAACAAAATATAAAAATCTCTATTTGGTTTTTAAAACCTTTAGCCATGTGGTCCCTTCCTACTTTTCCAATCTTCTTTTATTCTCCTCCATGTTAGATCCAGAAAAATTGACCTTTTTACCATTCCCCCTGGATACTATATCTCCCACCTTTTACCTAGTTGCCCCTCACTCCTCCCAGGTATGTTTTCTCTGTGGCTTCCCTAGCTTCCTTCATAACTCAAATCCTACTTAATGGAGAAAGACTTTCCCACTTTTCTCCTCCTCCAAAGTCCCTCATCTCTTATGGTCCTCTCTGAGAATAACTTGTTTTCAAGTTGTCTCCTCTATTAGAATGTTAACTTCTTATGGAGGCGAGGGATAGTTTTTACTTTTCTTTGTTTATCTAGAACTTTGATAATTAGGGTTTTATGCCTCTTGACTGGCTGACTGCTTGAAAGAGAAATATTAGAAAAATGACCAAAGATGACTGAAAGTAGAGGAAAAGATATTGACATGCAGAAATATATCTTCCATGCTTTTCTTCCATGGTTCCATTTCTGGAAGGTAGAGGAAAAGAAATTCACTACAATGCTGCTAAATTCTTCCCCTTGTCTATCTCTTCTGCCTGTGTTGGGTCTCAGAAGGGATATTAACTAGTAATCTCCATCCAATTTTCAGGAATTCTGCTGTATCTGTGTCTTTATGGTTACTACTAAGACTTATTTATACACATGATTTACAGGAGACCAAGAATTAAATATTTAATTTATAGCTTTTATTTTGCTAGATTAGCATGTTTTTATTAAAATACAAATTTTCTCTGAAAGTCCATGTGCTTAAAAATCTTCTGTCTTTCACTTCTCTTAAGCAAAAGCATTCTCTTTCTTCAGTGAAATTCAGGAAGTCTAACATTCTAACATCTATTTATATGAGTGTTTATTGCTGATAAAGGGAAGCCAATACTCTAATCCTTTCCTTAAGCAAAATTTTAAATCTGCTCAGTTATATAAGCACAAAGTATTAAAAAAATAGAAATCTTTGAAACACCTAGTCTAACCTACCATTCAAAGCAGGAACCCCATTTATAGCTTTCCTAACATGGCCATATGTTAAAGTCTCTGTTTTAGGTACAATTGTTCAGTAAGCAACAAATCTGCCTGAATGTTCTGTCAATCAGTCCAATAAAAATCAGACTGAATATGTAAATTCTACAAATACCTATTAAGTGTTTATTGCATGCAGATTATTTACATAAGCAAGGCAGTTAGATATGTTAGATAAGACACAATTACTACGTTCATAAAACATAGGCTAACAAATAAATCATAAGACTTTTGCCAAATACCTTCATGAAATCTAGATACACTAAAGATAGCATATTCATTGGTAAGAACTATGTGAGTCTGAGGATCTGAAATTTTATTTGATTCTGATACTAATTAGTTGTATGACCTTAGAAAAGTTGTTAATTCTCTCTCCAGTCTTCGGTCATCTTATTTAGAAGAGAATGATTAGCCAAAAAATATATGCAAAAACTTTCAGTGCTAATATTCTGATTCTCTTATCCTATTTCTACAAAATTTCCTCTCTACCTGACTATTAGTAACCTTATCAAAAAAGGAAATGAGATTGGTTTACTGTAACTTGATCTTAGTGAACCTATGTTGGTTTATCATAAGCACTGCTTTCTTTTCAAAGTGCTTGTAAATCACTTGTCACATAATCCATTCAGGAACTTTGGTCTAAAAATTCATATCAAGATGATCAGATTCTATATTTTTCCTCTTTTTGAAAATTGTAGCAATATTTGTCTTTCTCCATTCTTCTGACCTAACTCATAATCAACATTTCACAGATAATGAAAAATGCTTCTATAATCATATATGCAAATTTTTGTTTTGTTTACTTTGTTTTTGTACTCTGCAGTTTAGTTCATCTCAGTCAGGTAATTTTTAACTCACTTAGCTGCTTAAGGACACAGACTTTTTGCTTTTCTTTGTATCTCAGGGTTCAGCATAATACTTGGCCAGGCACATATTGGACACTTAATAAATGCTTACTTATTTGTTTTGACTTAGAGCAGGAAGGTTCTTTTTTACTATCTGGGACTTTAATTGTCTAACAAACCTGCTCTTTTTTCTTCTTCTACACACTGTGGTTTAAAGATCATACTCTTTGAAGAAGACACTTTCATAAAAATAAATCTCTAAATCACTATCCTTTTGTTAGCATCAAGATAAAATAGACAATAATTGTTTTTACTGATTAAAAAAAACAGGATTGTTTCCTGGTATTGCTTGAGAATGGATATAAGATTCTTGCAATACTTCAAGGAAAGTTATCCCTGGAAAACCTCTACACTCCAAAAAACAGATGGCTAGGAGAAGAATAATAAGATTTTAAAATGGCTTAAAGTGGCGCAAATTTTTCAGGACATCAACTGGATTCTTTTTTATGATAAAAGAAAAGGAGGCTGAGTAATGAATATCCATTTTTCTCTTTTTTTTAACCTTTTTCATTAAAACCACAAATTTATCACCTCAAAGTGATTATAGGAGTTACTCCAGGGAAACTGTAACATCAGAATTCTAGTTTAATAGTGAAGCTTGACATACCATCGCTAGTTGGGGATGCATCATAGTAAATCTAAACCACATCTTCTCCTTGAAACTTTAAAAGGATAATTCTATCATAACTGGTGATGGTATGATAGTGCTTCAATGGTTTTTTTGCTCATTATAGAACAGATATTACAAGGGCTAAAAGGGGTCATACATTATCTGGATGAGATCCAATTATAGGAAAAACCTTAGTGGTCTACTTGGACAACCTGAAAAAAAGCTAGGCTAAAGCAATCACATGCCTGCATATTAAGAATGTAAAATGCTAGTTACCCCATCACCCCTGCAGGATTGTTTAATTTATGCATGCTACTAAAATTATGATTAAGGGATTCTTGCAGTCAGATTTTTTAAAAATACAGCAAACTTGGTACCAGATATATCAGTCTTGCCATTCCAAGCTAATATCAGTATATTTCTGCCATAGAAAATTCTCTTCACATTTTCTGCTCACTAGTATGACCCTTAGTGAAATTGTTACAGAAATATACATTTTGGGAATTGACAAGTGGGTCATTAATTCAAGAAGCTAATCCAAGGTTAATGTAATTTGACTGTCTAACTTTACTTCTAATCCTCTTGTATTTGAATGGGGACTACGCCAGTCTCACCTGGACTGTCTGAATATATTCTAACCAAATATAAATATTATGTTCTTAAAATATTTGATGTAAGAGTGTCTAAAGTGATGGCATATGTACAGTCCATTCAAAGGTACAGGAAAGCAAACACAGATCAGCTATAATTGGTCACCAATGCTACTTTACAATCTCAGATCCTGAGTTTTCCTTACTTGTAAAAACTTGAGGGAGTTGGCTCCATTTTCAAGGCCAGAGGCTTTTTTAAAAAATAAATCTCTGAATAAGTCACTTTCCTTCCCTCGCTTTATGTTTCTCCTTGGTAAAAAAAAGTGTTAGTACTTGATGATGGCAAAGTTAAGTTTCAACTATAATATTCTATGTGATCAAAGAGAGTTTATCATGGAACCATCTCTAGAATGAAAGAAAGACCATTATTAAAAACAAACAGATTTAGTTCTTCTTATTCTCACAGTTGATTAAATGAGTTGAGATGTAAAACACTACAAATATTAAAGAACTAAATGAATGCTAGCTCTTGTGATTTTTATTAATATTACTAAAAATACCAGAGTTATAGCAGGGAACTCAGAATTGTGCAGAGTAAATCTAATTCAGCAAAGTCTAGGGAAGAGGACTATTGAGGAGACATCCTATAACATAAATTATTCAGTTGGCTCCTATTTAATTACCCATTGAATAGGAATCTCAAAATTCATTCATTTTCTGGTGAAAAGGGGGAAAGGAATTTGCTGTCTAAACAAAGAATTTTTGTATAATTGATTAGCTTTACTCAGAGAAGACTAATAATGATAACTTATATTCATCTAGAACTTTAAAGTTCGCATTGTACTTTTTTTCATAAAATCTCTGTTCATTAAGAAGTACAAGCATTATAATCCTGATATTAGAGATAGAGATTCAACCAATTAGTTTATGGACCTCTCAGATGAGGAAGCTCCATCTAAGAAGGCAGGTTAGATCCTTTTCTTACTTAGTTTCAGAAAGCTATCTAGGGCCCAGAGTGGTTGTAATTTGACCAGGGCCACACACAGCGGAGTAAACTGAAAGGAGCAAACTGAAATGCAAGAGTTAAATGATTTACTCAAGATCACACATCTAGTAAACAAAGTAGTTGAGATTTTAATTTCAAAAATAAGGCTATTCCTACTTTCCCCCCCCCATTTCCTCTTTGTATGTATGAAGCATTTTTTAAGTAGCTAATCCTGTGTGACCCTGAGAAAATTACTGAGCTCAATATCCCCAGGCAACTTTATGCACTTTAAATTCAGGAGAAGATTCCAACATACAATGGTAAAAAAAAAGATTTCATAATTTCAACATGAAAGTTCCATTCACCTGTGAAATTTTTTTACTTCTTTTTGACCTCTATACATAGCTCTTCTCCCTGTTAATCATTTTCTTCCTCTGGATATTCTTTCTTCAGAATTTCATGATATTTTTATGCCATAGTTCTTTTTTCTGTCAGACTAATTCTTTCTGGTTACTTTTGCCTGGTTGGCATTCAGATCTTACCCATAATCATGAATTTATCCCAGTGCTCCAAACTGAACTCTCTATTTGGATCAATATAAACTCTAGTCTAGTAAATTCACCAATTCTTAGAAACGAAATTTTCATCTCGATGCAGATGACTTCAATATGTATATTTCCACACCTTAACTAGGTCATCCTCAATTCTTCACTTTCCTTTGTCCCCTTTGTCCTCCCTTGCTACCTCGAATCAGTCTTGTTAATGCTATTTCCTTAACATCTCTTGCATCTATCCTCTTCCTATTCATATCGATAATCATTGGAAGGTAGGCTCTCACATTATCGTGGTAGACACCCCACTGACATCCTTACATATAGTCATTCCTTTATCTAATATGTCCTCCACAAGTTAGAAGATTGATATTCCCATAAACTTCAATGGCTGCTTAGGGCCTTCAGATTAAAACAGAAAACTTCTTTATTTTTATTATAAATATTTTCACAGTCTAGATCCATTTTGTCTTCTAGACAGACTACAAATTACTATTGTCTGATACTAGACATTTCAATCAAACCGACTTGATTGTTCTTAACATTTTCACACTCTTATACAAGCTATACCCTGTGTTTAGAATGATTTCTCCTTTTCCGCCTTCATTTCTTGAATATTGTTGCTCTCTTAAAGGACCAGCTAAAATACAAGCTATATCAATAGTCCTTTCCTGATTCCCCTAGTTATATATATATATATATATATCCCAAACCTCCTCATTGTGCATTTTAAAAATATTTCTGTATTTAAGACTATCTAGAAGAATGTCCTTGGAGACATGCATAATCATATTTTTCCCATTTGTTTTCCTTTCACCTAACACATACCTGGGTCATTTTTTAGACCATTCTTGTGATTTTATCAAATAGGGGGCCCCTAATTAGGGAACTCCTATGTAGATCATTGCCTGCTCTACAATTTATAAACTCAGAGAGTTGCCTGGAGGCATTGAGAGTTTAAATGATTTGCTGAGGGTCACACAGCCAGTTATGTGTCAGAAACTGTTTAGAAACTAGGTTTCCCGGCTCTCTGGACACCATGTTTATCCTGGATATTTTTATCCTATATAGCGTTTGCTTTGTACATATTTGTTTATGTGTTTTCTTCCCCATTGGTTTGTAAGCTCTTTGACAGCAGAGATTGTCTTTTGCCTTCTTGTGTATCCTCAGCACTGAGGACAGTGCCAGGAACATAGTAGGTGCTTAATAAAGGTTTATTGATTATGTCACATTGCCTATTTGCTCATCTTAATTGGTGTTTAATAAGTACTTGTTAATATTTTATCTTCTTATTTTGTGGTTTATCATTATTTCAGTAGTATTACTAATGTTTTATTAATGTTAAATTCTTTCAATCGTATCCTTATAATAGCACAGGTGATACTAAGAAAGCAGAGTAAAACTGAATATGTGAGATGTTTTGTGATAGGCAAGTGAAGTTTTCCTGGAATTCTATTTATAGC
This sequence comes from Gracilinanus agilis, assembly GCF_016433145.1. Lineage (NCBI taxonomy): Eukaryota > Metazoa > Chordata > Mammalia > Didelphimorphia > Didelphidae > Gracilinanus > Gracilinanus agilis. The sequence goes on along the minus strand of NC_058133.1, from coordinate 100,076,530 downwards.
ATAACTAAGAAAGACCATGGTTTAAATAAAATGTGAAAATACGTATGTCATTACTTTTTAACAGATAATTTGACAGTTTTAAATGTTAATATTTACATCCTTCTGAGTTTAAAAAATGCCTTTTTTTACATAATATCCCAGCCTTCATTTTATAGCTGCAGTATTAAGTCCAGTTTGCTTTAAAAGTTAGGTCATCATTTACTAGATAGCTATTAGCCATAACATATCATTTTACAAATAGATGCATTTTTTATGTGCTGCTATGTAAGGAAATCAATGAGGATCAAGTGAGGTAATATTTGTAAGGTGCTTTGTAGGCCTAATAGCCCTATATCAATGTCAGCTATTGTCATTATGACTATTCTCCAATAATCCGATGAATCTATGATTTTTATCAGCACTGAGAATTCCCTCTAATGATGAAGATCACAGTGAGGCTATGGCTGTCTAATTGTAACTTCAATAATAAATCAAATTATTTACTGTAATTGTTCATACCTCAGTTGAAATCACAAATCCTAAATCAAAAATTATTTATTGAATACTTACAATCTGCTCAACATTGCAAAGGAATTTTAGAACATCAGTCGTGGGGATTTAGAGCTTAATGGTGTTCTTAGAGATCACAGGAGATAGGAGCTAGATGGTGCAAGATAAAAGCATGGGACTTGGAGTCAGGAAAACCTGAATTTGAATCCTACCTCAGATTCTTACTAGCTATGTGACTTTGGGCAAGCCATGTAAACAAATCTATGCCTCAGTTTCCACATCTATACAATAAGGATATTTTACATGGTTGTTGTGAAGTTAACATATTTAAAGTGCTATATAACACTAATTACAGCATAGTTTTAGCTAGTTATAGTTACATTAAAAGCCAGTCTTTCATTATCTATATTGTCACTTCTTACAAGATTCTTATACCGAGTCTAGTCAAAAAGTCAAAATTAATACTCATGAAATAACAACAGACAGAAGACAGGGCAGATGCAGTGCCAAACTGGGTAGTTACAGATAGCAAGTAGATAGGATTTTCTAGGACACCACTAAGTACTGGAGATTGAATCCTCTAGCAGGAGAAATGGAGGCGATAGGTCTTAGGATAATCATTGAAGGAAGCTTGGATTTTAAGTAGAGGAAGAAAAAAGGATATTCCATAAATGAACAATATAAGAAAAGGCACAGATAGAGACCAGGATGAGCATGATGTCTTTCTGGGATGAAGACAGCTCTGATTAGAGAAAAAGGAGATGATGGGAAACAAGTTTGAATGGAGAGATTATAGATGGCATCTAAAAGTAAGCAGGGTGGCTGATGATGTAGTAGGACATTGGAAGACAATTACAGGAAAGTGACATAATGAAAGAGAGTGATAATTTATGTAGTGAATGAGTTCCATCACTTAAAGAATGCTAATTAAATGAAATTGCGATGGAGGAGAGAGTCTTCCAAAATAGACGAGCTAGTGAGGAATATGGAAGTAAATAACATAACAAGGAAAGGCTTTGCAGAATATTGATTTAATGCATCACTTAAGCAGCAGAATGTCTCCAACCTGCATTATCCATGCTCTAGTTCCTTGTACTTTGGACAGCTTATCTGTTCACCTCTCTCAAAGGAACAGACACATTTTTCTACATGAATTGTTAGTCTGTGATGTATAGTTTTTAACAGTATGATAAACTGCAACTCAAAGAGAATTCAGCACTTTTAGAAGTTATGTATTTTTTAATATGTCATGGCTTATAATGCCATGAATAAAAATGACTAAAATTAAATTTAGACCAGCAGAGGATAACTGTCATCATCATCATCTGTTGAAAACATATCACAGCAAAAGAAATCCTTTTCAATACTCACAAAAGTTTGCAAATTGCAATTTGACCTCATTGTACAAATTTCAATAGTCATCTGAAACATTGAAATAAACCCATTTAAAATAATTATGTTGATTCTAAATTGTGCATTGCAATGGGATGTTCAGTTCACAGACTGGGGATGTGGCAAGAACCCATGCAAGAAAACCAAGGCAGAAAACTGAAGCTAGTTATTAAGGCTATTGTTTATTTTGAAACATAGGTAAAGAATATGTAATGTTCCATTTTTTTTTAATTTAAAAAAACCAACAGATCTAGAAATAAACTGTATTAATTCTCCACTAACATTTGCCCCCATTTAGACGAAATTGCTCAACTGGGACTTTTAAAACTCTATGGACATCTTTTAAAGAGATTAATAATAAATAGACAATTCCCTCATGAGATGAAAAACCGTTGTAGTTGATTTCTATGAAATATACAATTCCATTGAAAGTATCGTAACTACCCTTTGCCCCAATAGAATGTAAACTTCTTGAGAACAGGGACTACTTATTATGTCTCTTTAAGTGTCTGATATACAGTATCTGTTGCAGTAGACATTCAATTAATGTTCATTTAATTGATTTGAATTAATATATTCAAGAAAAGTATAAGGCATGGTAAATAAACATGTTACCTATTCTAAGCAGTGATATAGCATCCCCAAAAAAGCTAATGAAGTCTTGGGCTGCTGGAAGAGAAACATAACTTGTAGAAGTTGAGAGATCATCCCACTTTACTCTGCCTAAATCAGAACTCATTAGTTACATTGTGTTCACTTCTGAGAATTATAGTTTTAGAAAGTCACTGATATACTGGGACACTCTCCAGAAGACAACTGTGATTGCAAAAGGCATGAGATCTATGACAAAGGAGAGACAGTTGAAGAATCTGGGCACATTTAGTTTGTAGGGGAAAAAAAAGAATAAGGGAAGACATGATAGCTACCTTAAAGTGTTTGAAATTATGTCATGTTGGAAGAGGACTTAGATTTGTTCCATTTGGCCTCAAAGGTAGAACCTTTGGGTAGAAGTTACAATGGGGTAGAAGTTACAAAGAACACAGTTTTGGTTTGATATGAAAAAAATTACTCACAATTTGAACTCTCAGAAGTAGAAGTATGGTATAGTGAAGATTCCTTTACTGTGTAGATTGGACTATGCAGTGGCTGTGGTTCCTTCCAACTCTCGAATTTGTGATTCTGCATAGTCTGCCCAACCCTACCTGCCTCCTTGTCTCCCCATTCCAGTAGTAAAAGAGTAAGAAAATAGGAGCAGAAAGAGAAGTGGAAATTGAGTGGCAAAATACCTTCTGTTGCCTTTTCTGACAAGTGTTTAGAGAGGTCAGCATTTATAGGATAAGCCTCAAGGAACAGGGATTTTTAGTTTTGGATCAAGTCCTTGCAGTTCAAATTTCACTTTGGGTTGAGATGCTTGATCTCATTGTTACTTTCACGAATATGAAAATCAGGAAACTGATATCATCTCCTTGTAAAAACTAAAATTTGGATAAATTCAGACCACCTCAAGGTTTGAAGTGAACATCAGGTGAAACATAAGATTTTCAAAAGATGTTTTCCTCCTTCCTTTGGATTTTGATTTGGCCTGGGCCTCAAAGAGAAGATCAGTAGATAGGAAACCATATAAAGGAAAAATATGAATCCATAAAATTCTCTTGCAAACCAACAGCATTGAGCCTCAAATCATGCCTAGCCACCAGGGATCTCTGGAAACAAAGGCAATAAACTAAGAAAAGAGATTTACACATATTCTGAACATCTATTTCTTTGGTGTTAAATAGATGTTAAAACACAGGAGGAACTGGCTTAACTTGATATCAATATTTTCTCTCCTTTCATTCTGTGGCTCATTTTTTTTAAATCTCTGTAGATACAGAGATTTACATAGAATACCTATACAAAGAGAGAATATCATGTAATGGAAAAAGTGTTAGCTTTGATGTCAGGAGACCTGAGTTCTAATTCTACTTTACACACATACTATCTTAGTGACCATGAGTAAGTCAAGTAACCTCTCATCTTCAGTTTCTACATTTGGCAAAAAAGGGATGGCAATAATATTTGTGTACATTCTACCCCATAGGACTTAGATTAGAAAATCAGTCTGCAACTCTATCCTCATAAGCAAATCAGTTCATTTATAGCAAGAATAATTATTATGATGCTGAGCCCTGGGAAAACACAAAAAATAAAAATGACAAATGAAACTGTTCCATCCTCAAGGAGCTTATTAGGGGAGACAATCAGTATATAAAAAAATAGAGAAGAGGTCATTTTTAGGGGCAAGCACTAGAAGTAGACTATAGGAGAGATCAGGTCAGCCTTCATGCATAATGATTTGGGTGTCTAAGAGGTAGACATGAAAAACCAGACAGAAGCCAGGACTCCCTGTTATCCTGAAATACTAATAGAGAGGCCCAATTCCCTAGCTTCCAAATCTCACAGAAATAGATCCTTGGGAGGCACAGGAGCTCACAAATGTTAAAATAGGAATGGAAGCCCAAGACCTCTCTGAGTACAGTTGTTTCCTAAACTGGCTGAGCTCCTAGCTTGCTGGGTTACTTTTCCTCCCCGGCCCCACCGCCCCCTCCCCAACCTCAGCAGTTTTCTCTTGATAGATATTCTCCATCCCTGGAAGCTCATGATATTCTTCCCTGGTAACTCCATTGAAAGAAGAACCAATTCCAATTGTGCTCACTCCTAATCCAGATCAGTTTCTGAATATCTAGAATACTTTATCTTTAATTTTTTAAATTACATATAGAAATGATTTTTAACAATTGTTTTCTGATGTTTTGCAATTCAGATTCTCTTCCTCCTCTCCCCTTACCCTCTCTGAGATGGTAAATTATTTTATTTTATTATTTCCCATCTGATAGGTTATACAGGTGCTATCAAGCAATACGTATTTCTCATGTCATGCAAAAAAGACACATATGACACATGAGAAAAAACTCATGAGGGAAATAAAATGGAAAATGGTGTGTTTTGATCTACCATCAGCCTCTGAACATTCCTTCTATGGTCTATGGATTGCGTTTTCCATCATGAGTTCATTGAGGTTATCTTGGAACCTTGCATTGTTGATAATAGTTTATTCCTTTATGGGTAATCATCATACAATATTTCTGCTACTATATACAATGTTCTCCTTGTTCTGCTCACTTCACTTTGCATTAGTTTATTTACCTTTTTTCAATTTATTCTGAAATCATCCTGTTCCTTTAGATTGTTTTTTTCACTGGGTACCTTTCCCTCTTCTGCCCCCAACCTATTTCATCTCCCTTCTATGTGTTGCCTTCAACCTTTAGAATATTATCCTCTTGAGGACAGGGATTGAAGCATTATCTTTCTGCTTGTATTTTTATTCTCTGCAGTTAATCTAGAACCTGGTATATGTTAGGCATGTGTTATCTAGCCTCCTTGGTTGTGAGACCCTGTCCTTTTTCTTTATGTAAATAAACCACTTACAGAGTAGTTCTCTGATATGTATTTAACCAAAATAAAGCTTCCATCCACAAGACTGCTCGCTGGCTTCCACTGTTTAGATGCTGTCTTCTCTATCATCTTATATACATCTAATTTCAATCAGTTGTTCTAGAAAAGAACTAGAAGCAATTTCCCCAGCCACCAGCTGAATTTCTGTGAGCCCAACACTATTTATAGGGAGATAATCACTCTCACTGTATCAAGTAGTGATATATGACCATCCTCATTTAACTTTGAAGTTTGCTTTTCTGTTCAGCATTAAACAAAAAGTATGACAACTCCTTCAGTCATTTTCCTCCTGGAAGACACCTTGAACTACAGCTTTTATGAATGAATGAAGGAATGAGTTTATTAAATACTCCTACATGTCAGATATTGGACAAGGTGGAGAAGACACAAATTCAGGAATGAGACTCTTCCTGTCCTCAAATGCTTAACATTCTTGTGGCAAGAGTCACCACACTGAGAGAATTGTATACCAGAAAAGGGACTAGAGCTATAAGATAGAAGATTATCACATCCTTTCAAGAAGAAAAGATGGTGTTGATTTTATTTTTATTTAAAATTTTTGTGCTATTCTGTACTTGACAAATACCATCAATCATGATCATTTCCCCATACACTTATATGAATATACTCCCAAAAAGGATGATTCATGGTACTATGAATATTTTGTATATATTTTGCATTTTTTTAAAAATATAATAAATTTTAAAATACATCTCAAAGCTGTCCTATTTGTGTCTATTTCTGAAACTTCTTCTACTGTCTACTGTGCATTTTTTTAAACAAAGGCCCTCTGTTCTTTCTTAAATCTGGCATCTCTATTGATAATTCCCTTCTCTGTACTAAATCATACCCTCAAGGTAGAGAAGGGGGTTGGGGGGAAACCTTCTCTCTTATTAAAAAAAATTCAAGCAAAACAAATTAACATATCATAGTATTGATTTGATGCTGTTTCCAGAGCAAGAGGTGGTAGAATAAGGGGGATGGTATATTACAGATGGTGGTAAGACAGATGGCAGGATGCCTAGGGTAAACAAGTAGATGAGATGTTGCACTTTTCTTGGGATTATGGCTCTCCTAAAATTACTCTGCACCTGGGAAGTACTTTTCCCAAACTCCAGAAACAATGGCCCTTTCCCAATGGCCTCAGCCTTCTATGAGTTCATCTAGAGGTCAGCAAGCTACACCATGTGGGCCAAATTTGGCAGCCACCTGCTTTTGTACCTCCTGCGAGCTAAGAATATATTTTTAAATAGTCTTGCTGTTTTTAAAATGTAAAAACCATTCTTAGCTCCTTCCAAGCAATCAGCCTGAATTTGGTCCTTGGGCTAGAGTTTGTAGACCATTGGTTCATATGACCATAGATTTAGAGCTGGAAGGGCTGGAAGTCATCAAGACCAATCAAAACATTTCAGCAATTGAAGGAAACATACTTTTTTGCTTATAATGAAAGTTGGGGTTTGAAAAATGAACCAACCCAGAGGAAATATGTCCTAACCTGCCTCCATACACCATATATATTATCAGAGACTAGAAAAATAACAAAAAAATGCATTCTGCCAGTACTGTGGGAGGAAAAGCTGAGAAAATGTAGTTTCAAGGAGCTTGACCTCTTTGAGTTGTAGAGAAATGCCTTTTCAGGATTCCTTAGCAACTAGGTGAGGCACTGGATAGTGTGCTAGATGAGTCCTTCTTAAGTTCAAATCCAGCATTCAACACTTACTAGCTGAGTGACTCTAGGCAAGTCACTTAACTCAGATTTCTCAACTACAAACTAAGGATATTAGCAGTACCTACCATACCTGGTCATTTTGAGGATCATATGAAAAATCTGTAAAGCACTTAGTACAGTGCCTGACACTTAGTCATTGCTGTATAAATATTTATTCCCCTCTTAAATCTTGACCGTTTAGGTCCAGAAGAGAGAACAATGGACACATCTCAGAAGAACTTCATGAACACTACACGAAAGGACTTCCAAAACTTAGAGCTTATGTGACCATTTGTTGTAAGGCTCAAATGAGATAATATTTGTAAAGCACTTAGACCAATGCCTGGCATTTATTAAGTGCCATATAAACATTAGTTGTAAAGTGCTTAGTATAATATGTGGCACATTCTAGGCACCTTAGAAATGCTGTTGTAATTATTATTATATGTTTTCTTAGTTTGAATTCATTTTTGGTCTCTATACATAATAGTTAGAGAGTATACGTCAGACATTTTTTGAAGACCGGGGGGGGTGCATTTTTATGCCTGTCGTTCTTATTATGCCATTTCAGTAAATGCCTCCTTTTAAGAGTTAATCCACACTGGCTCATCAATTGATATAAAAGAGTGTGTACTAAGTGGAAGCCTGTATGAAACAGAGGAACCCTAGGACACTGAGTAAAGAGTATCAGCTGTTCCTTGGGACCTGACTTGCTAATACAAGCAAGAATTGCTTAAGTAGCCTAGACCCTACACCAAAGACAGATATAGACAAATATGAGACAGACACACACACACACACTTCACACATTTACACACTACCCAGTACCATACTTCTTGTGAAGTTCTCAGTATACATTAGTGATTTCAGCAATACATCTATAAAATGCCCATGATGTGCAGAGTAGTATAGATATAAGAATGAAAACACCACAGTTTGGGCTTTCAGGGACTTCACTTGAAATATGAGGAGAATAACTCTATCCCCCAGGTTAATATTTCTGTAGAAAAGTTTATCACAATTCATTCATCATGGCACTAGATAAAGTATATCTCAGATGAAGAAGAGGTTCACTCAAATGCTCCTTATAACTACTGGCTAGTGACCCAGGGCAAGTCACTTAATTTTTCATTGTTTCCACCAGAATTGTAGTTTGTGTTCATCTGAATTGGTTGTGGCAAAATAATAATATTGAAGGAGAAGGAGAAAGAGAAGAAGGAGAAGGAGAAGGAG
>NC_058133.1:100045827-100067813 GCF_016433145.1 Gracilinanus agilis | reverse complement strand
TGTGTGTGTGTGTGTGTGTGTGTGTGTGTGTGTGTGTGTGTGTGTGTGTGTTGTCTTCCTCATTAAACTGTAAGCTTCTGGAGGGTAAGGACTTTCTTTTTATTCATTGTATCCCCTGCACTTATAACAGTGTCTGGACCATAGCAGTCACTTAATAAATGTTTATCAGATTAGATTAGATTTTACAGATGGGGAAATTGAGGTTAGGGGAGGTAAAGTGACCAGTCCAGAATCACACAGCTAGTAAATATCTGAATTCAAATTTGAACTTAGGTCATTATGACACCAGGTACAGAGCTCTACACAAAGGATCCTCTAGGTACCTAATTTCCTCCCAGAGGAGGATTTCCTTACATAAATGAAGTGATATGTTTAGTCTCTCCTGTCCTGTGTATATACATATATGTAATATATATACATAGATACATATACATGTAATAAATTAATATATTATGTTTATAATATATGTGAAATTATTCTATAATATATAATAAATTATAGCTTAAACATATTAATATATAACTCTAGCACCACGTCATAGTGCTTTCTAGCCTTCATTCCAGATTCCTACTGTGACACATTGTTGTCACTCTATAGTACTGAAAAAAGGATCTTTTCTTCCCCCGATATACTATAATTTTTAAAGTAATATGTTTATGATGATTATTTTCCCAAATCACAGAACTATAATTTTTTTAGTTAGCATTTGCACTCATTATTGTAAAAAAACTTCTGCCTTTTAAGCTTCACTGTTAGAACTTTCTTCTTAAATTTTTAATCTAATTCAATTTAAATTTTCATAAGTTACTAAGGGAGATTGCATTTGAGTAGCCAAGTATCAAATTTGGCATCTCCTAATGCAAGGCATGGTGCTGATGTAGACTCTTTGGGGTATTAACTTCCCTTAAGTAAAGCATGAAATAATTTCTTTCATCAAAGAAAAAATGTGGATGGCAGATGCTTTTCAAAGGGTTTAATGAATTATCTCAATTTTAGACCACCCAAGAGTTAAAAGAGGGATCGGAATTGATTATGTTGCTGGAGATCACATGCACTGAGGTATCTGGTAGGCCTAGCAACTCTGGTAATTGAAGATCTTAATAGGCAATGAGGAATGTCCATTAAAAACATTCAACTAGAAATGTATAGTAAATTCCACTTCTCAGAATATCTTTCTGGGATTGTAGAATTCAGAGGGCCAATCAAAAGTGAACTTGCTCTGCTAGCCAGTTGTGAGTTCCTCCTTCTCAGGATATGAAGAATCCGAGACAAAAATAGTCTCAATATAAGAGCAAAAAAAGTTAGCAACAAATAGAAGAATACCCAGAGGTAAATCAGAAAATGAATGAAAGCTATCTAAGCCTTAGCCTCACATGTGAACTAGCCATGTGAATGCTTGGGCCATAATAGGTTGTCAGGAAACAACATTTCCTTGAGTGAGTATATTTTTATATCCAAGGAAACAAAGACCTAATAGCTAGATTTGTATGGCACAAAATGCCTTCCTCGGTCAAAATAATTTCCTCCTTCTACTGTGGTATCTGATATTGTTCCTACGAGCTTTATTAACTAAGAGCAGTGAATCTTAATTTAGTTACTTAAATAAATACATTTATCTGTTTGGTAATACAAATAGATTGGTAAAATTAATTTTACAAAAAGGAAACAGGCATGAGGTGGGTGAAAATTATGTTTAGACATGGCTCAAGGTATAGAAATTAAGTAGAAATTACATGTGACTTCTAGATTCCTTAGATACTTCAAACCTGTTCATAATGGATATTTTCTTTTATAGAGATATAAAAAGTGATACATGCAACAAATACTGAAAGATATCTTAAATGGATCTATAAAAATAGAAATTTCATAATCTAGTGTTGATGTGCAAATTGTTGACTGGTTATAATACACACCAAAGTAAGAACTAATTATGATAATGGATAAAGAAGGGCATGTATATCATGTGCAATTTGACTGACTGTAAGTCAATCTATTTATACAATTTATCAATTCTAAAAAATAGATATAACTAAATACAGATATTAGCTCTATGACCATTGCTTGACAAGCTTAAGAAAAGAAGCAAAAGACATAGAAAAATTCTTGGCCCAGAAAATTTCAGACTTCCTTATGAAGCAGAACAATATACCAGCCAAGGGCAACACTTATTTAAAACGTCAATTGTTGAAACTTTATTGAGAAGGTAAAAGGCTCTAAATACCATCACCTCATAAAACGGATGAAATTTATTGAGGAAAAAAAATTTTCAGGGATCTTGGCTTGATATTCAACTAAACTGAAGTATTTGTAGTGAAATTGGAAGGATGGCAACATACATGAGAAATTGAATAAATCTGCCAGCATTTTTAAAAAAGCAATCTAATCTTATCAAGTGGAAAAATAAAATCTAAATTGTCCCACATGAAAGTCCAAAAAAAGAATCGATATCCCCTTAAAATGGAATCAGGAAGAACTCTTGAAACTGACCAGATGCATATGTAGCAGTTAAAATAAAGTAAACTGAGGCTCAAAATTTCTCAGCATGATTGGTTTATTGGTAAAGCACAAATGTACCAATAAATAGGATCAGAAGGATAGGTCAGAAGTGAGAGGAACAGTTTTCTTTCATGAGTTTTGGGGAGTACAGAACCAAAAAAGAAGAGGATAGATGATATAATGGGATGGGAGACATGACTGGTTATATAGCTGAGGCACAAAGGACAATATGATTTGTTGGAAGTTTGGTAATGGGGGCTACCCCCTCCTTCCTTCCCTATGGCTGAGAAGTATTTCTTGTTTGAGATCACCTGCAAGGTTGCTGATAATGGCCCAGACTTTTGGACAGCAAATCAGACATCTTTGAAAGATGACTGGGTGTTGTAAAGATATTAATCCCACCCCTGTGTTCATTCTTAAAAGCTAGCAAAATTTCTCAATACAAGAATAGGTCAGTGATTATCAAAGAAAACAGGATTCCTGAATTTAACTTATTACAGGTTATCTGAATTCTGAATTAAGACGAGAGAGAGAGAGAGAGAGAGAGAGAGAGAGAGAGAGAGAGAGAGAATAGGGAGAGAGAGAGAGCCATGACTTAAGCAATTATAGGACAAGAGTAATTACAAGATAAAATCAAGTAATTGTTAATAGGATCAATTAAAAAAGAGGATATGGAATCAATATTGATCATATCATACACAAGATGAATTTGTGTTAGTGATGACAAAATTTTAGAACCATCAGTTGGTGAATTTCTGAACAAATAACTGTATATGAATGCAGTGGCATACTGTCATGTGATTTTAAAAAAGACAAAAGGGACAGTTTCAGAAAAACATGGGAAGACTTGTGTGAACTGATGTTATATGAATTAAGCAAAATAAGAAACAATTTATAACATCAATATTATAATAGAAATAACTTTGTAAGACTTTGGAAATTTAATGAACACAATGACAAATATAATTCCAGAAAACTGATGATAAATAACATTAAGCATTTCCTCAAAGAGAAATTATTGATTCAAGATGAAGAGTGAGAACATAGATATTTTTCCCTGCCTGTTGAATTGGGGGAATTTGTTTTGATTGTCTAGGCATATTTGTTGCAAAGTTTCTTTCTTTTTCTTTTCATACAGTAATAGAGGAGAGGACATAGACTTTTGTTTACTGAAAAAGTCAATTTATTTAAAAAATAAAGGCAGTCAGGAATCAATTCTCAAGATACAAGCCTTATCCCTACTCAATACAGCCCACTTCTCAGAGATGGGGTAAAAGAGAAAGATAAGGGAACCTTTTCCTCAGTTCAGTTCTCAGAAATGAGCACAGCCAAAAAAAAGAGAGTGAAAGGTTCAACTTCACTACGTTCAAAGGCACAAGCAATCAATCAGAAGAAGTTTCCACCATTCATGTATTAGGGGATGCAGCAAGCTTCATATAAAGCAAACTGGGCATGCTCTAAACATGACCATAAATGGTCTCTTTATTACATATTTAAAAGACTTTTTTGCAAAACCTGAAGCACTATACTAATGTTATCTGTTAACAAAAACAGTAATAATAATAATAATAATAAAAATAATAGAATCTCAAATAGCTTACTTTTCCTCCAGATCCATCTTATATTATTTAAAGGTATCAGGAATTCATATAGTCAAACTCCATTATCTTTTTTTAGTTTAGTTTTTTCATTTTTATATTTTAAATTTTATCAATATATTTTGTTTTGTATTACAAATATTTGCAGATTATTCACCTTTCAAGTGAGTTATCTTGATATAAAATAGTTAAGTAAAACTAATAATTCAGTGATCTCATCTGAAAGTTTATACATTTAATATCTGTGGCACTACCTCCAACTTTTCTATTTTAAAAAATTAATAGAAATATATTTTCTCTTCCTCACAACCTCCACTTCATTAAGAAAGAAAATGTATACCAATTGATCCAGCAATTACCATTACTGGGTTTGTACCCCGAAGAGATAATAAGGAAAAATGCTTGTACAAAAATATTCATAATTATGCTATTTATGGTTGCAAAAAAATTGGATAATGAGGGGGTGTCCCTCAATTGGGGAATGGCTGAACAAATTGTGGTCTATGATGGTGATGGAATATTATTCTGTTATAAGGAAGAATAAACTGCTTGATTTCCATAAGAGTTGAAAAGACCTCCATGAACTGATGCGGAATGAAATAATCTGAACTAGGAGAACATTGTACACCAAAACTAAAACACTGGGATGATCATATATAATTGACATTGCTATTGATAGCGATACAGTGATCCAAGACAATCCAAAGGAATTTATGAGAATAAATGCTATCCATATTGAAAGAAAAAACTGTTGGAATAGAAGCACAGAAAAAAAAACATTTGATTTTTCACTTGTTTATATGGGTATTCGATGTGAGGTTTTGGTTTTTAAAAGTTTATTACAAAAATGATTAATATGGAAATAGGTATTGAGCAATAACACATGTATAAACCACCAGGGGGGGGGGGGAGAAAAGAAAAAAGTACATTTCTTTTAACAAATCTTCAGTCAAGCAAAACCAATTCCCTCCAAAGCTCTACATAAAACACATATGTCTCATTCCTTTCTCTAAATCTATCACCTGTCTGAAATAGATATCATGTTTCATCATCAGTACACCAGAATTTTAAATGATGATTGTTTTAATCACAGTCTTTACAAGTTTCAAATTTATTTACTTTTAAAGTGTCTTTAAAACTGTTCCTCTGGTTCCGCTCATTTTATTAATTATTAGTTTATAAAAGCCTTTCGAAATATTTCATTTAACTAAATTGAGTTACAGAATAAATTGTTTTTCTCATTCCAATGATTTCACTCTGCATCAGTCATATAAGTCTTTCCAAGTCTTTTCAAAATTATTTGTTTCTTTATTTCTTACAGCCCAATACTATGCCATCACATTCATTTATTACAACTTATTCAGCTGTTCCTGAACTGTTTTACATCCTCTTAGTATTGAAGTTTTGTTTTGTTTTTCACCACCACAAAAGGAGCTTTATGTATTTGTACTTTTCTTCTTTCTTTGACAATTTTTGTGCATATGACTACCATGGCAAAGTTAGATCAAAGGGCACACTCTGTTTAGTAAGTTTTTGTGTATGATTCCAAGTTGTTTTCCGGAATGATTGTAACCAAACACCAAAGAATATGCTTTTCCACAATGCTTCCAATATTTATCATTTTCATTGTTTGTATTTTTAGGTAATATGATAGGTGTGATTCAGAATTCCTTTATTTGCATTTCTCTAATTAGTAATGATTTGGAACTTTTTTTCTTCAAATGGCTATAAAAGAGCCTGAGTTTCTTCCCCTAAGAACTGCCTGTTCATCTTCTTATACCATTGATCGATGGGAAAACATCTCTTTCCTTATCAATTTGAATCCTTTCTTTATATATCTTGGAAATTAGACTTTATCGGAATAATTTATCATTAATATTTTATCCAGTAGTTATTTTTTAACTGTAGCCTTTTTAGATTTGTTTTGTTTAAAACATTTTAATTTTATTTAATCAAAATTATTAATTTTATCTTCTATGACCCTTCCTATCTCTTTGGTCATGGTTTTTTCTTCTAGATATTACATGTACATTTTCTGCATGTTTCTCTATTTTGTTTCTAATGTGACTTTTTATATATAGGTTATCATTTTGGAGCTTGTAACTAATGTAAAATGTGAAGTGCTGGTCTAAAACGAATTTCTTTCATTTTGCTATCCATTTTCCAGTAGATTTTATTAAAAGGAGAATCTTTATCATAATAGGGTTTTTTTGTTTTTATTGAATACTAAAGTGTTGAATACATTTACTTCTTCTATATGTGGTACACCAAATCTATTTCACTGATCAATCTCCCTGCTTCTTAACCAGTACTAAATTCTTTTAATAATAACTGCTTTGAAGTATCATTTGAGACCTGGTACTACCAGGACCTCTAGTTGCCATTTCTTTTCATTATTTCTTTTTTATATTCTTGACCTTTTCCCCTCCATATGATATCAATAAAAACCAGCAAGAAGAGTTAGAAAGAGACATTACATTTAAAATTATTTCAGAATGTATAAAATACTTATGAGTCTACCTTCCAAGATATATGCAAGAACTATATAAATATAACTACAAATAATTGTTTATAGAAATAAACATATCTAAATATTTGGGGAAAATATTAATTGCTCATGGGTAGGATGAGTCAAAATAATAATGTCATATATGTCAGCTTACTCGTTGAATGCTATATCCATCAAACTGCCAAAAGATTACTGAATAGTACCACTTCCTTTAGCCTAAGAGATGGAGAAATTGAATCACAGAGATGAAATGGCTTGTCATCAAAGTTGGTAGGGAGCAAAACTTGGATTCAAACAGGTCAAATCCAAAGCTTTCTCCATTGTACTTCTTCCTAACATTTATTCTCCAGGTAATGATATATGATTATATGAAATGTGAAGATTTTAAAAATAAAAATTACAAATAACAATGACATGAAAAGATGCATGGCGGGCTTTGAGCAGATTACAGTTTATTACTAATGATGTTATGGTATAAGAGATAATTAAGAAAGTATATTTTCCTCTCTTTCTTGTGGCCCTCTCAAGAATTTGCCTTATACTTAGTCATTTAACATACTATTTTTAGTTTTGCATTCACTTGTTTACAAGTTTCATTTCCTTTAAGTAGAATATTGGCTTCCTGAGATCTGATGTCTGTGTTTCATTTATTCATATCCATTCAGAGTTTTGAATATAGCATATATTTAATAAATTCTTATGAAATGAATAAATTTTCGCCTTCAAAGTTCAAATTATGCTCATCTATTTGCTTTCTTTTCTAAAGATAATGTTAGTTTAGCTTTATTTTGTGGGCCAGAAATAGAGACCCTACCATTAAGATACAATAACCAAGGAACCAAATACCCATAAAGACAGTTTAAAACACTGGTATATTTTTGTCATATTGTACTTATGCAGATTTTCCCATGGCTAAAATTCAAGCTAGCTTTTCTGTCATTCTCCTAACTATAAGGTAACTTTATATGTTGCACCTGGCTTCTACAAATCTGTTTTCTGAGTCTCTGTATTCACTAGAAGACAACACAATTTAGAATGCCTTTCACCAAATGAAACTCTGGTACTTTTACAATTTAAATGGAACACTAGGAGACTAGTGAAAACAATAACCCATGCATCTTCCTCCATCCAAAATATTATGCTAACTTATTCCTAGTCATTTTTATCATATGACAAACATTTCAATTGAAAAATGAATATATTAGTTAATAATCAAATATTTTGTCTACAGGAAGTTCAATATCTGGATATTAATAAAAATCTGTATGGCTGATTTCAATCTTCCTTTGGATTTTTGGCATTCTGGAATTGCAGACACAGAAAAGAGGGATTCCAACTGTAGAGGGGGGATTTGGATAGCAATAACTTCTTAGAAAGTTTTGTTATATCCTTATAAAAACAGAAGCCCAATGTTAGAGCTATAAAAGCTCAGTTGTCACAGAATTCGACAAAGTATGCAAAAGGTAGCCCAGAAGGTCATTTCCTGTATTTCTGTCCATTCAAATTCCTTATGTTCTGACTATAAATTCCAATATAGGCTCACTCTACATTTACTATGATCCAGAAGCTTCCTGCTCTGGTGACACTTTTTTTCGTCTGATTCCAGTTTTCCTATCCTAGAATCAGCACTCATGACTGGATTAGTTAAAATAAATTTACTACTAGAAACTGGTTATTTAAACAAGAACAAGATTGATATTGAAGAAGGTAAAGAGATAAAAGTTGTATGCTTTTAGTAAGTTTTAATGTAGTTTGCAGGAGAGAATAGATGTCTTAATAACACCTAACAATTTACTGAGTGGCACAGAGATATGGCTCTGCCTCTTAAAGGAAAAATCACTTTAACTTAGTTTCCTCCTCTGAAAAATTAGGATAATTACACACTATTCATTTCCCAGGGTTGTTGTAGGAAAGTGCTTTGCAAACTTTAAAGTATGATATAAACTGGTAATTTGCTTTGTAAATATTTAAACTACTTATGCATTATTTTTTGTTTATATGGAATACATGTAAATCATTGACATCCCTATATTTTATTTTAAGCTCCAAGAAAATATAGACCAGATCTAAATTTTCATATTTCTCCATAATTCTTAGTGTCGTATTCTACAAACATTAGGCAAGCTATCCCTTTACATAAAATTTAATCTTTTTAACACCAATATTTACTTAGTGATTCTCTATCATTGAGAATCATAAAACACCACAATAGCATAAAGAGTCAAAATCGAGAGTGATCAAAAGAGCAAACTGGGATATATGTATGTCGGGCAGAAGAAGGCTACAGGATATAATCAATGATGACATGCTGAAGCACAGTAAAATATATAGTTCAGGAAGTGTACAATTGCAAGAGAAGCTATTTTCTACATAGATGATTTCCAGACCTAGGTATACTACCTAATTTATTTTATCATCTCCAGTCCCATTTCATCAACTACCCACTAGATATGTTGAACTGGATGTCTCCCTGGTCTTTCATATTTATTCAAAGGTCAACACTTGTTGATTCTTTTGATGTGGTTCAATCTTTTCAATTCTGTTTGACTCTTTGTGACCTCATTTGGAATATTCTTGGCCAAAATACTAGAGTGAATAGTTTTCCATTTCCTTCTCCAGCTCATTTTATATATTAAGAAACTGAGACAAACTGAGTTAAGTGGCTTACCCAGAGTCATACAGCTAGGAAGTATCTGAAGCCAGATTTGAACTCAAGAAAATGAGTCTTCCTGACTCCAGGGTCATCACTCTCTCCACTACACCACCTACCTCCACAATGTCTCTCTTGCAGACTCTTTACTTTATTCTTAGGTGGCTACCACTAAAGGTCAGGTCTTTGTCATCACTCTAAATTTGCTTCCATGCCTCATCTCTCCTATCTCCTACCTTTTCTTCGCTCAGCTCCCAAAGTGAGCCCAATTCTGACCATATACTCACCATAGGACACTCCTGCTCAATTAACACTACTGACTACCAATTACTTCAAGAATAAAATGAGATTTCTCCTTTTACCTCCAATCAACTTATCCATTTTTAGTTATATTCACTAACTCTCTAGTCCAATCAAATTTCCTGTTTTCCATTACCTACACAGGGCATGACATTTCTTTTCTCTGTGATGTTGCATAATTGCACAATGACATTACACAACCCATGGCCTGGAATGTACCCCCACCTCATCGCCCCCTTTTACAATACCTAATTTGCATCAAAGTTCAACTCAAATGCCACCTCCTGCAGGAGGTCTTTCATGATTCCCATAGCAACTAGTGCCTCTTCCCCAAACTGTCACTTACAAATTTTCTATATACTTATATGTATATGTACATATATTTTATAAATATATACATATATATTCATTTCTCCTGAAGAAGAAAGATCTTTAAGGTCAGCAATTAGTTCATTTTTTTCTTTGAATACATAGCACCTGGCACAGTGTCCATCACATCATAGAAGTTTAATAAAGGCTCTTTGATTGATTGGTTGATTATGCCAATCATTTTGTCATAATAGGTGAAAAGATGATTATCTATAATGCTATATTGATAGTAGTTTAAGTTAAAAGTCTTAGATGAAGGCCTTTAGTTCTTTTGATAGGTCCAGAGAAGTTTTGTAATAAAGCATGACTAACATTTGTACAACATGAAAAGAAATATGTTAAAGTAGCATCACGCCACTGGCTGTGGAGTCAGGAAGACTTACATTTGTCTTGTCCTTAGACATTTTATATCTGTGTGATCCAGAGCACCCAGCCTCTCTTAACTTTGGTCAACTCATCTGTTAGTCTTCATTTCTGATAAAATCCATTCTAGCTCTAAAATTATTATCCTATGATTACTTTAGATTGGCCTATAGTTTTGAAGACCATTCACACATTGATCAGAGCATGGATACATGGAAGTCCTGTGTTCAGAAGTTATTGTGGATTTGGTTGCTTGGTTATGAGAAATATAATTTATCGATAAGCCCAAAGGAAAACTATTTTATTCTTCCGATATCATATAAGTAAGGGTTTCTAAAACCATGGTAAATGAATTAGTCTAAGGTATGCTAGCAAGAACATTTTGTTATTATTGTTCAGTCATTCAGTCATGCCCAATGCAAGAACATTAACTTCTGATTTATTTTATTGGGCTGTTTGGTTTTCTTTCTTTTTGCCTTTGAGATTGGATGCTTTCTCCTTCCCTTACTACGTGGTCCCTGAATAAGCATAATATAATATAAAATACTGGGCTTAGAGTATAAAGATATGAATTAAATTCCTGGCTGATATTTTCTATGGGACTGAGCAAATCACTTCACTATGCAGGGCTTCAGTTTCCTTGCCTGTAAGATAGAGAGAATCATAATCACATGAGGTGATGTGATTCAGAGGGTTGTTCTATTGAAAGTATTATTAAATTGTAAAATATTAGGAAGACTTATAAATTAACCTCAACTTTTCAGAGCTATATAAGGGGAGTGTAAGCACTTCTTGAACAGTTAGGCAGTTCTGAATTTGCCAAGGGAGAAAATCCTTGCCATTAGAGTATCAGACCCTAAAACACTATTTAAGACTTTTAGTCTGGAAATAAGAATCTCATGGCTCTTTGTAGAAAGGTGATTGTAAGCTCCAAATCTCTAATCTTTACTATCTCTATTCTCCAGGGAACCTGGACAGGGATTTTCTTTGAAAGACAGGAAATGAATGAATTTGGCTGTCTGTGGTGTCTAGAGAAATAAGAGGGACTCTCACAGTTGCCTGGTACCTACATTGTGTGGTACATGTATTAATCAGCATGCTGAACTCCAGCACAAGATTCAAGAGATTGGAGGAGCTTAGTTATAACTTGGTAGAGAGGTCACTGAAATCTCAAGCTTCTTTGATGAAGTAGTTAATGATAAAGTACATCATAGGATCAGAGATGGAGAAATAGAAGCCTCCTAAAAGGATATCTAGTCCCACTCTTTACATATGACATTGAAGAGATATAAAGTAACTTGATAAGGGTCACCTAACTATTAAGCATCATATACAGGATTTGAACCCTGGTCTTCTGAAGTCACATACTGCATTTACTATACCACACGGCCTCATTAGAATGCAAAGTAAGTAATCCTAGATGGAATAGGTTAGGAGCAGCAGAAATCTCCTACTTGTTCTATAGTCCTGGGAACCTTCATTTGGATTCTCTGGAGTAAAAGCAAGGTCAGTATCCTTCATTTCACAAGCACAGTGTTATTCTTAAGTCTTGATCTGATTTATGATTCCCATTTCGATAGAAACATTAAAAAAGAAGGTGTTGTTTGGAAAGTCAAGCAAAGGCACAGTCATTGTAAGCTGATCCATTACACATCATAAAATCAGTCTCTCCCCAAGATTTCATCAAATTTTAGGGAGTTTGAATTGGAAGGCATTTGGAGTCATATAATCCCACCTCTTCTTTTTATAGATGAGGGACTTAAGGTGACAAGATTTGACTAAATCACAAAAATGAAAGGGAGCAGAGCTTTGATGTCAATGTAGGTAGTCTCTAACTCAATGCTTTTGCCCATACATCATGATCATCTCTTGTAAAAAGTATGCTTAGATCTGGGACCAGATATGAGAAAGACACACACAGAGAGAGACAGAGACAAAGAGAGAAAGAAGCGTTGAGAAAGAAAGAAGGAGAGGAAGAGGGAAACTTTTTTTTAAAGCTATTCATAAATATAGAATTTAAACTTTCAGCCAGGCCCTCACATTTTAAAAACCTATCTGTACAGTAACTACAAAAAAAAATTACTTTGAGCATATTAGAAACTGGAAGACAAAACTACCTTACATGCCAGCCAAATTATCCCTGCCAAATGGAATTTAATCCAGACAACCTACTTTTGATTTTCTAATATATAAAAACCTTAAAACCAATCCAATCATGTGCTTTACATTTCTATCCCCTTTTTTGTGCTTGTTTTTGACCAATGGGAGTAATTATTTTGACCTTTCTGGTGGGAACCATTAATTTCTTATGATTACATAATTCATGTGAAATTAAAATACAACTACAGGCTATATTTTTAAAAGATAAAGGTCTAAAGCCCATATTTATTTACTTAAAAATAAAAACTGTATTTAGCCTTTGTTTTAGAACCCAAATATATTAATTCACTGTTTATGTTCTCCAAGAAAATGAGCATGTAAGTCAAATAACTGAAAACGATATCTTAGAAGTGTTAGCCAACAAATAATAAATTATAAAATAGTGGAATTTTAGAATACTCCGAATTGTAAGTTTATAAATAAAATGTTATATTCATTTTTCAATTAATGATTATAGATGAATCATACACATTTGATACAATGTTATTTTATACTAAAATAATGGATCAACAAATGTTTATAAATAATCCTTGGATTTAAATGCTCAGTACAATAATGATGCAAGTTCAATAGACATTACAACTGCTGAATCTCTTCATGATTCCCTGCAAGTCAGTTATCTGAATGGACATATCTGCTGCTTGAAGCTAATTTCTGTAAGCCTATGGTAATGATGTCAAGTCAGCATTTAACTATACACCCAGGATACTGCAGGACCCACAGACATATACTTGTCACACCTTTGTACACAAGAGAGAAACCAAAAAAAATCTTCCTACTTATTTGGGTCTTCAAAATTATATTAATTATGATAAAGGCCCACCTAAGCCTACCTAGTAGAATATGTAGATTTAGTTCTACCAGCTTATTAGGACAGATTGTAATACCTCTATGACTTCCCATCCTTTGTCATTTTCATCCCAGACAGGCCTTCAAAATTCTCCAAAGAGGATTTTTTGGCGATTTTCTTTTCCTTCTTTTACTATCTAGAGGATACAGTGGCAGAATTTGGGCTATCTGTCTCTTATCTTTTATCATTACATGGCCACCATAACTTTTTTTCATCATGAATGTGCTTGGCAATTTTATGTCATTTTACATGTAAAAATTATCACTGAAAATGTGATTTAACTAACTTACGCCCAACATATTTCCCTTTCCTATTGTGTCATATTCACAATGTTGATTCTTTCTGAGGTATTTAGGCATAGAGTATGCTGAGGAGAATATTGGAATTAAAGGAATAAACTACTGGAGCAACAGCAACTTGGGATCATTGATCACACAGATACAAACAATTGAACTCATTTTAAGCTTTTATTAAGTGAGTAGTACTTGTTAGAATCACCACAAAGCTTTCCTCTGATGTCTCTTTGTGTAGTACAGAAAGTTCTGGGTTTTCAAAGTCTGTGGGTATATGGTTATAATCATCTCTTATGTGCCATAAGAGATGACAAACCAGAAAATCACAGAAAACCTGGAAAGACATCTTAAGTGATGCAAAATGATGAGAGCAGAACCAGGAGAATGTTGTAGACAGTAGCATCAGTAGTGTACAATGATCAAGTGTAAATGACTTAGCTATTATCATCAGTGCAGGGATCCAAGACAACACCAAGGGACTCATGATGAAAAAATCTATCCATAGCCATAGAAGAAACTGATAAAATCTAAATACAGATTGAAGCATACTATACTTCACTTTATTTCCAGCATGAATTTTTCTCTAGCATGATATGTGTTTTCTTTCACAATATGACAAACATGGAAATATGTACTATAGGATAACACCTGTACAACTTATATCATACTAGCTGCTACCTAGGGGAGAAGAGAAGTGTAGGAGGGAAGGAGAAAACACAGGTTGCAAAATGTCAGAAACTGATTATTAAAAATTATATTACCATGTAATGTGAAAAAAAACTGATTTTAAATTTTAAAGGCTATTGGAATGGACATCAAGGTCTTACCATGCCAAAAAAGTTTCATATGTAGTCCTAGCAGTAGACAATTCATTTTCTAGAAAACTATTAAGCAACTATTATATATCAATTACTGTGTTAAGTTCTTGTGAGCCAAATAAAGAGGAAGGAAATAAATGCTTATAAAACACCTACTATGTGCCTGACACTGTGCTAAGTTCTTTGACAAACATTATTTCATTTGATCTCACAACCACCTTTTAAGATAAATATTGATATTATTTTCCTTTTTTTCAGTTGAGGAAACTGAGGAAAATAGAGGTCGAGTGAAGTGCTCAGGGTCACATAGCTAGTCAGCATCTGAGGGGGTATTTAAACTCAGGATTTCCTGACGCCAGGCCCAGCATTCCTCCAATAGGAACAAATTAGTCCCTGTCCTCAAGGATCTTTTTTTTTCTATTGGAGGAAAACAATCAGCACATGGAAAAGTATATCTAAAGTAGAAAGTAAAGGGAAGAGTCCATTAACCACTGTGGCCATTGGGAAGCCAAGAGCACTTAGAAGCCTTGGAGGAAGCTAAAGAGTTTAAAGTCAAAGTAAGTAAGGAGAAAATGCCTTTCAGTCCACGCCACTGGCCAACAGGCTAAGAACAAAGACTATCCTCAGTGCCCTGACTCCAAACTTTTGATAACGTGTGCAGCAACAGAAGGAGTCTTGGAGGGCAGCTGACCCGTTTGAGGTTGAATACCTCAAATATAGCCTGCCACCTACTATATAACTAGTTTGACACTAAGGTCCAATCTAATCCTTGACTTATTCATGTAAACAACCCTAGAACTGGTCCACACACTATACACTTTCTATGCCACGTTTCATTTTTTCAGGAATTGAAAACAGATTCAACTTTGTCTTTGCTCACTTTGAAGAGCATTACAATCTATGGCCACCTTATGGAGCTATTTTACATGCCTGCAGTCTGAATTGTGGACAGTTTATTCCTGGACCACTCTTTCATTATCCCTTACCATTAGACCCTTACCTCTGTTGTCCCAACCTACTCTTTCATAATTTTACTTTGCACATATTTTGTATTTGTGTGTGTGCGTGCGTGTGTGTGTGTGTGTGTGTGTGTGTGTGTGTGTGTGTTTGTGTAGAATGCCAAACCATCCCTTCATAAACTGGACCTTTTCATCTCTCCCAGCCTTTTACACTCCTTCTACCACATACTCTATTATACACTGACACAGGCTTACTTGCTGTTCTTTATACAAAAGACTCCATCTCAACTGGATGTTTTCATTGGCTGACTAGCCAATTCCATGGATAGAATTCTCTACTTAACTTTTACTTCCCGTTTCCCCGGCTTTCTTTAATTCTCAGTTAAAAATCCCATCTTCTGCAAGAAACCTTTCCTTGTCTTACTTAGTACTAGTTTCTTCTTTCTAAGATTACCTCAATTCATGCTGTTTACATGTTGTATATACGTAATTGTTTGCCTGTTGTCTTTCCCATTAGATTATAAACTCCTTGGGGGCAGAGTTTTTTTGTTTTTTTGTTTGTTTTGTTTGTTTTGCTCTGTTTTCCCCCCTTCCTTTGTACCCTTAAATATAGCTTGGCACAAAATAGGTGCTTGCTCAATATTTGTTCACTTGACTTTATCCTGGCTACAATAGGGAGCCAATGGAACTTCTTGAACAGGAGAGTAACATGGTCAGACTTGTGCTATACAACTATCAATTGGTTAGTTGTATGAAGGATGGGACTACAAATACATCTAAGGTATCCTTAATTGTGTCATTAGAAGGCAAGAGATAGGCTTTCATAAAAGATATGCTGCTGTGGACCATACCTTTACAATCTCTTAAATGTCTGAAAAGTATAAAAAAGAATATGATTTGATAAAACATAATGCTACCTTAAAGGCTCTTCCAATGCAAATGTGTTTTTTTCTATAAGTCAAAATCATACAAGATTTATTCAAGATGCAACAACAGAGAAAGCTTTATTTGCTCACTCTCTGATTTAATAAGTATTAAATGAGTCATAAACCATGAAAATGTAAGCTTATCAAAGTACTATGATTACTAAAGGATACAGGCTCTCTGAAGGAGAGTCTAAATTGAAGAGTGATTCCCTTTCTATAAATGAAGAAATTGAGGCTTTGAAATGAAGTTACTTACCCAAGGTCATAACACTAAAAAAGTATCAAAGCTGGGATTTGAACTCCCATCTTCCTGACTCCTAGTCTACTACCCTTTCCATTATACCACCAGATACTGTCCCTTCTTAGAAGTATGGCATGGAAAAATAAGAATCTGTTTTAGCCTTAAAACTGTTATGAACTGTATAGGCAGAACAGTTGGAGATTTATTTTATGTGATTTATTTACTCATTTATTTTAAACCCTTTATGTTGTATCTTAGTATTGATAGTATGCATTGGTTCCAAGGCAGATGAGAATGAATGGTAAAGATTAGGCAACTGAGGTTAATTGCCTAGGGTCACACAACTAGGAAGTATCTGAGGTCACATTTGAACCCAGAACCTCCCATCTCCAGACCTGGCTCTCTATCCACTGAGTCACCTAACTGCTCCTATTTTATATCATTTCTGAAAGCCTCTGGGAAGTTTCTCCTGTCCCCAAACATCTTTTTTTATTTATCTTCTTTGCGTTTGAATTCTACCATTAGAGATTCATTATTTTGGTTTAAGTTATTTCCTTCTAAACTTCTTCAAAGAGCAAATATTCCTGGGAGCCATTTTTGCATTAGAGAATTTTTTGTTTCTGGTCTACAGTGGGCCCAATATACCTAAGTGGGCATGGAGCTAGAGGTTAAAAGCAGATAGTAAACTGCACATAAAAGGATATTTTGCCAGGCAGGGAGTAGACTTGTCCTGTATGAAGCAAACATCCACTCCTTCCAGTCATTACCTTCATAGATTTTTGCTGATTATGTACTGCAGCCCAACCTCTGTTTCACAGCTCCTGCCTGTTGCCATTAATCTTTTTGTCCAAGCGAACTTTTTGGCTAGACTTCGGCTTGGGATTCTTGAGATTCAGTTTACCCTTCCATACCATGGCTTGAACCACATCTTCCCCCACACTCCCTAACAGAAGGATTGTCACCCCCTAAGCCTATTAATTGCTTCTGATCGCCAGCAGGGCTGGGACCTGACATTATTGTCAGTTAGTTTACCAGATTGCTTTCTTCACTAAAGGCCTATCACTAATGGAATCCATTCATTCATTCAGCAAGCATTTATTGAGTGCCTATCATATGCAAAGTGCTGTCTTTGCCCCTCAAAAGGATACAATGATGTATAACCCACAGTCCTCTAGGTCCTCTACAATATAGTTAAGGAACTGAGAGGGTTGGGTAAAGTAAGGAGGAAGCAATAATTTCAGTGTATGTGTCTCCTGGGAAGGATAGATTAGGTGAGAGGCTGCATGGAAGAGCTCCAGGGAATCCGTTGTTAGCATGACCACAATGAGTAACTAAGGTGAGGTAACCTTATGATGTGAGGATATGATGAAAAAAGAAGATACGAAAAAGACTCTGAAGGTAGACTTGCTTCTTTAGTTGCTCTCCCACCCCCACCCCATAGCCAGCCCAGTCTTAATTTAGGCACTAACCACACCCAGGGGACAATCCTGTATACCACTGAAATAATGCTACCTCTGAGTCTGCTGGGAAAAGTCAACATAACACCAAGCATGCCACAAACTTTCCATACCCAAGGCAATATTTGCTATCGTGTGACATGGTAGCTGCCATTATGGTCCATAGCCATGAATATTCTCATTTTGTGCATAAATGTAAATAACCTCAGAGCTCTTGGCTGTCCTAATCTCAGTCCCAGGAACAGTTTCTATAATCCCCTGTTCATAATCAATGCAATGTAACTTATTCTAAATGATATTTTTATAGTTATGCTAAACTATGACAATTCAGTAATATATGGAGAAAAGCCTGACCTGGTTCCAAGGGAGGGTATTGCTGGCATGACGAACCCTTTCCCAAGACACAAACTTAGGCATTTAGTCTATGCATAATTCTGAAAACCAGTTTGTATGGAAGAAGAATGTGACTGCTATGTCATTTGTTTTTTTTTTTAAAAAAAGCAGCATAACAACCAGAAAACATATTCACCAACCTCCAAGTTTTACTGGGTATTATACAATTTACAGTCTTGTGTGCAAATTATAAAATAGCATATCCACCAGGCTCTTACATTTCCTAAAAAAATTGGAACTGGAGGTTGGAAAGAAGGGAGTGGGGAAGAAATCATTTATGTCATCTGCGAGATCACTTTGCTTCATTCTGCCATCATCCAATTAGGCAAAGGAAAAAGGTTGCTCCACAGTGAAGAAAATAATGGTCTTCCCTATTCCTGGCTGGTTAGAGTCATTCCATTGCCGTTATTGAATTGTACATATCCTAGAACGGCATCAAGATGCTTAAAGTTTCTGCTGTCTCTAAACCTTCATGGGACTAGAACGCCAACAGTTATTCACAAAGGAAGTAGGATTTAGGGAAGCTGCACTAATGAAAATTGGATAACTAGCCTCGAACTTCAGGAGAAACAGCACAGTCGTCAAAATATGATTGATCTGAAAGGATTTCCTTCGAAAAAATCGAGGACTTCACATTAGGACTGAATTCTCTGAAGGCAACATAATGCTGATTTAGTCGCTTTCTGCTAGAGCCAAAGTTAGCTGCAAAAGAAAGCTTTCCTGACAAGCAAGGAACAGGCAAGACTGTAGAAGAAGAGAAAAGGTGTGTGTGTTTGTGTGTGTGTGTGTGTGTGTGTGTCTGTGTGTGTGTGTGTCTGTGTCTGTGTCTGTGTCTGTGTCTGTGTTGGAGGGAGGGGGGAATTTGGGCCTGGGGGGGAACCCAGCCTAGGCTTCCATTCCCCACCCACCAGTCTCTGTGAAAGATGACTTCAGTCTCTTTCTTAACTAATTCTGTCACTGTAAAATCCTACAGTCATTCTTCCACACATAAAGGAAAATAAGCTCACTAGGTGGACCTAGATGCTTTCAGTTTTAACTATTAACCAATGGTGAAAAAGGCAGAATGCCTAAGTTATGTCTATGTGGCCAATAGGGTAGCTGTGTGTGTCCCACATGACTCCCTTCCCCTGTCTTTCACATGGGTTGCAATTTAGTTCAATTCAGAACTGCAGATAGTACAGCTTTCACAGAAGCGATGGGATGTCTGAGCACAAGTGGCTGACTTGGGAGTGACTTTATGAAGGACTTTTCTGCCTTCCTTAGGCATAAAACAACTGGAATTCTGCACCTGCATCAGAAAAGAACCAGACTGATTCTGCCATCCAGTAGCAAGAAACTCACACAGCTAAACGGTTTGAAATTGTAAGTATGATTTTTTTCATAAAGTGCCCTGATTTAAATAGTTTATATGCCATATGCATAAAGTATATGAGACTTAAAAAAATCTACCTGTGACTGTGGATATTAATGAGAATGCAAATTACTAGAAAAATCATTCTTGACCAGATGTCGTCTGTTTCAGTCCAATAAAGATAAAAGAACAAAAAAATAAAAGTCAGTCATCCCTTAGGGTTGCTACATCAGGCTGCTCGGCAGAACATAGCTATGTGCCCGCTTTGTTCATAAAGAAAACCGAAGGCAGACACATATGTATTTTGTTCTTTTCTATTGGGTCTCTGTGTCTAATCAGGTTTGATCTGTCCCCAAGAAAAATAAAAGACAAACTTTGCTGACTCCTTTGACAAGGGCACTATAGACTTTCCAGACATCTGACAGTTATTATAATTAGCAATGAAAGACAGCGAAGGCACTTGGGGGCAAATAGCTCTTAAATTTTGAACAATGGATCCAAGCCAGGGCTTGCTTTCTATTTATTTTTTTAACCGCCCTCTCCATTTTTATAGTATTTATAGTTTCTGGAAGGGTTGCAGAGCTTATTTTTAAAATAAGAAATAAAACCCAAACAGTTCTGCAGAAGTCTGAAATTGGTCAGTGCAATGGCAGACTGGAGAGACAGCTTTAATGTCTCAGATTCCAGCCTTCCATGTATAAAGAATTTCCCCCCCCCCCCGAAATTCCTAATAGGGTGGAGTGAGGAGGGGGAGCTTCTTCGCAGCAGATTTCCAGACGGAAAAATAATTTTAGGTTTCTCTTTCATCTTTACTAGCTAGCAAAAAGATATGATTAGCATCTAAGTTGCTTTTCATGTAAGATTTATGGACTTCAAATAGAAGCTTAAAAAAAAACCCCAAAGCTCTTGGTTTTATTCTTAGAAAAGAAAATCTAACCAAATGGGTAAAATAGGCTATTGATTTACCACTTCTGCCCTTCTACACTCAGATAAAATAACCTAGCAGAGCCTTCTGCCTTTACTTCCAGAATCATAGAAATCTTTTAAAAGTTGCATGCTAAGAGTCTCCTGGGGGTGCTAGTTGGGGAGGGGGGACGGTGAAATCAAATCTGTTTTTCATGGATGCATCAGGGCTTGCTCTGTAACAAAGCATGGGAGGAAAAGAAGAGTTTGTAGGGCAAATGTTCTTTTGGTGATTTAAAAAAGCATATTAACTCTCATAAAGGAAATTATTGAAGGGCTCCAGACATACCTAATTATGGCTTAAATAAATCTGCTCCAGCAGAGGCTTGTGTGTTCTAATTGGGGAGAGGAGGGAGGCACTGAAGACTTTAGGATTAATTTTAAAGAAGGACTTCGACGTGAATTTTCACATAATCTTTTAAAAATACACCATTTAATTTTCTTTGTCTGCCCTCATGTTATCTACACCTCCCCCCACCACCGCCCACTGTGAGCTGAGACACCTGAAGGCTAGACATAATGATCAACAGAGCTCTAGCCTGTCTGGAGTCCAGCCAGGTTTTTTTTTTTTTCCTCCCCTCTCTACAATCAAGGAGCCTGCACGCAGCAATGCATGCCAAGCCTATTCCGCTGCTATGTGCAGATCAGGGATGGGAGTCTTACACACACTGCGGAAAGATTAAAGACAACAATATCCCCTTTCTCTTACCCTGGGCAGCCTCAATTTTAACCCTTTCAGTGCCCCCCTCCAACCATATGCCTTTTCCATCGTAACCCGGGTCTCCAGAGACCCAATAACTCATGCAGCATATCATATACCCCCGCCTGACTCATTTGATTTAGAAACCAATTCCCTAATGCCATTGCACATCTGGATTATTTAACATCATCAATACACTCCTCCGCAAGGAATCATTTGCTTATAAAAGCCCAGTAAGGGTGGTTGGAATGAATTCTGCAGCAGGAAAACTGCAAAAAGTCCGAGGTTAATGGGGAGTGACTTCCAAACCTTGCAGTAGATTACAGCATAGCTGATGATGCCATTCATGAAGCCATGAAGGTCTCTCTCTCTCTCTCTCTCTCTCTCTCTCTCTCTCTCTCTCTCTCTCTCTCTCTCTCTCCTTCCCTCTCCCTGTCTGTCTCCCTCTCCCTCTCCCCCTCTCTCCCTCTTTCTCCCCCTCCTTCCCTCCCAACTTCTATTTTTCCCTCTCTTTCTTTCCCCTATCTTCCCACACCCCATTTCTCTCATCTCTCTCTTCCTCTCTTCTTCTCCTTCTTCCCTCCCCCCCC
>NC_058133.1:100017694-100042071 GCF_016433145.1 Gracilinanus agilis | reverse complement strand
TCTCTCTCTCTCTCTCTCTCTCTCTCTCTCTCTCTCTCTCTCTCTCTCTCTCTCTCTCCTTCCCTCTCCCTGTCTGTCTCCCTCTCCCTCTCCCCCTCTCTCCCTCTTTCTCCCCCTCCTTCCCTCCCAACTTCTATTTTTCCCTCTCTTTCTTTCCCCTATCTTCCCACACCCCATTTCTCTCATCTCTCTCTTCCTCTCTTCTTCTCCTTCTTCCCTCCCCCCCCCAAAATACTCATACAGTTACATCAGAGAGAAATCCAAATTTTCAGATGATGTCATCACTCTCCCAAATTTTGCCTTCGTAGGAAGCATTTCCAATCACTAATATCTCTTCAGTTGGGTGTGTGACCATAAGAAGTTCAGGTATTTGTGGGGTTAAATACACCCACGGGCAAAGCGTATTAGAGTCTTGGCCATCTCTTGAAGATGTGTCCATATGGCACCATGGTCATGTTTATCACAATAAGAAGGCAGTTTCCCTGGGTCTAGAGAGCTTTGTTAATATAATGGTTGTGTTCATTTCTGTTCCAGAGATGACATAACTAGGAAGAGAAGGTTTAATAAAGAATTTTTAGGTTTTCTAAAATAAAAGATATTAAATAAAGTAACACAATGATTATGATTTTGCTTTTTCTGGCTATGTAAAATGCTCTAAAATGAACCTTGCTAATAGCAATTTCCATAGAGGGACAAGAATGTTATGCCAAATGAGTTGTAAAGAATGATGATTTCATACGTTTAACTATCTGTACATGTCCTCATTGGATAGTGGGTGGGTTAAATTTTTTCTGGGCTGGGAAATTTCCTGTATTTATTTTCCAGCATTTTTAAGATTCCTATAAATTACAGTTGCAGTTCGCTTTCTTGTATGCATATTTTTGAAAATACAACACAATAGCATTTTCCTAAAAGTCAACTGAATTTTATGAATACAATGCCATGCACATACAAACATGCATGTTGAAATGATACATGTCAGAAAATAATTCTTCAACATGTTTACATACAGATTTGATTCAATTTTTACATGTTAAAATATCTCAACATTCCATGTTGTATACTTATTGAAGAAAGGCGTATATTTTAAGAGGATTTTCAAAGTATTTGTAAAGTGTTCTACTATATCAAAGAGATGCAAACTTTACTAAATTAATGTAATCTTTAAAAATCAAAACAATCAAAAATGATTCCCTTCTTCAATGTTGCTCCTGTTTGGAAAGGTTATTCCATAAGGTATAACTTTATCAGTTGACACATTTTGAACTTAGGCACAGAACAGGTCACACAAGTTGGGTTACATTCTATGTGGGAAGACTCTGAACTAATATGTAACTTTTTGGACAAACACTTAGGCCTCAATTTGTAATCTCTCCATGGGCAGTTCTCTTAAGAAAGCCTCCAAGTTCTGCCTCAGAGAACTGCAGAACTCACTTGGATTATTAAAGAAAGAAAAAATGGATAAACAGTAGGATTGAACTTTCAGTTACTTTGTGACAACAGAACACAGAACCACCCAGTGAGGTACAGGTTACTAAAAGACATCTTTCAAAGAAATGAAGATAATGGTCTTGATTGAAAGAGTCAGACTACATAACTCCAATTCAAGAACAAATAGTTTTTCAGTGCATTACTGAGAAAGAACAATTTATGAGAGTACAGTTTGCTCTTATACAACGTTTTATATTCAATGGCAGAGTACACATGGATAAATGCACCAATGGATGTGTGACATTGAAGATATATAAAAATGCATGTTTCGTGTTACATTAGAATGCATTTTTCCATGTCCATTATTTTCTCCTTCTTTAAAGCAAAATTACCATCTTGTTAAAATACACATAAGCTATACAGGTGATGTTTTGTTTTTTTATTTTAATTAGGGAAGAAGTTTATTGCTTAGTGGTTTGTTTTGTTTTTTGTTTTGTTTTGTTGGTATGTGATAGAAAAACCACACTTTAATATGTATTTTACAATGTGAATTTCCATATATGTCAGCAGAAAAGAATTTGGATAGAGAAATCAACCTGTACTTAGGAGGGAAAAAAACACATAAGTGGATAAGGAAATATTGTGATCATTATGTATTTACTGTGCATCACGCCTCATCTAAAAAATACTAGTTCTGAATCTTATAAAGACCTCTGGCTCGAAATATTGCACTTATTAAAAAACTGAAATATTCTCTGAATCCAAGTGTTCTCTTCTCTCTCCTCACCCCAAATACTTTCATCAAGTTGTTCCTAAAAAGTAGCTTCACATTTGTGGATTCTTCCCTGAAAGCATAGAGTTTGACTTTTTCTCCCCTTGGTCTGTCTATTCCTTTGAAATATAGACAATGTTGCATTGTGTGTAGAATTCATGGGAATATCAAGTGAGTGGAGTAACTTTTTTTTTTCCTAACATTTTTCTCTTTAAGTACAAACGCAGATTTTCATGGAGTGGAAACAGTTCAAGATTCTTTGCACAACTTCTAGCAGATCAGTTGCAAGGAGCAAAAGTGCTCTGAGAATGATTGAAAGCTTTAGGGCCAGAACCTCAGTGAAGCTCAGTGAGGCACTGGGGTCAAATGGGCTCATGCATCACAGATAGGAAATGGACTGTGCCATGCATTTTTCTAGATTTTGTTAAAAGTGCACACATTTGTGCTATTTACTAGAAACAGATTTGAGGTTCATTTTTAAGCATTATCTTTCCAAATATCAAGACGGCAAGCAAATGTAAATGAAATTCTGCATGGTATAGCTAGACCAGATGGCCACGTGCTCTTTTCTTATTTAGATGAGACTTTTCCTTTCAATAACATCTTTCTTCCTGACCTGCTTAAAAATTCCAGCGAATGAAATCAGCACAGGATTTTCAATTCTAATTGACCATGTGCAGAGGAAGGGCTAGTAGAGAAATCAGAAGGGCCATTGTGAGGTTCCCTGCATCAATCTTGCCTTTGTGTTTTGCCCTTACGAGCCAGAGCCAAAATAATTAAGAATATTTAATTTATATTAGTTTTGCTATGACTACAAAACTAGCTAATTCCCAATGTAAATCACTTGAGTCACTACTTCTGCCCTTTCAACACCAGTAACCAGGAGATGGTTCTCATACATGTATACACAGTCCCTCTTTCTCAGCCATCTGGGCAAAGCAGGTTCTGAGTTAATTCTCTGAAACAAAAAAAAAAAAAAAAGTCAAAGAAAATTTAGTGTAGTGGTTGAGTTAGGCTATGAATATCATAAAATGTGATAAATTTCCTGAAGTTGTCACCAGAAGTGACTACAGGAAGTTATAGGAAGGGATCTTTTTTTTTTTTTTTTAAATTTGGAGGAAGAAAGAAATCTGCTTAACCAAAATGCTTACTCCAGAAGCTTATTCCATCCAGGCAGAAGCTTGGGCCATAGCTTCTTCATGATGTTATTACCCAGGCATTTGGAATTAGCTTTAGCAAGTAATAGCATGGTATGCAAGAATGGTGCTCTCATTTAATGAGGCTTAACCGAGTTCGCTTATGTAGTTGTAGTTGAAGTATTCTTAGCCAGCACATCCATGAAATATACAGACGAGACAGAAAATGTCAAGATTAGGAGTTACTGACTTATGTCTGTTATTTAAGTGCATTAGATATATTGAAGATAGCATACATCAAAAAGTAGTTGTTTGTTTTATACTTCTGGTTAGTAATTTACTCAAATAGCTGTGCTGCTCTTGACTGATGCTAAAAAGAGTCTGTGATAGAACTTTTTAACTTTTTAAAATTAAGAAAAGACTCAAATGGAAATCCAGATCATTTTTCAGGTAAAAGACATTAGTTGGACGTGAGTCAAAATCAAACATTAGATATATACAGAGTTAAGAAAAACCTCAGGGGGAAAAAATGCTAACAGGAGGCCAGCCTTGGGAACAATGGGATAAGAAGTAAAGTCTAAGAAGTCAGTATTTATGGCTCAACTTCAAGACATTTTATTAATATATATGCAAAATGATGGATATGTATTTCTAAGGTTTCCGTATTTTAATTTCCTACATATGTAAAAAAAAGTTGAGGTGAAAAGGGGATTGAAGAAAAAAATAAATTATATTTTTTAAAGTTGTAGCTGCTGTTGAACAAATCTTAATGCAAATAACCATAACTCTCTAATTTGGGGTGCTCTCTTCTTTGGGCACCTTAAGAATAAACAATTCCTTTTTTAAAATTTCATAGGCTCATTGAATTTCTTCCTTTGTGTAGAGGAATGTGTTAAATTTTCATTTTATTAGCTCTTGTAATAATGATAAATATCACAATGAAGATTTCATGATAAAAAAAATGAAGTCTAACAGAAGCAGGAAAGTAGTTGGAATCAATGTGACATAATAAAATGTACCCTACAACTGCAATCAGAAAATTTGGATTTAATATTGACTGGGTCATTTACTCTCAGTGGGATCTTAGACGGCTACTTACCAACTCTTGACTTCATATTTCCTATTGGTAAAATAAAGGGCATGGGCCCGAAATTGCTAAGTTTTCTTCCACCTCTAAATCTTAACATGCCATAAAGCTAAAACCAACTACATGTGACCCCAAACACAAAGGACTTTTTTAAAGCCACCATCTTCCACAGTGATATTTGTGTTATATGTGTATGATGTTGGGCCACATAAAGCATGATAAGTCCCTGGTTCTGCTAAGCCTTTTTCATTTCTTTGTAGTACCATGAAACATAAGGTACTTTAGACATACTTCTGTTGTCAAATCATGATTAAGAACAAAATCCATTTGGAAAATAGATCTCAAATGATTGGTTTTAGTTCTTGGTTTGTTTTCTTTTTACTCTGCCTCCCAGAATGGACAAAATGTACCGTGGATCTTTAGTCCAGAAAATAACTCAAAGATGAAAAAAAGAATTAAGGAGAATGTACAGTCTCTAGTACTGACCAAGAATTTCACAATCTCATTTTTGCTGTCCATTGGCCAGATTATAATAGCTCATCCAATGACTTCTATACATTGGATAAAATAATTAAAATTCATCTAGTGTCATAATTTTATATGATTGAAGCTATAAAAAGAGTTTTTAGTATAACCATATGCTATATTCTTTTCTTTTTGTATTTTTATCTAATAAATAGAGCTAACTCTTAATTATTCATAATCAAGAAGTACCAAGGATAATTCCAGTGAAGAATGACAACTGAAAGTTATTTTCATATGTGTTTGGAAGATACTTTTGCATTTTTAATTTGCCCATAGTGGTTGGAATTCATAGATTATTATAAGTATATATACATTATATATGAACATATATATTAGAGATAGGATCATAAATTTAAAGCTAGAAAGATTTTGGAGGCCATCTAGTTTAACCTACTTATTTTATAGATAAGGAAATTGAGATCCAACATAGTTAAATGACTTACCCAAAGTCATACTGGTAGTAAGTGTCAGAAGCAAATTTGAACTAGTTAGTGCTTTTCCTTTCACCCTGGTCCCAGGAAAAGCTCCAGTCATTCATTCAGCTATTAAAAGTGCACAATACCTGCCAATGATATTGCCTCTCTTTCTATACTGGGGGACTAGATTTAAGATTTGGAGGCAAAGATACCAGGAAATATGGTTTCTTTACCTCTTCTGAGACAATGATTTTTATCCACTTCTAAATTTCCTATTCATAATACATTACATAGTTCCTGATGATCCTACACATACAAGGTTTCCCACCACTGTCTCAGTTCTTAATTCCTCCATTTAGAATCTTAACCTCTGCTTAATGGCCCCTAAAATTCAGTCTCAAAACTTCACCATTATTTTGAGGAAATGTATGCCTGGGAGCTGAGGAAGGATGGGTAATAGCAGAGCCAATTTTAATATCTTGAAATTCACAACACTTCAGATTATACAACAAAAATCACAGTGTAATCAAATAACTTTAGTTTCTTCAGCTGGTCCCTTCTCTATATTATCTGCCCAAAAAATAAGATATCTGATCAATACTCTTTTTCTATACTTGGGGAAAAGTTCACACCTTTCCTAAAAGGAGGTAACCAGTTTGACTTAAAAGGCCTTTTGTCAGTGCTCCTGCTGAATTAAGATAAACAAGATCTTGCTTGTATCAACAAAGAATTTAAGGAAACCAGTAGGTGATAAGCCAATAAGAATTTGAAAGTGAGATTTGTATTAGATAATTTGAAATCCTAGTAATTTGCTCATAAGAGTTGAGTTTGGAAATAAATTCTTTGACATGAGGTTTAAGTCACGGAATGCTCTAAAAACCTCTTTTGTTTTAAAGCTATTTTTAAGGAAGGATGCAGTCGAATGAAATATATAATATATACATACATACATACATACATACATACATATATATATAAATGTTACACTCTATCATTGTAGGATAGTGATGTAATTTTACAAACACTGATTACTGTTTTTTCAGTTCGGCAGTTTCCCTAGACATTATTGATAAGCACATAGAGGTTTCATTGAAATAAGTTGGTCATCAGCCAATAAATATGCAGGCTATAGAAAGGGAGGAGCTTAAGAAGTGAGTGATGACAATGAAAAGGTTAAAAATCTCTTTAGGCTGGTCAAGAGATATAGAGAGCTTAGTTTTCAGGTCTCTACATTAAGTGGAGGGAATGAGAGAGTTTTTGGTACTTTTTTTTTTTTTTAAGGAAGGCTAAACCACTGGTCATTTGGTTGTATTTATGAATTACTACATTTTGAAAAGAAGAAAACCAGAGTTGTAAGATGACACTGCAGGGGATGTCTGGACTTTTCAACTGAGTCTAAAGTCTGTTTAGTCAATGCCTTAATGCTTGTTTTTGACCTTTGCCCTCTTCACTCCTCCCTGTTCCAGGTGCAACATTTTTGCAAATACTTTTACCATTACTGGAAACTTTGTACAGGTTTCACTCGCTGTTTAAATAAAATATCCTGGCGGAGGGGGTGAGGGGGGGGAAGGAGGGAAGGGAAGGGAGGAATGAAACTAGCATATAGATCTGCTTTCCAAGCTTGAAGAATTTAAGAACTTGTATCAACTTGTACATATCTTCTCATAATTAATAAACAGCTTGCTGTGTATCTCTTCTTAAAAAATAATTATGAGAAATAACTACCCAGATGTGAAAGTTTAATTTAAACTGGCAGCACATTTCCAGTTTGGGTGAATTTTAGCAAGAAGATACATGTACTACATTAAAGAGTGATACGTTTAATATTACTTTAAGTTAATTTACTTTGCAATGAAATGGTAAACAGAAACAAGAGTGCATATTGTTATAAATCTTTGAAACAAAGATTTTTTTTCTACTCAAATTAATTAACTTCTCCTACAATTATTAATTGTACGATTTGGAAACAAAACCAGAAGTCACAGAGTGCATTTAAAGAGACTTTAGACACCACTTTTCATAAATGCCAGGGAGGACAGATGACTTCCCCAAGGTCACACAGATAATTAGGAGTAGAGTCTGGATTAGAACTCAGATTTTTTTTAAGATCCCTCAGCCAGTGCTCTCTCTCCACTATATTTGAAATACAAAAAATTCTAACCTGAAATTCAGAAAAACCTTGGATCAATTTGATTAAAGAGCATTCATCTGTGCCTGTGCATAAGTGTATACAAATGTACAAGACCAAGATACTTAACTACATGTAAACATTCTATCAGAAATAATTTTAATTTGAACAAATGATTGCCCAGATGGACTCTAAAGTAACATAAAGAAAGACTGAAAAGATATTCATCAAGGCTATGTTAATACAACACCAGCACATCCAAATGAAAAGGAAAACTTTAGTCATTCCAGATGTTTTGTCTGCATGATGTAAAACATTCATTTATTTGCTCATTTTTACATAGAATTTGTTTTACTCTTGTGCTGAAGGTTTGGTTTTCTGTAAACTTAACCCAACTATCCTAAATTACATAAAAATTAAATGAGTTACAGAAGAAATGACAGAAGACATTCCTAACTTTGGAAGGCAATAGGCTTTTTAATTACATGTCTATATATATATATATGTGTGTGTAAGTGTGTGTGTATATACACACTCACACAAACATATACACATAGGTTATACTTAATTGCTCTTTGAAACAAAGAAGAAATAATATAAAGTTTAAAATAAATTATTTTCTGAAATACCAAATGTAAAATCATTGATGACCTTTAAAATATTCATGAGAATTGCCTTACTAAAAACAACCACGTGGCCAAAATCAGCATTTTGGAATCAAAAAATTATAGTTGATCCAGCTGTGTGACCCTGGGCAAGTCACTTGACCCCCATTGCCTACCCTTACCACTCTTCCACCTATAAGTTAATACACAGAAGTTAAGGGTTTAAAAAAAAAGAAAAAACTTATAGTTGGTCTGATCAGCTTTAACTTAATTTTCATTAGTCAAGGAGAACGACATGCTGATCAGGAACGAAGACTTTGGAATGAAAGTCTTTTTCTTCAGGGCTTACAGAAAAAGGGAGAGCAAGCAGAATTCCATTTTACAGAATTCAGAAATAAAACTGGGACAAACTCAATGCAAACCCTTCAGATGAATTTTTTTCTTAGGTATGGGAAGTATCACCATTTCACATTTTAACTCCCACCCCTACCACGTTCATGCTAAGCTCTTGATCTTGCTGGGAGAACAGGATGAAAAAGATTCAGTTAACATTAGCTTTCAGATAGACCAGAAATGTTTCCTTGGAACTACACACATTCATTCATATACATGTATGCCCCGCATTGCACAATAGGTTAAAATGCAGCACTTTGCTTATTCTAACCACTCTAAATGAGGACTAAAATTGCCAGCAGTTGAAACTACAAAGCGACATAAGCAATAGCAGAAGTTAGGCGATCGATTTACAGGCTGCAGTTTGGACTGAGTATTAGACTGGTTTCCCCAAATATTAGCACCATGTATTCATGAAAAGTTATTTAAGAAGTAGTTTCCTATGTTGAACAGCATCTTTCCGTTATCTTGTACTAAACCACTGGGGCAGGATGGAGGCCTATCTGGACATCCTTCATATTGCTGCCACAGTAGTTAGCAGTGGTAAGGTTCATGAAAATAAAATGTCATGAGGAGTACATTGGCTGCATTCATTTAAGCTTCCTCAGAAGAGAACTTCAGAATTACATGAAGGTGAGTTGAAATGCAATGCCTTTCCTCTCCCCCTTCCTCTGTTCCCACCTTGTCTTTCCTCCCCCAACCCATTCCATTAATCTGGTTGTTGTATGTCAGAGGATACTTCCCCTCAGATTTAAATTGAAATCCTGATCTTGCCTAGAGGTGGAAATAGGCAACTGGATTACCTGTGGTTAGATACTTGAGATCATTATCCACTGAAACCATTTTCAGCTGACTTTTCTGAACTCTGTGCTCATTCAAGATTGGAAAATTGGTATTTACTACTAGTTCTTTACTCCAGGCAACCTCTTTGACCAACATAGACTAAACAGAATACAAAAATATGAAAACAATCCGAGTGACTCCATCTTCCTTCCAAGTACAAAGTCTCTATGTAGTCTGCTGTGAAACTTGAGGAATCTGACTCATTATTCTTTTCACCGTGTCTGTAGTCTATATGTAAAAACTAACATGACTGTTTTGACTAAGACCTCTTTTCATTTCATATTTTTAAAGAAAAGTTTTGACATTAAACAGTTTCAGAAAATCTCAGGAAAATGATTTTGATTATTTTTTCCTTTTAGGGGGAATAAAGTAATCAGAGTTTGCATATGTAAACACAACTTTGGCTTGATTTTC
The DNA here is from genome assembly GCF_016433145.1 of Gracilinanus agilis. Taxonomy (NCBI): domain Eukaryota; kingdom Metazoa; phylum Chordata; class Mammalia; order Didelphimorphia; family Didelphidae; genus Gracilinanus; species Gracilinanus agilis. The sequence continues at coordinate 100,032,321 of NC_058133.1, read as the reverse complement.
TTTAAAACAACAACAACAACAACAACAACAACAAACAAACAAAAAAAAAAAAACCTAATGCCCCCATAGCACCACAAGCAACTGTGAATTAAGGATATTGTTAAGTTGCTATTAAAGGGCTATCCTTTCTGGTCTCAGTGGTCAATAAGGTACCTTCTGGGGGCACATTAGCTTCTGCTAAAGTTTTAAACTCAGCAGTGATCTATATAAAGTTCTTTTTATTGACTGATGTCAAAAGGCACTTACAGAGTTTTTGTTGTCTCAGAGAGGAATCTTTGTTTGGTGCCAGGATTTACAGTGTACCCGAAAGAAATTTTTTGCCATTATCCATTTTTCAAGGCCTCAGTGCCAAGTTATAGGGCCATGTTCAGTGTTGTTTTTAGTCCTCTTCTTGATAGCTGGCAAATCATTGAGAATATCAATACCAAATGCTTGGAACAACATTTTTTATCCCTAAAGATGCCAGCATTCTTTCCATCTAAGTATTTTTCCTGTGAATGACTTTCATTTATTTGTTTCTCCTTATTCTAGAATTCTAACCCATTTACTTCTATCTTAAGGATTCCAATTCATTTTTTTGATATTTTTGTTACCATTTATTTTTATTTATGTATATTGCATAATATAAAATTAACACAACAACAATATAATACATATGATTTGTTATATATGTGTGTAATAAATTATATTAAACATGCTTAGGTAAGAGGAAAAAACTCTCAAATTATTTATGGCCAAAAATTTACATCTTATTCTTTTTTTTCCTCCTCCCTCCCACCTCTCCCCACTCCCTAAGAAGGTAGGTAATGTGATATAGGGGCTACATATATGTCGTATAGCACATATTTCTCTGTCATGTTGTGAAACAAGACACATATTGCTTACATTAGTGAAAAATTCCTGGAGGGAATAAAGTGAAGGATGGTATGTTTTAATCTACATTCAGAGTCTGTCTGTTCCTTCAATTCATTTTTGATTAGGGAAACATGATATAATGAATGGAGGTTTGGTATTAAAATCAAGAAATAGGAGGATTATTCTCAGTATGTCTACTAGCTGGATCTATGATTTTGGACAAAGTCACCTCTGTAAGCCTTAATTTCTTATCAATAAAACAATGGACAAGAGTTAGCTTGGCATCCTGATAGAGAGCTATCCTTAGAGTAAAAAAAAAAAAATCATGGATTAAAGAAAGATCTCTGATACATACTGTATTGGCTGTGAGATCCTAGATAATTCACTCACCTTCTCAATGCTTCAGGCCCATTCCCTGAGACTAACTGGCAGAACTGGTGCTGGCAAGCATTATTAGAGGAGATTTGTCCCCTAAGACTTCCCTATACCAATAAAATCCCAGGTTTAGGCCAAATCCTCCTCAACTTCATCCAATACCAAGAAGTTTGAATTATCTGATCTCTGAGCTCTCTTCCAGATTTCTGAGTCAGAAAATAAGTAAACTTTTTAAAAAGTTATCCAAGTCTAAATTCTTTAAGTGACAAGAACTTCATAAACTAGAGTATTAGTTTATTATTGCATCTTTATCCTTTTTTATTATATTCATAGCTAAATTCTTTAGTGCCTTTGTTCTGGGTTTATTTCTTTTCATTCTTTTGATTTGTGTACCCTGTTTATTCTGTCTTCTCTAAGATCATTCCTTGCTTGATTTTTCTGTTTTCAAACTTTAGGTAAAATGTATCATGTAGAAAATGATAAAATATAAAGAATTTTATAGATCATCTAGTCTAAAATCCTTACTTTATCAAGGGGCAAGCTAAAGCCAATAATAATACTTGGATCTGTGCTTTAAGGTTTGCAAAGCAGCACCCACTTGATCACATTTGATCCTTACAACATCCCTTCAAGGTAAGTATTGGAGAAATTTTTCCCCTATATTTTAAAAATAGATAAACTGAGGATCAGAAAGGTTGTCACTTCTTCATGACTATACAACTAATTAATCTCAGAAAGAAAGTTAAGGGGGGGAGGGGCTGCTAGGTGGTTCAGTGGATTGAGAGCCAGACCTAGAAACAAGAGGTCCTAGGTTCAAATTTGACTTCAGATACTTCCTGTCTGTGTGACCCTGGGCAAGTCACTTAATCCTCACCACTCTTCTGCTTTAGAACCAATACACAGTATTGATTCTAAGAAGGGTGTTAAGCGTTTTAAAAAGAGAGAGAAAAATGTTAAACCTCAGTTCTCTTCTGACTTCTAAATCCATTTCCCTTTCTATCATATCAGATTACCCCTAATCCCTAGAAATGCCCCAGCAATTCATTCTGTACTATTATCTTTGGAGTAAACCCTGCTCATCCACAAAAGTCCTGTCTTGGTATACTCCTTCAATTACCCTGAACCATTCACTCTATATAAACTAAATAGGAAAACAATCAATAATTGCATCGCTATTTTAGGGACCCAGCAATGTGATGTAACCATGAGGATTTCCCAATAGCTGATGTGGACAGTGAAACTTTGAGTATTAAAATAGAAGCATTTAAAATGAACCTAAAGTTTGTCATATTTTGTGCTAAGAAAGAATAGTTGAGAGGTATATAGGCAGCTGGTCAAATTTATCTCAGTAATAGAATAATTACATAGAATGACAACATATTAAAAGGCTTGGGAACAGATTAAAATGAATGATGGAACTGTCAGTGTTGGTATAGCCCTAGCCTCCTAGAATATTCAATATACATCTTTTCTTTAGAAATATTGAAGATATGTGGTATAAAGGTACATGTCACATACTTAAGTATGATGTTTACTCAATTGTACATAGTTTTGCAGTTCAGAAGAAAAAGCTTAACACAATGGCAAGATTCATAGATCTCACAAGATCATAGAGTTAGAGCTCTAAGAAATTTATGATGACAATTTGAGGAGAATTATGTAGAATAAGAAGTATGATTTAAAAAAACACTTGAAAAGCAACAGAATTAAACTTGTAAATGGAAAAAATTGAAGCTGAGGATTGGATTGAATATATCATTTTTAATCCAAACTCAAAAACAATTTAATGATTGTATATTTAGATATGGTTTATATGAAATGATGATTAATATCAGAGGTCATATCTATATTATATGCTTAATGGTAGGTTTGAAGCACATTAGTTGGGTATTTATCTTTAAGATTGCCCTTTATACTCCATGGAAGAAATGTATCCAACTTATAATAGATTTTTTTTTAATTAAAGGTTTACCATCATAAAAGCTGAGAAGGAATAGGAGAATACAGCAATCAAAAGTTTAAAAAATGGAAAGACTAGAATAGAATGTCTCAAAATGTAGTTTTTATTTGAAATTTGGGGGATTACTTGTTTGTTATAATTAATTACCTGTTTTTGGAAGGTTTTTAAGAAATCATAGACTTGGAAGGACCTTAGAAATTATCTAATCCATGCCTTTCCTTATTCAGATGAGGAAACTGAAGTCTAAAGATATTAAGTAACCTAGCTAGGACTAGAACCAAAATTTCCCTGAATCCTAATATAGTGCTTTTGGGTTTTTTTTAGGAATCTTTAGAAATATCTTTCCCCCATTGTATAGACTTTGCTCATCTCACTGTTTAGTTTAGACCTAAGTGAAAATGATTATAAATTAACACATTTTTGTTCATTGAATAGGTAAAGGATTTTCTGACAAAGGAAGGTGCAGTTTCTTGGTAGAATAAACACATTTAGCTTATTTAAGTCAACAGAATTCTTATCCTGAATTTTCTTATAGCAAGATACAAATACAAACCACTTATCTATTTTTTTACTTCAGTTTTCTTTTAATTAGTAAAAGAAGGTTGACTATTTCTTAGAGGACTGTTGTAAACAGCAACAATAATGGATATGAAATAGATCATGAATGTAAAGTGGTTCAAAAAGTATTAATCATATAAAATGCTAGGCAGAGATAATTTGGTGAAAAATTATCTCTCACCCCCCCTTCCAATTTACAGAAGCAGTCAAGATATTAATTTGTAAGGCAAACCTCTATAATAAATATAATTATACTGAACATATCAGTCCAACTGCCCATTTATAATTTCTAGCACATTTGTTTTAACATATGAAGACTCCTGTAAAATTAACTCTAACAGTATCTAGAAGATAGATCACCGCACATGGAGTTAAAAAGATTTGAATTCAAATTTGACCTCATATGCTTCCTACTTGTCCACTTAGTTCCCTGGTGAAGTCACTTAACCTTTGTCTGTCTTAATTTCTTCATATAAAATTTATATCACATAATAGTTGAGCTATTTTTTGGCATCCCTAAAGCTAAATAAGATAGCTAGTCTATTACACTAGTATCCATGAAATAATGGACCCCTCAGACAAAAGGCTCCAATGTGTCAAACATGGAGAACTTATGAAAAGGCTTAGGCAAGAATTACTTAAGGTGCAAAGGCACGGATCTTAATAGGCATACCTATCATATCAGGGATCCATTTCACTTATTTATTCATTCAAACTTTGAACATATTTATAAAAGAATGAGCTGTTTTGAAAAAGTTAGGGTTTTTCAGTTGTTGGACCCAGGATTTCACAGATGGAATGGAAATTCCCTCTCCATTATTGCTATAAATGAGAATTGCCGTGGATACTCAGAGATTTAGTGACTTTCCCCTGATCATGTAATTAATTTATGTTAGACACAACTTGAACTCTGATGTTCCTTACTCTGAGACCAATCTTTTATCCATTGCTATATGCTGTGTCTATTGTAATTCAAGGAATTTTAAGCCCCATATTAATCATAAAATCAAAGTTTATATTTGTTACATAAAATACATAATTTTGTTTATCCAATTAAAGTAATGTAATCATACTTAAATTGGAGAGTATTCAACCTGAGACATTTTAGTAAATGCACTATAATGCTGCTATTTCATGGTCTTTACAATAGAGCACAAGTGTCTCTTCAGACATTGCTGTCTTGGACCCCATCTAAAGGGACTGCGTTACTGAAATACAAAAAGACTTTCTTTTAAATGTACCTTATTGGGTTATTTCAGAGCATAGATTCTAAGAATAATGTTATGGAGAAGCCCTGGCATAGCTTACTAATCATCAATTAATAGAAAATTACTGAATGCTCTCTAATAAAGTCAATTCATGTGTCCCATTAGGCAACCAGCATGGGGGAATGGGAAGGAGAAAGATGACAAATTCTGGGAACAGCAACTTAGAAATGAAAACTTTTGACAATGGCTGTGTATGTTCTTGCATTTTCTAATACCATTATAAAGAAACCTTGGTTCAAAACTGGGAAATTAGGAGAAATGATGATTACTGTAATCCTCTCTGTTTATTTTAGACTTTTTCCTTCCTTCTTAGAATTAATACTATGTATTGGTTCCAAGGCAGAAGAATGTCTTGCCCAGGGACACGAAGCTAGGAAGTATCTGAGGTCTAATTTGAACCCAGGACCTTCCATCTCCAGGCCTGGCTCACTATCTACCAAGTCACTTAACTGCCCCAGTACTGTAGTCTTTATGCATTAATCACTTGGTTTCTTTAAATATGAAATTGTGACTCAGATCAACTTCCTTCTAGTATAGAAAAGATGTAAGTTTTTAAAAATATTTAGGATCAAAGAGTTAGGTTCCCCAGGAACTTTCAAGATCATTTAATCCAACTCCATCTAATTCAAGCCTTTATTCATTTTACAGATGAGGAAACAAAGGCATGGAAAATGTAAATGGTTTTTTGATAACCATACAGGTAGTGAGTTACAGAGGAAAGATTTGAACTCAAATCCTCTTTCCAGAATTCTATTGTCTGATATCCAGGCTAACTAAACATAAACAAAACTCTGCCATTGGTTTTATATCAGGGAAAGCAATTCATTGCAGAATATCATATAGAGAGAGTGGGGGCAGTGAAGCATATCTCATCATTGGCAGTGTGTTAAGTTTTTTTTCAAAGGAAAACTATGATATACTCTCAGAAAAGCCTCCGAAAAGATCAGCTCTTTCAGTTTTTATATATATTTCAAGTGGACCTATATATGTTTCCAACCCACCAGGATTGAATTTCAACAATGATCCAAACACCTACATAAAAATCATATAGTGACCATATATATATAGGAACATTGCCATGTTAATCTTAAGAAATTCAGCAATTTAAAATTGTCTTTATGTATGTATACTATTCAGATCTTGAATATACTTCACTTTTTATTTAGATGTGGGACAAAATACTTCAGTAGTCTTGTGAATACCATTACATTTCTACTGCCTAAATAAGTAAAGGGACTTCTTGTTGTAACAGATAGTTTGAAATCCTTCTCCAATTTTCTAAAAGGTAGGCATGGCAATGAGGAAGAAGAGTCGAAAAATTATGCAAGACATACCATAAAGAATTAATTGGTAGGCTAAGACCTTCCTTCTGATTCCATCACTCAGCAGTTTCTTTTTAAGTTTTTTTTTTTCCATCCAGATATATCACCTATCCAGCCCATTTAACATCCTTCCTCAAAGAACTCAGTATTCAGTACCTGACTAACAATCTTCTCCACCCTACCCTCTGCTCCTAGACTTGGACATTTCAATATTTATGTTGCTGTTGTTTTCTGACCTCTGCTTCCAAATTCATGCCCATGGGGAGAGTGGGGACAGCTGGGTGCCTAGGCGAATTGAGAGCCAGGCCTAGAGATGGGAGGTCCTGGGTTGAAATTTGACCTCAGACACTTCCTAGCTATGTAATCCTGGGCAAGTCACTTAACCCCATTGCCTAGCTCTTCCCACTCTTCTGCCTTGGAACCAATACACAGTATTGATTCTAAGACAGAAGGTAAGGGTTTAAAAAAAATCCATGCCCATAACCACCTACATTCCATCTTAGGAAGGATCATGCCTTTGATTTCACTATCATTTCATAGTTATCCATTTAATGGTTAAGGGCCCTGAAATTCCTCTATCTGATTATAACCTCCTGTCTTTTCCTCTCTTCCTATTCCTCGCTCCTATTCAAACTATTATTTGTCTTCACATGGATCTCCAGTCCCTTCATTCCTCAGTTCTTCCGGAGTATCACTTTTGCTTTGACTTTACTTTCTCCTTTTCCCAACCTTGACCAATGTAGTTAACCAGTTCGGTTCAATAGTATCTTTTGTTCTTGAATCTCTTGCTCCCTCTTTTTTTTTTTTCTTTCATTGCTTACAACTTACCCAACCTCAAATCTGGATCACCTCCCATATGTATTTTCTCTTCCTACACTTTGCTGCTGATTGGTGCTTGAGAGACAACCACCTTAACTTGAGCTACTATACATTTTTGTTTTAGAATCTCAAATGAGTGCTCTCCAACGCAAGATAACCCTTTTATTCTTTCTCCCTACAAAGGTTGTTCCAAACTTTTTCTTTCCCTGCCCCTCCTTGAGCAAAATAATTTACTGTATACTTTCCTAAGAAAATTAATTCTCTTCTCCATGAACTCCCTCTCATCCTATTCTTAGAATCTATAATAATAACAAGTATTTATATGGTACCGAAGCACTTTACAAATAATTCATTTGATTTTCATAAATCAAATTGGGAAGTAGTTGCACTTCTTATCTCCACGTTATAGTTGAGGAAACTGAAGTATACAGAGGTTAAGTGACTTGCCCAAGATCATACAGTTAGCAAGTGTCTGAATCAAGATTTTAACTCAGATATTCCTGAGTCCATGCAGTACTCTATCCACTGCAGTATCTAACTATACGCCAGAACTCCTTAACAACATTCTCCATTCATTCCTCATCTGTTCTACTCTCAGATGAAGAGGTAGCCAAAATCACCTCCTTCCCAATTATACCCCTTCCTCTTATGTTTGACTTCTCCCTGTCTATTGACTCTTTCCTTGCTGCCTATTAATATGTCTAAACCTCCTTCATCCTTTAAAAGCAAACAAAAATCAAAACTTTATTAAACCCTACCATCTTTACAAGCTACTAGCCTATATCTCTCCTTTGCCTCTTGCTTCTATTTACTCTTTTCTCTCTGACTGCTCAACCCCTTGCAATCTGTCTCCCACCCTGATGACTCAACTGAATTCAGCTGTACAAGGTTACCAGTGATTTCCTAATTGTTAAATCTGATGACCTTTTTTCAGTCCTCATCTCCTTTCTGTGGCAAGTGGTACTCTCTCTTCCTGCATACTCCCTGGGGTTTCATGACAATGCTTTTTCTCTTGGTTCTCCTCCTACTTGTCTGGTTGTTCCTTATCAGTATCATTTGCTTTTTCTTCATCAATGTCCTGCCCCCTAACCATTAGTTTCCCCCTAAGACTCTGTTCTGCTCTCTCATCTTTTTTTCTTTCTAATACCCTTTCTCGGTGATTTTATCAACCTCCAGAGCTTCAATTATCATCTTACCACAGATGACTCATAGATCTCTATGTTTAGCCCTAATCTCTCAACCAAGCCCTTAGCCTTGAACTGCCAACTGCCTACTGGGCATATCCCACAGGCATCTCAAAATTAACATGCCTAATTCTTAACTCATATTTCCCCAATGCCCTCTCCTTTTTCTAATTTTTCCTCTTTTTTTATCATTGGCAACATCATTCTTCCCATTATCTAGATTTGCCACCATAGATCCATCCTTCATTTTTTATTTTCACTCATTCTTTCTATCAGATCAGTTACCGAGTCCTGTTTATTATACTTCCATATCTCTCATAAATATTCTTTTCTTACAATTCAAACTACACAACATTTCAAATCTTCAATGCCTTTTATCTGAATGATTGTAAAACCTTCCCGATTGGTCTCTCTCTCCTCAGACTATGCTTTATGCAATCCATATTCAACATGGCTTCCCCTGCTCAAGAGACTTTAGTGACTTCCTATTGCTTCCAAGATAAAATACAAACTCTGATTTAGCTTTTAAAATTTTTTTACAACATGATTTCAGCCAACTTTTCTGGATTTAAATAATACCACTCTTCATCTATTTATAATATACATTTCAACTCCCAAGCCAGCCTTCTTGCTGGGGGCAGCTAGGTAGCTCAGTGGATACAACAGTAGACCTGGCCTGAGGAAAGCCTGAGTTCATATGTGGCCTCTGACACTTACTAGCTGTGCAACCCTTGGGAAATCACTTAATTTTGTATTTGCCTCAGTTTTCTTAGCTGCCGAGTGGAGATGATAATGATAACCTCCTAGAGATGTTGTGAGGATCATATGGAATGATAATTATAAAGCATTTATCAACAGTGCCTGGCAATTAGTATGTACCTTATAGATGCCAGCAATTGTTTTTATTTTCCATACTGATATTTCCTATTCCTTTCCCACAACTTTGGAGAAAATATCCCCAAGCCTAGAGTATTCTCTCTGTTTTCTTCAACCTTTTATGATCTCATATTTCCTCAAGGTTTGGCTCATAACACTTTCATCACAAGACTTTTCATGATCATCCTTACTTCATATTTTCACACAAATTAAGTTTATTTTTATTTTAGATAGATAGACATAGGTATCTACAAACATGCATATCTATCTACAATATTTATTTATATATACTTGTTTTTCCCAATAAAAAGTAAGCTCCCTAAAGGCAAGGATTGTTTCACTTTTTTCTTTAAATCCTTAGTGCTTAGCATAGAGCTTAGAACAAAATAGACTTTAATAAACTTCTGCTGAATATTTGAATGAAAGAAAAACTAAATAGAACAACTAGCAAATTATTTTATTACCTGTGTACACAATGTTAATTAATGTTTAATGTTTATAGTGACAACTAAAATTTTCTGAGTTTTAAAATCATGAAAAGAAAGTATTTTAAATATAATTTTAATGTTAGCTCTCTCTTCTCTTTCTCTATATATAATTTAGAAGACTAATATAAATATTAGTCTTCTAAATTCTTTGATAAAGAATAATCACAGAATTGGTCAGTCAATAATAAATAAACATTTGCTAAGCACCTACTGTGTATCATGCACTGAGCTAAGTTCTGGGATACAAAAAAATAAAAATAAAAAGAGCAAACTGCATTTTAGGGGCACCTGGGTAGCTCAGTGGATTGAGAGCCAGGCCTAGAGATGGAATGTTCTAAGTTCAAATCTGGCCTCAGACACTTCCCAGCTGTGTGACCCTGGGCAAGTCACTTGACCCCCATTGCCTACCCTTACCACTCTTCTGCCTTGGAGCCAATGGCTCCAAGATAGAAGGTAAGGGTTTTTAAAAAATGTAGTTTTATCCACAAGGAGCTTGCAATCTTATGAAAGAGATAATGAGCTAATTAGAGAATTAATAGGAAATAATAAAAGGAAGGCACTAGAATTAAAAGGGATTGGAAAAGTCTTCCTATAGGAGATGAAATTTTGTTGGGATTTCAAGGAAGCCAGGGAGAGTAGTAGAAGGAAATGAGGAGGACTAGTATTGTAAGTTTGGGGGATAGTCAAAGAAAATACCTGGCCAGAGCTGATATGGAGAGTTTTGTTTGAGGAACAACCCGGAAGTCAGTGTCATAGAATCAAAGTATGTGTTGTGTAGTTATATGTAGAACACTGGAAAGTTGGAGGGCAGGGAGTGTTAAGTTAGAAAGGACTCAGGGACTATTAAATCCAGGGCATATCTAAACAAGAACTAGATACCTGACACATAAGTCTTTTACACATATTTAGTCTTTGCTTGAAGCCTTTCAGGAATGGAGAAGCCCCTGCCTCTGAGGCATCTCACTTTTCTATTTATTTGACAATGCTTATTGGGAAATTTTCCTTTGTAGTAAACAAAACTACTTCTTTGCAACATCCATTCATTGCCCATTCTTTGATTTCAAATAGAATAATTCTAATTTTTTCTCCTTCACATCAAATACTTTTACTGGTATATCCTCCTCTAATCTTCTGTTTTCTAAGATAAAAATTTTCAGGTTTTTTAACTAATCATCTCGTGCCTCAATCTTGAGATGCCTTACTATACCACTTTCCAACCTCTGGGCTTTCTTCTGGTTACCATTATTCTTCCTAAAACAGGTTGATCAGAAGTAAATATGATGATGGCTAAGTACACTGGGACCACTGCCTCTGTTGTCCTAAATATTATAGCTCTGTTTAATTCAGACTAAGACCGTATTAGGTGTTTTCACTTCCATATCCCACTGTTAACTTCTACTGAGTTCACACTGCACTAAAATTTCCAGATCTTTTTTTTTTCACATAGGTCATATTAATTGCTATCTAGTATGTTTTCTCCATCTCATACCTGTGAGATTGTTTGTTTGTTTTTAATCTGTGTAAGACTTTACATTTATCTCTATTAAGTTTCATTTTAACCCGTTAAGCTCTTTTTTGAATCCTTATTATGTCATTATAATAAATTACATTAATGTTAATGTTTGCAAAATGTATGTTGCATTATCTGATTCTAGCCTCTAAGCAACTTTGCAAAATAATGATAATAATTGCTTGGCTTTAAAAAGTACTTTAAGGTTTGCAAAACACTACAGATATTGTCTCACTTCATTCTTCTATCAATGCAGTAAGATGGGTGCTTTTATTTGCTTCATTTTACAAGTGATTGGTGAGGAAACTGAGATCCTTAAAGATTAAGTTTCTTGCTAGAAAGTATTAGAGGCTGGATGTGAACTCCACATCCGGTGTTCTATTCACTGTACCACCTAGCTGCCCAATACATTAGGTATTATTGTCCCCATTTCATAGATGGGGAAATTGCCTAAGGGAACATAGGTGAGGTGCCCATGGTCACACTGTCAGTTATATTCAATATACCTTGACGTCTTTCAACCAACATATTATTTATCCCTCTAGATTTTGCATCAACTGAAAATTTAATCAATATGTAATCATGTCTTTTTCTAAGCCATTGATAAAAATCTTAAAAAACTGACAATCCATATATTCTACATGTATGCCTTTGTTTATTGGAATATTATATTAATCAACAAGTCTGAACACATTTATTCTAACCAAATTCAGTTTTTTTTATTGTGTGTTATGGACTACAGAACTGCAGGAAGAATTTTGAAAACCATGAAATAAGCCCTGATGATTTTGACTTCCTATGTGAAGTAGATGGTTTTATACCATTCTCAATTATCTTCTCTCTTTTTTTTAGTTCGTTTATATGATAGACAGAGGGCGGGGCAAGAAAAATTTTGATCTTCATCACATAATAAAAATCCCTTGGAATTGGATATAGCTTGGTTAGAACTACCAATAGCAAATGAACATCTGACCCCCAGATACTTGTCTCATTACTGGAATCCTAAGGATTCGATGTTCTCAAATTTCCATTATTCTTAGTCAATAGTAAAATGTGGCCCCTACATGTCAGGGACCAGAGGCACAAGGGTCACAGACAACTTAATATGCTTGTTAAGTGAACACAGAAGACAGGCGATTGACTGGGTCTCCAAGGTCCAGGATTTGGACTCCTATGCTCTCTGACACTATACTCAAACATTTCTTCTGGCCTTTTTCAACCAAGGATCTAGGGAAGAAGACAAGAAAGTATCTTAGAACCTGCTGGATGTGGGGCTATGTCCTTTTATATTAATTCAAAGGACTTCATTTGTATTGCATAGATCCCCATATCAAACATGGTTCCAAGATGAAATGCCAGGATCCTCTTTGGTCTGCTTGGAAATAGTAGCTTAAGGTATAAAAGACAGGCTTTGATCATTCAGGGAACACTGAGTAGCCTAGGTGGTACAGGGCTAGAACAAGTATATCGGATTCTACCTGTTTTCTTCTGAAGTAGGTGGAATCTCAGATCTTAGCTCCAAAGGCTTATAGCCTGACCAAAACAGCCTTGATTTAACTATAGATAACCACTAAAATTCTAGCTTTTCATACTGCCTGCAAGCAACCTCATTTTTAGACTATTCCTCAAGTTTCCCTGGAGAACGGACAACCATGGGTTGTTACCTCCCTGTCAGTCAATTAAACAACTAGTGTAGAATAAATATAAAGAGCTTTGATTTGACCTATTCTCCAAATGTGTTAGTTCAGGTGAAACTTGGGGTCCCAAATGAGAAGTCACACATTTCAAGAATGTGTCATTAGCTTTCTCTCCTGGGTGCCAGTTATTCTGACTCATTCTTGGGCAGCCCTTCTGGGAAAGGTAAAGCAAATGAGTCACATTAGAAGTTTAAGCAAAGCTGGTTTTCAAGACCAGCGTTTAAGAGGTTTTAGGAAAGAAAAGAAAATAGTCACCCAGGAGATGGATCAATGAGGATATTACTGAATCACAGAGTAAGGGAAGCTAGTCCAGGTCATCTAGTCTAACTCAGTGCAAAAGCCCACAATCTCCTAGAGATCAAGCATAGTGAAGGCCAGGTGAAAGGGTGAGGGGAACTGTGATCCTGGAAATCTGGCTAAGCCAGGGCATTCATGAAGAGTTACATTAACCTTTTTTAGTTTCATTCTATTTTAGTCAAAAAGACAGATGCAGTTCAAATTCCAGAGAGATTTGAAGTGTCAGGAAATGGAGCATATTGTATTCCCCATTCTTTAGTCATTTGTGCACACTCCATAAGAATTCCTAAGGGCTATGGTAATGACTGTCAGAACTATTCTGATAGTTCCATCTTTTCATTACTCTTATTCTGTCTATTCTGTGTTCTTCTAAATATGTGTATTGTGTTTGTTATATTAGTCATTGCTGAGGTGCTTACTATGATATAGTTTCTAGAACTTATTTGATTTTATTTTATGCCTTCTAGCTTTTACATGGTAACAAATCAAATTCCTCCTCCCTGGCAGGGAAAAGCGGACAAGGGCAAGTACAAACTTTTAAAATATACAGCTGAACCAGATGACCAGGAATAAAAACATTTTCCAAAAAATAATAATAACAATAGTTATAGTAAAATAATAATAACTAGCTTGCACACATGCACACATATATAATGATTAATGTTTGAAAAGTATTTTATAAATATTTTTCATTTTATTCTCACAACTTTAGGATGTAGGTACTATCATTATCTCATTTTATATATGAAGGACATGAAATGCTAGAAACTTACATTTCTCATTTAGCAGAGATAATTTCCTTAATAATTTGACCATTTAATTTTCACTAGCCTCACAAGAGAGCACTTTTTTCATTTTTAAAAATGTTATTGTGCTTTCATTTTCAGATTCTCACCCTTCTTTCCCTACCCATTGAGAAAACAAGAAAAACAAAACCTATTTCAAATATTTGTAGTCCAGCAAAACAAATTTCTGCATTTTCCAAAAATAAAGAATCTGAAGGTAGATAGTTTCTGTATCTGAAGGTAGATAGAAGGTAGATGTTTCATCAGTACTCCTTTGGAATTGTGGTTGGTCCTTGTGTTGATCAATTACTAACTTTTCCAAAGTGGATTATCTGTATAATATTGTTACTATATGCATTGTTCTACTGGTTCTGCTCACTTGACTTTGTATCAGTTCAGATAAGTCTTCTCAAGGTTTTCTAAAACCAGCTCCTTCATCATTTCTTATAGCACAATAGTATTCCATTGAATTCAGGTGCCATAACTTGTTAGGTCATTCTCTAATTTATGGGCATCCCCTCAGTTTTCATTTCTCTGCCACCACAAAAAAGAAGCTATATATATATATATATATATATATATATATATATATATATATATATATATGTCCTTTTCTTCTTTCTTTGATCTCTT
>NC_058133.1:99824980-100002834 GCF_016433145.1 Gracilinanus agilis | reverse complement strand
AGAGAGAACGAGAGAGAGAGAGAGAGAGAGAGAGAGAGAGAGAGAGAGAGAGAGAGAGAGAGAGAGACTCAGTTCTTGTCAAGTGGAGGTAAGATTTCTAGTTGGAATGTTTTTGGTTATTTAAAATTCATTGGGGAGGGGGGAATGGAATCAGCAAGAGGTTAAATTAGAAAGAGCCTTAAATTAGAAAGTAGTTTTCGCTTTAACTTTGGCATTCAAAAAGCCTACTCTGATTTCGTCCACATTTTGTTTTGTGAACATATCTTAAGAGCTTTCAAGGTGAGTTTTCCCTTAATTCTTACAATTAGAAGATTTTACATGGAATAGAAGAATTACTCCTTGATTATATATCCCCCTCAGATAGCCACAGTTCTTACAATTAGTGTTCATCGATACCTAATATTATCACAGAGCCTCCAGCAAAGTCCTCTTATTTTACATGAAGGCTGCCCACATGCCTATTTCCATTCAATAAAATCTACCCTCTTGCTAAATTGGCACATTTTCTGAGGAAACCTTAGAGTAAGATTAACAGGCCTTGGAAAATATTATATCATTAACAGGTTAAAAATATAATTAACAGTGGCTGTCAGGGGTAATAGACCAAGAAATTGCACTGGGGATATTTTAATTGAAAAAAATGTTTTACCACATTTTGAAAAAATTCACTGCAAGGGGTCAGTGGAGAACATATTTGGGGTTCTTAATTTCTTATTTTTCCCCCTCACAGTTCTTTAATACATTGGATTTCTGCAACCACTTGAAACATCACACACACACACACACACACACACACAAAAATGAAGTGCCTAATTACTTCGAAGTTGTAACAAAAGAGCACTGAGTAAAACATTGATTTTTATTATGAATAATAGACAGTAGCTGTGACCATAATAAGGTTTTGTTCTAAAACAGTGAACTTAACATGTATTACTACCCTACCAATACTATTTGTCTGAGATTAACTTTACTTTAGTTTTCTTTTTATTTAATTAACTTTATCTGTACCTGATATACATAGGGATGTTGTATTCACTTTTAGTAATATACACATCTTAATGAGCATATGTAAAAATAGTTCATTATAGTATTTCCCTTAGCCTATAAGTATTCTGCTAAGGAGATGGTATTGATTTGCACAGTGTTCCCCTCTCTTTCCCACTGAAACCTTAGACCCTTGGTGAGAATAGTGAAATGTGGCACATAGTAAAAAAAAAAAAACAAACAAACAAACCAAAAAACCCAATGCCAACATTCAGCACTCAGGTTCTTTTTTCTTTTAAAGGAATAAGAATAGAGTCCATATACATAGCAATGTGAAAGGATGCAATAAAGTAATTAACTTTTGTACTTTTGAAACTATAAATGCTAATTTTAAAATTAAGCTTAGTAATATATCAGCTTATACTAGCCATCTATTTTCAAGTATAGTGCATACATTGTTTTGTATTTCTATATTATTTTAAAATAAGGGATTTGGGATCATGAATAATCAGTACTTTTGACATTTAATATTTTGAATCATTAAACAACATCTTGGCCTAATAAAGTACCTTGTAGAAGGGGGAACAGTTATGCAAAAGAATACTGAACTTGATGTTCATTCACACATCTGCATGTGAAAAACAATTCTTGAATTGAATTAACAATTCAGTGAAAAAATTATGAATATTATTATGAGTGATAATGGGAACATCTATATAGTAATCAAACAAACCATACCAGTTGTCTACACAGCATCAAATAACAGAATCCTAGTATTTCATAGTTGGAAGGAACAAGTGTGGCCATTTAATCCAAATTCCCCCTCAAAAAATGCTGCTTATTGATTGATAAAATAGTTGTTGCTACAACATACCCTTTAAGTGGTCATCTAGCATTTGTTTAAAAGATCATCATTGGGGCAGCTGGGTAGCTCAGTGGATTGAGAGTCAGGCCTAGAGACGAGAAGTCCTAGGTTCAAATCCGGCTTCAGACACTTCCCAGCTGTGGGACCCTGGGCAAGTCACTTGACCCCCATTGCCTACCCTTACCACTCTTCCACCTATAAGTCAATACACAGAAGTTAAGGGTTTAAAAAAAAAAAGATCATCATTGAAGGGTGGGAACCCATTACTTCTTAAGACATCCATTCCATTTTTGATTATCTCTGTTAGAAAGGTGACAAAATTGAGTCCATCATTTATAACAATTGAGTGAATTTAAAAAAGTGTGATATATATATATATGTGTGTGTGTGTGTGTGTGTGTGTGTGTGTGTGTATAGCCTCTAATAAAATAATATCAACTTGGGCACTGCAATATAACTGTCAAAAAATTACAAACTATTTATAGAATTCATCATCCAAGCCTGCATTTTAATAATATTTTATTGCTTAAGATGAGTGTATGTTGGGGAGGGAGGTGAAGTCAGCAAGGAATGGGGTTTGTGAGTAATATGGGAGCAAAGCTAAGAAGTACAGCAGCTACCTTCGGTAAGTGTGTTTAGAGATATATGAATAATTATTAACAACTAAAAAAACAATTTAGAACAAGTAATATCTTTCATGCCTATTCAACTATACTTACTGAGACAAGAGATTGGAGATCAGGTATCTAATGCTACACTACAAATTAGAAAGACCCAGGTTTTTATTTGTTTTCTGAGACAAATTCTGTGACTACAATCAAATCACTTAAACTTTTTAAGCCTCAGTGTACTCATCTGCAAACTGGGAAGGTTGTCTAGAGAACCTACCTCCTAGGGCTATTGAGATACGTTTTGCAAAATGTGTTGCAGTTTGTCTGTTATTATTATTAATGAAAATAAACAGCAGTATACCGATAAATGATTAACAGTTCTCTGAAGGAAAAAAAATGTGCAGTTCATATTTTAAATTTAATCTCAGTTATTGCTCAGCTAAAATATTAACATTTTCTCTATCACTCTCTTAAATCTAGAAATAAGCAAAACAAGGGGGCAGCTGGGTGGCTCAGTGGATTGAGAGCCAGGCCTAGAGATGGGAGGTCCTAGGTTCAAATCTGGCCTCAGACACTTCCCAGCTGTGTGACCCTGGGCAAGTCACTTGACCCCCATTGCCTACCCTTACCACTCTTCTGCCTTGGAGCCAATACACAGTATTAACTCCAAGATGGAAGGTAAGGGTTTAAAAAAAAAAAAAGAAAGAAGCAAAGCAATAAATCCAATGGTGATTAATAATTGATCAATTCCTGAAGTGTTGGTGCTTATAGGAAACATTTAACAATGGGCTCTTGGGAGTTGTTTTGAGCTCTCTCCAGCAGACCTTTTGTTAAAAGTAACCCCGCATCATATAATCTTAGAATAACAATTGAGAAATCATCTAGTTCAACTTCCTAATTTTGTAGCTATCAATACTAAAACTCAGGGAAAATTTATATTAATGTTTGAGTGAAAATTGCTTGCCCATGGTCAGTAAGGGGCCAAACTAAGTCTTGAACCCAGAGCTTCTGACTCTGAGGTACTTAGTGTCTTTTCCAATACACTTTCTTCCAGAAGTTTGATACTGACAAACATTAGAGAAAGTGAGAAGAAAACCATTATGTACAGTTTGTGAAATATGTCAAATGAGTATAGTATTTTCTCAAGATGGCAAGTAATGGAACAAAATAAGCCATAGGAAAAGGTAATGGTTCTGTCAAGGTCAAAAGAATAAATATATATTTCTACATATTGAAAACTGACCCTTAACAGCATTTTTCAAGGTCTCAGGACTATCTGTATTTCCTGAACATAGCATTATGGGAAGAAATATCTCTGATTAAGTTTTTAACTCAATAAATTAGAATGCTTTAAAAGGAATTTTAAAGCTCTAACTCCTAGCATCTTCAAACGTTTTTCTACATAAAAACTCCATGATCTTCAGATTAATATGTGATATAAAATAGTTTTAACACAAATAAAATGGACCATTCAGAAATAATCTGGAAATACATATTTCCTCCTCTCAAGAAAATAGACTTTTAAGAGAGTTACACTGAATCCCCTACCCTCTCCCAAAAAAGTCAGGATATTACATATATACAAGTCAGGATGCTACATACATATGATGCTGAACTTAAAAGTTGTTCATATGAATACAGAGCTATCCTCAAAAACTTCCTAATCAGGTGAGAACTCTGAAGGTCTCATTGTTTCATCTGTAAAGTGGCTGTACAATCAGTAAGACTATTGTATTAACTGCCTAACAAAGCTGATGTGAAGAAAGCATAATGTAAATATGAGCTTTTAATGTTTTTTATTAAAATCCATTACAAGAAGGAAAGGGAAAAAACCTAGAATTGATTGGGATTATGTGCCCCAAATAATTTAATTTATCTTTTATGAGTCTCTCAAGAAGATTTTCTGGGGCAGTTAGATGGCAAAGGGGATAGAGTGCCAGTCCAGAGTCAGGATGATTGATTTGAGGTCACACATAGCCAGTCTCAGACACTTACTAGCTTTGAGACTGGGCAAGTTATTTAACCCTCTTTGCCTCAGTTTCCTCACCTACATAAAATGAGCTGTAGAAGAAAGAAATCACTCTAGTATCTTTGCCAAGAAAACCCCCAAAAGGTGTCATGAAATAGGACACAACTGAAACAACTAAACAACAAGAGGAATTTTTATGGGGTTCATAAGAAGCCATTGAAAATGGTGAACACAGGAAAAGAAAAGAGTTCGTCAGTGACACTAACATAACACCAATAACCATCTGAATTTATTTGCTTAGCCATTCCTGAACTTTGGCCTAATCTTCCCCTCCCTGCCCTTTTTATGTCTTGTCCAGGAATCATCATAAATTTGCCAACCAGAAAACAAGGATGGCTGAAGTCACTTTGACCCTTGCCTGCTACACTGAAGATGCCAAAGTGTTGTGAGATTTCCAAGGTTCAGCATAGCAATGAATCTACTGTGCTGAAAATTTGAAAATGACTCAGGTGAGCCATTTCCTTAAACTGCCTGCCTCAAGATAACTTTATTCTGTCTCTTATTCAAAGAAATACTGTATCAAAACACACATCTATGAACAGTCTCTCTCTTCCCTGCCCCTCATTAACAGACATCTTTCATAATTAATGTTGTTTACTGCCTTTCATCAAATACATGCCACATCTATTGGGTGATCAAGCACCCGGGCTCCTAAATACCCATTAGAAAAGACTGGCAATTGTAAAAAGCTCCACCTGTCTCATCAGGGCAGTTATTATAAGTATCTGGTGCCACCAAGTGCAGCCCTCGATGTGAATGACAGCTTTCATCTTCATTTTTTTTTAAATTTCAAAAGAAAACCTAGAAGCCTTTTGGAGGCCGTAACAAAACAATACAGATGCTAAAATAAATCAGTGAGACTTTGAAAAACCCCTCATGTAAAATGTGTGAAATATCTTAGCATATTTCAAGCCAGACCCCCAGGTAAATGATGGCTTCTAATAAGGCACATGACAATCTCAATTATGAGAATCATTATTCCATGCTCTGCTTTCCATTTTATATTCCCAGCAGGATATTTTTCTTCTCATCAAGAGTTTCCAAGGCTGTCTACTGTTCTGTATATGTAGAGAATATTTAAGAGCCCCCCCGCAAAAAAAAAGGCGAACTAATTTTAAAAAGCCTTGTCAAGTGGTCAGACAGACTGGAACTAGAGGATTATAGGTAAGAGGGATAAAATGAAGGGTTGAAAGATATAATTTCTCTTTCTGTGGTGGCAGCAGAAGCAGCTGCTATAGACAGGCAATTTAAAGATATAGCTGCTTAAGCAGCCTGTCTGGGAAACAGGACACAACAAAACCTCACAGCAAATAATGTCCTCCATTTTTAAGATGTAATCACTGCTGGTTGACTCTGTTGCTATCACCCTCCTCTTTCCCCTTACCCTACCCCCAACCCAGTTGCTTTTCTTTGTCATCGTGGGCTTATCTCTTTATTCCTGCTTTTGCCTATCCACTTAGTATCTTGGTTTTCTCTATCCCTCATTCGGTTTTTCCTGCTGAGTTAATAGTAGTTCGTAGGCCTTTGACTACTGTTCCAAGCTGGTAAACTGTTCACCCACAAAGAGTCGGCCCCAAAAGGAGAGCCATGGCCTGAAAGGAGAGTGGGTACTCCTCACCACAGAGTTGTCCATTTTTCAGTATGGATTTGTTTTAGAATTTGAGTAAGAAGTCATTTGGGTGGAATGATTCAGACAATGCTCATGGACACAAGAGTAATTTTGTTTGAAAGACTTAAAAGCATGCATTGGATCATTGTAGAAATCAGAATTTGAGAAACAGAGGGACTTGCTCCAAATATAGAATCTATTTTGGTATCAGCTAAAGATGTAAATTTTAATTTTATACTTTTGAGATGTATAAGGAAAATTTCGTATTCTTCACATTTATATTGTACTTTACTATTTTGTGCTTTTCTCATAACAGTCCTTTGCAGTAGTATTTTATCCCCATTTGACAGATGAGAACACTGAGTCTTAGAAAAGTAAAGTGACTTTCCTGAGAGCAGAGCTGAGACTTAAATCTAAGTCCTTGCCTCCAAGCCCATTGTTCTTTATATTGCCCTCTTTGCTATTCTATTAGAATTCATATAGTCATAGAAATTAGGAACCAGGAAGAACCTTAAAGGGAGTTTGTAATCTAACCTCTGATTTCATATCTACTATAATTGGAACACAAATGATTGATCCAAAGACATAATCAGTCAGTGGCAGGCTTTTCCTCCTCAGTACAGTATATGATTTCTGTCATAAAAGGCTGTTAGTCTCAGGAAGCTATTGAGAGAAAATACAACCATCAAAATATTTATACACTAGGATTTCTCCACCATTATCATGAATAATGCATCTACAATCAAAAGGCATTTATCAAGCACCTACTATGTACCAGGAAACAGGTTAGGACTGGGGAATTACAGAGGCAAGGATTGAAATAATCCTTACTCGCAAGATTATATTCTTTTTATTATTCAAAGATATTTTATTTTCCCAATTACACATAATAACAATTTTTAACATACAACATTCTTCTCTCCCTTTCCTCCCTTGCCCACCTCTGGGAGATGTTAAACAATTTGATCTGGGTGCATTATCATGCAAAACATTTCCATATTGGTTATTATTGTAAGAAAATACCCCTATAAGATCAAATCTCTAAAATAAAAAACAAATAAATTAATGTGAAAAATAGTATGCTTTGATCTTCATCTGACTCCAACAATGTTTCCTCTGGAAGTGGATAACATTCTTTGTCATAAATCCTTCAGAAATATCCTATATCATTGTGTTGCTGAAAGTAGCTAAGTCTTTCACAATTGATCATCATACAGAATTGCAGTTGCTTTGTACAATGTTCTCTAAGCTCTGCTTACTTTGCTCTGCATCAGTTCATGTAGAACTTTCCAGCTTTTTTCTGAAATCATCTTGCTCATCATTTGAAACATGGTGTTCTAACAATAAGGTCTGTGTAGACAACAAAAACACATGATTATATGTATGCATTCTTTTAAAGACCTGAAAACTGACTTTCAATGTGCATATGCATCATCACATATAATGATAATTTTTATCTTATGCACTTATCTACATTCATATAAATTAGTAAAATTCAAGTTTAATTCTTTTATATTTGACTTGGGAACAAAAGACCTTTATAACCAACGCAACACTTTAAGATGGGTTAAAAGGATGCCAATGAGAGGAAATAGAATGTATTCTTTCTGTTCTTCACTTGAAAGATCAGCAACTCTTTTCTCCATATGCTCTTGAAAGAGTGAGATGATAGAAATAAAAAAGACAAATGATAGCATACCACTTGTCAGCTTACCATAATAATTATTATAATAATAAAAATAGTCTCTACATAGCACTTCAAGATTTTCAGAGTGCATTAAAATATCATCTCATTTTATCCTCCCAAAACCTCTGGGAATAGGTGTCCTATATTTTACAGATGAGGAAACTGAGAAAGTGGTTTGCCCTGGTTCGTACTGCTAATAGTTACCGGATTCTGAATTTTAACTCAAGGCTTCCTGATTTTACGTCTGTAACTCTATCCACTATATCACCTTCCTATCTTCAGAAGAATATCATCATGAAGAATTGGAAAAAAAATGTTTCTGTAGGTAGGTTCTATTTTTAATGATTAGATCTAAGATAAGGAACTGACAGTATGTTGACTAGTTTTGATGAAATTTAGAAAGAGTACTCAAGGAGATAAAAATATAAATAGATTGTATAGAATTTATTTTCTGGCCCTTGACCTACTTATGAAAAGAAGATTTTTTTTAAATCAGTTACTTCTGGACGTGTGTGTGTGTGTGTGTGTGTGTGTGTGTGTGTGTGTATGAGTTTGAATGAATTAGTGCTAGACAGAAACTGACAGAAAAAAGTTGTACTGGCCTCCAGTGATTTTTATAGCAATAAAAAAACTATAAAAAGAATAGTAAGCTTCATTCCCTGTTAACTTTTAAATGATCTGGAGAGCTTTACGTGGTAGAGGTAGTAGTAGGGAATATTGCAAAATGAAGCAAAGATGGCCCAGGTGTCAGTTCCTGAAACAGAGAGCTCTGCTGTCCCAGGGTGATAATATTATAACTCATAAATCGTTGTAAGAAATCATCACCATCATAAAGTCATAACCCTTAATACGGGCAAAATAAGAAAGGTGATATACCTTCCTGGCTTGAAAGATATTGATAAAACCTTCAAAAGCCAACCTGGGAACCGAGAATAGACATTTACCACCTTATTCACCAGTTGGTTGCTTTTTAAAACATGTGTTTGCTTCCCAGAATATTGAAGGCACACCTAAGTGATGGTAAAAATTACAGTTTAAGCAACAAGCCAGCGGAAGTCCAGGAGATTTCATTTTAGTTTGTGTTTTCGAAGATACCACTTAAGTTAAGAACCATCATTAACTGAATTACAACTTCGGTTGTCATATTTTAAAGTCATGTTAAAAAGAGCACATTCCCACAAAACAGTATGTCTAACTTTACATTATCTTAGCTAGCTAATTTTTTTTAAAAGCTCTCTCTCAGCATCTTTACCTGGAGCTTTAATGGGTTAATCAGTAGCAATTCATTATAATTTTTCTGTTCCATATTGCAATGTAAAGAAGCTAAAACTCTGAATCTCAGAGTTTTGTGGTTTCCCCCCTTCCCCCTACAATGAAGACATCCATGATTAAACATCTCAGAGATAATTAGGTAAAATGTCAATCTGCCTCATAGGATTGTGCAGGGCCTGGAAGTGCAGCTGTGTATCATCTGACTATATGTGATCTGATAGACACAGCTGAATCATGTAGGACTTAGTGAAACTCTAAACCAGAACTTCAAGAATGAACGATTCAAGACGGTATTCCTATAATCAACTAAATGTGCATACATTCACACCTGCCCCTTATTTCCTTTTATCTTTTCACATTTTTGCTCCCTTTTAGAACAGAATACAAAAAGATAGTATCCCTAGCCAGAGTGAACCCTAGAATTACTGTATAACTCTTGACAACTCATTTTCTGAGGCATTGTAGGAACTGGGTAGACTAAAGAAAGTTAGCATGGAACATATTGGTAAGATCAACTACATATTTTGATTAGGAGTTCTGACCTGCTAGTCTCTTACCATCCAATTTCACATGATAAAGAAAGATTAGGGGGCAGCTGGGTAGCTCAGTGGATTGAGAGCCAGGCCTAGAGACGGGAGGTCTTAGGTTCAAATCCGGCCCCAGACACTTCCCAGCTGTGTGACCCTGGGCAAGTCACTTGACCCCCATTGCCTACCCTAACTACTCTTCCACCTATAAGTCAATACACAGAAGTTAAGGGTTTAAAATAAAAAAATAAAAAAAGAAAGAAAGATTAGGAAGAAGTGAAAAATAACATTGTGTCCCATTGGCAAATGTTCTCTTTATAAAAAGGGATAACACATCTTTCATTATTAGCTGCAGACCCACTTCAAGAGAGTGACTTCAAGATAATTCTTTGTTTCCCAGTAAAGTTGCTTATTAGGGCAAGTTAGTCCTTTCCAGATGTCAGTATACCCTATAACTTAAAAGGCTATTACAAAAAGGTAGTATGAAGGTGAGAGAGATTTAATTATGCTATGTACTAAGGAGCCATAGTCTCTGATCTAGGGGACAAAAGCACCGCACTGTTATTGTTGTTGTTTTTCATTAAATAGGAGGAGAAAATTAGTAGAAAAGGAGAGGCTTTAATTTAGGCTCCCAAATTTTGCCTTTTTAAGGGAGCAAACTCACTATGTTATAAGAGACTTCTCAAGGTAGCTAGGTAGTATAGTTGTTAGAATACTAGGCCAGAAGTCAGGAAGACTCATCTTCCTGAGTTCAAATCTGGCTTCAGATACATACTAGCTCTGTATCCTTTGTCGTCATGAAACCCTTTTGCCTCAGTTTCCTTCTCTGTAAAAAGCCAGAAAAAGAAATGGCAAATCACTGCAGTATGCTTGCCAAGAACACCCAACTGGGATCATGAAGAGTCAGACACAACTGAAAAAAACTGAACGAGAGACTTTTCAATACTGCTTATAATACTCTTTTAGCTGACATCTGTCCCGCTACCAGTGGTGACTAAGTGATATTCAGTGCCTACTTTAAGGAGAAAATTATAGAGAATGAAAAAGAGGGTTTGATTCTTTCCCCTAGTTACAGAGTTTTCCGGATTTTTTTTTAGAGAAGGTGGTACAAGAAAACCCATCAAATCCAACAGTAATATGCTTGAATCATATATCAATTTATGTTTTCTTCCCCCTTTAAAATCTTCTTTGGTAGAATTATGGAATTTTAGCACTGAAAAGGACCCTAGAGGTTATCTAGTCCTTTAGCCTTGAAAAGCAATCTCCCTGTAATATCCTAGAAGCAAGTGTTTCTCTACTCCTTAAAGACCTCAAGTGATGAGGAACCCACTAACTCCTGGGGTAGCCTATTCCATTTTTGGACTATTTTTTTTAAGTTTATACCAATAAATATGAAGCAAAATTTTAAATGATTTGGAAAAAAAGATCTGTGCCTGAATAACTGATGTGTTCAACAGACTATAAAATATGATACTTATTAATTGATTTTAGGAGAATTTAAAGCATGTCATTGCCAGTTTCCATGAATGAAGAAATGTGTTATTATTCTTCAAAATAAAGTTTTTTAATGCAATAATATATATTTTTTTAATTTTAAACCCTTAACTTCTGTGTGTATTGACTTATAGGTGGAAGATTGGCAAGGGTAGGCAATGGGGGTCAAGTGACTTGCCCAGGGTCACACAGCTGGGAAGTGTCTGAGGCCGGATTTGAACCTAGGACCTCCCGTCTCTAGGCCTGGCTCTCAATCCACTGAGCTACCCAGCTTCCCTAATGCAATAATATTTTAAAGAAACAAAGAAAAAAGGCAATCATTCAGAGGCATTAACAGAATATTTAATGGAAGAGAAAATTTTTTTCTGCTTCTTTCAGAGAAGTCAGAAATTCATCATCTGAATTTATCATATTGAAGGGGGAAAATAATGTCTAGATTTTTAGGGTCCTACTACCAGTAGAGAAATATACTGATTTAGAAATTTGCAACAAAAATTGTTGAGAAACACTTCAAAGGAATGGATTCTCTGTGTTAGGTTCACAGAAATCTCTTGGAAATATGGGGGACTTTTTTTAGGGGGCACGAAGTATGGGGACAGGCTTTTGATTTCATTGGTAAAAAGGAGTCAAAGGACCTCTTTCCTCTCTATTCCATAGTGTCTCCTACATCATCTCATTAAAGATTGTTTTCCTCCTCATTCAATCAATGCTGGTCTACAACTTCTCTGCAACTTTTAGTCCTTGAGAATTGCCTTGGAAATCTTATAAGTTAAGTGTCTTGCCTATGTAGTATGCATGTTCTTATTCACTCTCTCAGGACGAGGCCTTTTAAATCCATACATCAACTAATTTCTTCCCATTGTCAGGCCATATGACCTCAGAGAGGAAAAGCCTCAAATTTCACAGGAAATTCCAAGCAACTTTTTGAATACCTCCAAAGGCAGTCAATGAGCATTTTAAAGCAATTTATACTCATCATGATTCCCCTAAAAGTAGGCTTATAGAAAGCCTCCTTCCATGGAAAGATGCCATTCTAGGTTCTCTGGGCATTCTTAAGGTGCCCATTAAACCAGAATCACATAGCGGTTGAACCTAGATTTTTTTGACCCCAAGGCCAGGTCTCTTTCCTCTATTGCATGATGTCTCCTAAGTTATTTAATTAGTTTTCTTTCTCTTTCTAATCTTAGGATAAGTATATGAAGGATTATTCTACCTTTTGGTAATAATATTTTTTTCTCTCCTTAACTTAAAAGTTATCTCTAATTAATCAAGTATGGAATAATTCTTATAAGTGCATATATCTTTGCAGTAATTTCAATATTATGTTCTATATCTGAAATATTTACTTGGTATAGTGTTAGATTTAGAGGTATTGAATATAGGTTTATACTTTTTGTGCCACTTTATGAAAACTTTAAGGATAAACCATATCAGTCAACTCAAGGAATTATTTTGCCTTTGATTAGACTATGTCAGTTTTATGACAGATTGGAGTAAAATATTCTTATCATTCTGAAGAGGTTGTTGTTTGTTTGTAATTTGGAGGGGGTGTCAGAGGAAAGGGTTAAACTTCTAAGAACTGAATACAAAAGAGCATTACTGACAAGAAGCTTCTAAAATGACCACACAATGAAACTTAGAAATAATAACTGTGGAGCAAGCACTCTATCTCTTATTAGGCTCATCTATAAATGTTAGCTCAATTGACTTTGTCTTGGAAAAATTCCATGTAGCTAACAAAGAACATCATATCCTGAAAGTGGTCATAGAATATTAATAAACAAAGAAAACAATAGAACAGAACTTTGAAAAACAGAGTTAAAGATGACCTGAGAATCCTGTGGCTGAAATGCTGAGAATCAACAGAATTAGTTTGGAAATCATTTCACTTGTGGAATGGCAACAAGAACATTTCTTTGTCTGAGATGACCTGATGGTGGGAGAAATAACCAGATAGAACCTCATAAAGATTTTTTAAGTTATAACGGCCACCTAAATAGATAAATAAAAAGTCAGGTGGGAAATAAAGAACTTTAATGACTAGAAAATGAAACTTCTGACTGCCTTAGTAATCAAATATCCTCACAAAAGTTGAGATATCTGTTTTTGAACTACTATTTTTCCCTTGGTTGACTTTCATCCAAAAGATTGTGTGAAGGGATTAAGATGTCATATTTGAAGCCAAAATTTCTTATTTTCCATTTGAATACACATCCCCACAGATTCAAGCATATTAAAAATTGTCCCTGGAACCATGAAAAAGAACAAGATGCATGGGGTTGTCTTTTTGAGATTGTAACTTGTAATTTTAGAGCAGATGTGCATTCAGTTTCTCCCAGGCACTAGTAAGAAATTTAGCCAATGAACATGGATATGGGTGCACACTAAATGTGAAGATTTCATGCAAGTGTATATAGATCCAAGTTGGGGCATTTGAATTATACAGAAGATTTATGAATATGGCTGTGAGGTTTTTCTTTTACTTTTTAGTGGGAGTAGAAAGGCTAAGAGTAAAGTTACTTCGTTTCTATACTTTAGGATTGGATAAATAACTGTAGTCTTTACCTGGTAACAAATAATATGATATGTAGTTAAGTTGAAAGAAGGAAAGTTATCATTGTTAATGAATTTGAAAAGTAACAAAATATGTCTTAATAGAAACATTTTTAAATGAAAAAGAAATTTTGCCTTTGAGGTATTAAATTGTGATACATTTTATCTCTTTAAACATAGATCCTGAAGCAAACATGTTTGGGGTCTACTAATTTATCTGAAGGATTGTTTAAGTTCAATTCACTTGAGATCAGCTTTTTCTACTAGGAATAATGACATGTAGGAAGGGTTAATCACCAAAAAATCATATTTTCAGGAATGCTCAAAAACAAAAAAAAAAAACCTTTTTGGTGCTCTCTGCGAGTTATTCAACTCAACTCTGATTCATCACATCAAATATTCATCAAATATTCATTATGCCCTGTTAGGTACAAAGCAATACGCTGGAAGCTAAAGAAAATTAAAATGATAATACATATGTATATAAAAATACATAGATGCATTTATAAGCATGTTTATATGTATGTTGCAGTACATAAGCTTATATAAATAACTAATATTTATAAAGCAGTTTGGAGTTTCCAATGTGCTTTATTTATTTTTCACAAGAATTGTCCTATGGCTACAAAGCATATTGTTTACATTATTCCAATGGATTCTCTAGGTAATCCTGTAATATAGGTAACCCAGGTACTATTATCTTCATTTTCACTGCTAAAAGTGAGACTTTCAGAGAGGCTAAAAGATTTGCCTATAGCTAGGACAGAGGGCAGAGCTTCAGACTCTTTAGTATACCATTTTCATTGTTCTAAGCAGAAATTCTAAGCTATGAATTCCTTTGCTTGCATTATTAGAAATCCTTCTGTCTATATCCATCTCGCTCATTCTGTGATACTCTTTCTTGCCTTTTCAAAGATGGTAGCCTACATTTGTTTTCTTCTATAAGAGACATAACCCTTAAATTTTTGAGTATAAATGAAGATTAGAGGACTACGTACTTCCAATTTTTCTTATCTTAATCTGATAGACTCCTTGTTTGTTAAGGCATCTATCCTCTACCAAGTGTCTTGAGTCAATGTGCTATAACAAAGTATTATTTGTTAATATGGGTTTATGGGTTTATGGGTAATAGAACTGGTAGCAGTCCACAGTTTTACCACCCACCTCAAAATTATGGACTTCCTTTGTTCTGCTGTATTTGGTTAGGAGGCCAGGAGGAAGGGCTAGGCTAGGGTAATGGAAGATGCTATCCTTTTACATTCCGTATTTGCTCTGTCATCATTAACAACATGGTACCTTGATTCATGTATCTGAATGGGAGCTTATCATTTCCACATTAACTGAAAGCCTTTTGAAATTTTAAAGTATCCTTAAGAGATGTAGTTGTACTGTTAAAAGAAGAAAACATATTTGGAGAATACAGTGGAATCATGTTTCATGGTTTCCTGTACTCCATTCACCATTAGCAAGCAGCTGCCTTGTACATAGCTGATTCCTGACATCATCAGTATTAAACCGTGACCTACTTTCTTTTTGCTCACAGTTAATGTTGCTATAGAGTTCTGGCTCTAACTGAACTAGAAGTTGCTGATGATTCAGATGCAGGGTGTGATTTTATAAATGCAACCTAAACAAGTGAGACAGCTTTAAAATTACCTACTCCCTTTGGTCCTCCCCATACTGATATCCTTAGAGAGACCTATTCTGGAAACACTCATATGGACAAAATGGCCCTACTTACATACCAGAGAATTTTA
This sequence comes from Gracilinanus agilis, assembly GCF_016433145.1. Taxonomy (NCBI): domain Eukaryota; kingdom Metazoa; phylum Chordata; class Mammalia; order Didelphimorphia; family Didelphidae; genus Gracilinanus; species Gracilinanus agilis. Next base: position 99,987,446 of record NC_058133.1, on the reverse strand, counting down.
GACTTACCATTCAGAATGCTTATCTCTTCCCCACTAGCTTTCAAGTCTTTGCCAGTGGTGTCAACAGAGATGGCAATCTATGATAACAAAATTGTAACCCTTTCTTCCTGCTATTATCCATGTAGCGCTAACATCTATAAACCCACTGCTACTGTAACAGCTGGGGTTCTTGTCCTAAATCAGGAAACAAACTCTACTTACTGAAAAGTCCTAATTGTTGCAAACATTTTCTGACCACTGGAAAAGAAATGCAACTGGCCATTTTAATTTTTCAAGAAAATAATAAAGAACAGCTTCAAAGGAATCAGATTTTTATGAGTTACTAGAAGGTGGATTATTCTCACATTGTGATGTGTAAGTTTTAATATGATTATGATATGGTCCTTTCCACCTATTGAGAAAGAACTCTATTATGAGTTTTATGTGTGCGTAGAATTTGAATCTTATGTGCTGGGATGTTCCCAGATGTGTCAGTCCACCCCACCAAGGCTCTTGGCATGCCTATAATTGTTAAGTGTAATGGGCTAATGTAATGACGATGAATTAAAACTCCTTTCTGTCATTGCTGTCTTCTAGCCACGTTATTTTAATGAGCTCTTCTCTTGTAGTAAAATTTTAAGCGATCAACTCCTATCATTCAAAGATCACCAAGTCAAATTATATATTAGAATATGATTTTATCATTTAAAATAGAAATAAAATAGTCAGGGAAACATTGATCTTATGTTTGCCTACATTGTTTCTCAGCTAAGAGAGACTTTCAGATATTTATCAGTTTGTTTGATAGCAAAAGAGACCTTTAGTAGAAGTAATAAGCATAATGATGAAGAGATGGGCAAACCCAGCTGTGTTTTGGGTCTATTGAATGTCTGAAATGATTTTGCAAATCGCTTTTGATTTGATAAAACCCACAAAACCTTTTTTTCCCAGACTCCTTTGGGATTTTTTTAAAAAACCAAGATAAGTAAGTGATGGATTAACATTTCATTTGTATTTGAAATAGTCAAATTTAATAACTGATCTCATTTCCAGTTATACCATTTCCCCCCAAAATGAGTTATTTCAGAAAATCTACTTTGATTTGAGTAGGAAAATTATGTCTTAAAATTCTCTTTTTTTTGTTTCTCCTTATAAACTTAGCCTATGTGCCATGATATAATATTGATGCTGAAAAGTATAATTTTTGAGACTTATGTTTTCCATGTTTTTTTCTGAGTATGGAAAATGGACTTGCTGTATTGTTACCATTCTGGTCATAACTAGATTCATTCTATTTTTTCTCTTTATTTCTTCATTTGCTTCTTCAAAACCATGACATTCTTCTGCAGTGTATTTTTCAGTCTTTCTGCCCAATATAATGTGTTTTTCTTCCCATTTCCCTTTAGACAATTGTGTCCACTCCCTCCTGCCTTCCCTAGGACCTTAATTCATGGAGAGTTCCCTCTCTCTCTTTTGCTCCTTAATTTTTTATGTCCTTATATCCCGGATTTTCCCCTTTTTCCTTAAAACATGCTCAAGCTATTCCTATTTCTACAAAAACCCTTCTATCAATCTTCATTTCCAAACTTTACAAGAACAACTGTCATTCTTATTTTCACTTCACCATTTATTCAATTCTCATACCCTTGCTCTGCACTCTGTCAAAACTACTTTTCTCAAGTATAGCAATGGCCTCCTAGTAGCAAGAGTCAATGGCCCTTTCTGTCTTCATCGTTTTAAATCATTCACTTACTAAATTTTGTTGTGTATTTCTTTTATTTGGAAATGACTCCTTTACTTCTGAGATGATTCACTCCTTTAGTTCTCTTTTCTTTATTACTGTTCATGCTGTCTATACCAATTCCATGTTATTCTGCCACTATATGATGATATGCTCCAGGTTTTGGTCTTTGACACTATTGTATATATTTTCCTCTCTCTACAATATTTTCCCTGCTGATCTCATCTACTTTCATTGCGCCAGCTTTCAAATATAAGGGCATTATTTCTGTAACCACAGCTGTTTGCTTTATACCTTTACTTAGATATTACAATTGTCCTTCAAATTCAACATGTCCAATGTTATGTTCCTTTTTTTAAAAAAAATTATTCTTTATTATGGCTTTCCTATATATTCATGGCGATATGATCTTCCTTGTCATTCAGGCTTAAAATCCTAAAATAATCTTTGATTTGTCCCACATTTTAAATCCCCTTGCCCATGGCCAATTAATCCCTAAATCCTTGTAATTATTTCTCTATAATATCATTTACATCTGTTGCCTCCATTCTGTTCTGGATGCCACCAAACCTAGTTCTTACACTCATTTTATCTTACCTAGACTATTGAAATATCCTTCTAAATGAATTTCAATCTCCTCTATCCTATATACAACCATTAGATTACTATCTTCTGAAATTATAATGTCTCTTATGTTGTTCCCCTGCTTAAAAATCATCAAAAAAATCAATTATTACTTATTGCTTTTTATTACTTTAGTACGTTATCACTCATTAAGCTTCTGTGAACTATTCTTTCAGTTAATTTTGTCTTACTTTCAATCTACTTTTTTCTACCTTATCTATTATCATTTCCCTGCATATACTCTACACTACTACTAAACTAGACTTCTCATCTTTCCCCAATTACATCTTATGGTTTCTCATTTCAGTACCTTTGCTCTCACCTGTCCCTCTACTTTGAACGGTCTTCTCCACATCCCTCAATACTATCATTCCAATTAGTACTCTTCCTTCAGGTTTATTTGAAAATCCCTCTCCTTTTTCAAGCTTTCCCTTTTGTAAACATCAAAATGCCTACCAGTAGAGCTTCATATTTTTCTATGGAATTTATGTATAGCTATTAAATTAAATAATTTATCAATATCGTAACTTGCTAAAGCAATGTAAATTATTTATAATTCCTTTTGCTCTTTTATTTACTTCCTACTGTTATCATTTATTCCTTCCAATTTGGCAGATACAATCAATACCCTACCCTTTGTGTACATATTTTAACAGAATTTTTAACACCCTCAGAAACTTTCTGGGTTGTTGCTTTAGTGGGCATAAACATTTTGATTTCTATCAAGATTTTGTTCCTAATATACCCGACCCATGTCACACATTTTTCAATTTCTTATGGCCCTCAAGTTTTCTAAGGAGTTTTATAACCATAAAGTATAATTATTTACTTATAAAATGAAATATTCATTTCCCATTATTGCTCTATGGTTGCTAGTTTGAAATCTTGTATGTCATCTGCCTTAGGCTAATACTTGCAAACCATTTGTACATATGGAGACCAGAAAGTTATTAAGATGACTAGAGAGCATCCTTTCAGAATCTAGTGTAAAGCATTTAATCTATTCCTTGATTGTTTGTCTTGCTGGTTGCCTAAACTATAACTCATTTTAATCGATAAAAAACATATGATAAGAGACATAGCATCAAACTTCAGATGTTTCTATGTAATCCTAGAAAGGTAAATTATTTTCAGGTCCTCTTTAGAATAGAAAAATTTTCCAAGGTGGCATTTTCACAGTTGCTTTGGCAGACATTTGAGGAGTAGGAAAACTGATACTGATGTATTCTTTATTTCCACAGGACTTTAGAGAATTTCCCTTTGTATGGCATTTATTATTTTATGGATCTTGAATATTCTATATGTTTCTGAACATTTATTATGAACAAGACACCAGAGAAGTTGCTTCAGATGCTAGAAAGAAAAATCCAAGCCCCTGCCTTCAAAGAGCTTATAGTCTAGGATTTGTTCTTCACTAGGACAATACTACAGAGCTAGTCATTTCATTTGATAGAATATGAGATCTTTGAGAATTGTGATGGCTGAATTTTTTTCCTCTGTAAACTCACCAGCTGTCCCGATACTTAATATGCAAGAGGTGTGTATTAAATGCTTATTAATTGATTGGTTTCTGCTTACCATTAACAAAGAAGGCATCATTTGCTGTTAATTTCAAAGGATTTGTCAAAGATACTTAGATATATAGCTCTTGAAGGGACAAAAATTTTTAAGAAAAAAATGTGCAAGTTTTAATTTTATTTTTTACCTAAATATCTTACACTTTAACTTTGGTTTGTAAATAAGAAATAGAACATTTTGATATTTACAATTTAAATAAAGTTCTAATGTCTAATAACCAATAGATTGAATAGTTTATTTGACATTGTCATAATGTAATGAAATTTGTCACAAAACTCAGTAGACCTCTGTGTAAGAAAAGTATTGTGTTTAGGCTTTTTTTAGTTAAAAGTTTAAATATATTATTAAGATTTCCCAACTTAGCAACAGGAGACTTGGCAGAAGAGAAAATTTGCTCTGTGTTCAAATACTTGGGTGCTCCAAAAGCTCATCCTTTAATTAAATAAGAAGTGATTTTCAAATGCAACTTAAAGGGACATCTGGGTAGCTCGGTGGATTGAGAGTCAGGCCTAGAGACGGGAGGTCTTAGGTTCAAATTCGGCCTCGGACACTTCCCAGTTGTGTGACCCTGAGCAAGTCACTTGACCCCCATTGCCCACACTTACCACTCTTCCACATAAGAGCCAATACACAGAAGTTAGGGTTTAAAAATGTAAAAAAAAAAAAATAGCACTTCTCAAATGCAACTTACCTATTAGGTAACAATGGGATGAATGAATGGCATATGCAGCATTTGGAATCCATCTCAATGAAAGGGTTCTTGCTTGTTTGTGTTTTAGATTGGTCAAACTCATCAATTTTTTTAAGCAAACAATTTTGTCCATTTTGTTTTCTTAAATCTTAAAGGCTACTTTCTTTCATCTGTGTGCTTATCTAGGAATAATAACTCTATTATAATTTGTACAACATTCCCTGCAAAGGACAGAATTTATTACAAATGAACTAAATACATTTCATGAAAATTGTCAAATCCAAGTGACTTTCTCAGTCTAGAATCAAGTATGATTTGTCTAAAAGTTAAAACCTATTTCTAGGGTATATTAATTATGAAGTTTACAGGAGGCAGACCTGTAAACATGCTCATAACCTAATATCAATGCCAAATCTAAATATCTTAGATAGATGGGGAAAGGCGACAGGGAGAGAAACATGCTTTTATTAAGTACTACATAGGATAGGCCAGGCACTGGGCTAAACACTTTACATATATTATCATATTTAATCCTCACAAAAGCCCTGGGAGCTAGCTACTATTACTATCCCCATTTTGCAGTTGAAGAAACTGAGGTAGATAGTGAGTTGCCCAAGATCACACAGTTACAATACCTCAAATCTAACTCTACTTATTGAATAAATATTTGTTAATAATGTAAGCAATGCATAAACTATTACAAATTCACCTATCAAAAATATAATTCTATAACAAAATCCACTATGCCTTCTTTATGATAAGAACTGAACGGCTTACAAAAAGAAAAGAAAACCTGCCACATCTAAAAGAGGAACCCCTGAAAAGAGTTTTCCTTCTGGATAGTAGAGTTGGCACTACAAGGTCAAAGGGCCAGTTTTATCTGTATTGTGCCTGCAGACCAAAAGGTTTTTAAAGTATTCCTGTCTCCATGTGCTTGCTTTTGTGTCCCATTAATGGAATTTAAATTATAGCCCTACTATAGCCATGTAGTCAAAACATCCCATCTTCTGATGAGACACCATATTATAATCTGTCAGGATGTCTCATTTTACAGTTCTTTCATATATGTACTTGTCCTCATTTCTCTCCTTTGCTGGAAAAAAAAGTAAAGCAAACTATCTTTTAAACTAGTGTTTAAAATATGCGTTGGACTAATCAAGCTGGACAAAAAAAAATTAGACCCACAAAGGTTTAGACTGGTTTAGTTGAATTAGAATCTCAGTTAAGTATTATCTGTCTCTCTGTCTGTCTCTCTCCAGAATTCTTTTGGTGAGATTCGTGCTTTTCTTTAGTATAGGTCCATAGACAATACCAAGTAGAATTAAATTTTCATGCTTATTAAAGAAAAATTAAAAATGAGTAACCTTTACTGATTCTTGGTTAAAATACACATCTTTCGAATATATAACATTTTCAGACAAAAATTCTGTAAAATTTTGTGAGTAAATTAATTCCCTGTGAAATCCATGATCAAGAAGGTCAGTTTTAACACACCTCTTCAAAATATCATGAAACCAAAATAAGTTTGTTTGTCACATAGGTTTAAGTTTGACTATGCTCTGCTTCTATAAGATTTCTTACAGTCTTGAAAATTCCCTTTTTAAAACTCATACCTTTTATCTTACAATCAGTATTATGTGTTGGTCCTAAGGCAGAAGACTGATAAAAGGTAGGCTGTGAAGATTAAGTGACTTGCCCAAGTTCACATAGCTAGGAAGCATCTGAAACCACTCTTGAACCCAGGACCTCCCATCTCTTGATCTGGCTTTTTATCCATTGAGTCACCTAACAGCCCCCCAAAATTCCCTTTTAACTTAACTTCATACATACTGGTGAGCTCAGTACATATTCCTCTGTAGATACAGTGACTCCACTAGATTTGGAGGGAGAAAATAGATTCTCAGTTCTGATTCTGTGTACTTGGACATAATCAACCTCCTACCTCTCTATGATTTTAATTCATCAATTTCTATATTCAATGTCTCAAAACCTGAAATTCAATGGAGAGAAATATACAACTAATTTTCACATAATCACATTTCATTTCACCCAGTTAATTGATAATTAGCTGGTGTAGATTTCTTCAAAACACTGACTTTTTGTGGGGAGAGGGCTCTTAAATCCAGTCTTTGGATTTTTAAATATTATCAGTATTACTTTACTTTTAAGCTTTGAGAAGAAAGTGTAGTGGGGAAAACACAAGCTTTGTCATCAACAGACCTGGGTTCAAATCCAATCCTTGTTATTTACCTGTTCTGAGTCCTTAGGCAAGCTACTTTTCCTCTTTTGTCCTTTTTCCTCAACCGCAAATTGAAGGGACTAAATCAAATTACCTGTAAGATATATTTCAGACCTAAAATATATAAACCTATATAGAATAACAATATCTATTTTTCAAAAGTTGAGGCAATATTTTCTGCTGTTAAACCTTTAAAAACTACCAGAAAAGGCAGCACCAGGAATGAAAATAATCTGTATTTGTGAGGTGTTAGGTCCAAAATAAAGTCTAAACTCTTTTGCCTACCAGTCAAATCTCTCTATATTCTGCTTCCAACTAACCTTCCGAGTTTTATTTTACATTTTCCCCTTTCATATACCATACACTCTGGTCATACTGAGCTAATCAATAAACCCAAGAATCTCTTATCTTTTCCCACACCAATACTTTTGCTGATATCTTTTTCTTTACCTGGAATGCCTTTCCCCAATTTTTGCCCTTAGAAATTCTATCTATCCTTGAGGGCTGAGTTAAAATATAGCAATGTTCATGTAATGTTCACTGAACCTGTACTCTCCCCAGCTTTCACATGGAGGCACTAGAAGAGATCTTTCTTTCCTCCCTGACATTTTCTTCTTCCTAACATTCCCTGTTACTTATAAATGTGTCAACATCTTTCCAATCAAGCTCTATTTCCTAATAATCTATGAATCAGATTCAATTATCTCTTTCTTCCTCACATATCCAAACATATCTACCTTTACAAAATAGTATAGGCCTCTTTCTGTCCATTGACATTGGAACCAACTTGGTATGGGTACTCTTTACCTCATATCCAGAAAATATCAGATAATCTTGTTGGTGATCTCCTGGATTCAAGTTTCTCCTCACTCCAATCCATCTTCCACTCAGCTATCAAATTGATCTTCCTAAAGCATCATATCATTTCCCTACTTTATAAACTCCAGTGGTTCAGTTCTTTAGGATCAAGTATACAATCTTCTGTTTGGTTTTTGAAGCTCTTTTTAATCTTGTCCTTCCAATCTTTTTATATTTTTTCCCCTCCACATTTTCAGAGATACAGTAAGGCTGACCTCTTGCACACTCCATTCCACCCCGGTTCTTACTCTGAACGTTTTCATTGGCTTGGATCCCATGACTAGAACACTCATTTCTACTCATTTCTGCCTCCTGACTTCCTATGCTTCCTTTAAGTGTTAGCTGAAGTCCTACTTCTGCAAGAAGACTTTCTAGGACCTTAATAATCTTATTAATCAGTGTCTTCCATCTAAAAATACTCTTGATTTGTCCTATATACATTTTATTTGTACTAGTTGTTTGTAAATAGTTTTTCTTAATACTTTCAGAGGAAAGACTATTTTTGCTTTTGATTCAGTGATGGTAGCAGTTGGGTGGCATAGTGGATTGAGAGCTAAACCTAGAGACTGGAGATCCTCGGTTCACATTTCACCTCAGACACTTACTAGGTGTATAACCCTGGGAAAATCATTTAGCCTTGATTGCCTAACCCTTACTACTCTTCTGCCTTGGAATCAATTCACAAGTATTGGTTCTCAGACAGAAGGTAAGGATTTAAAACAAATAAAAATAAAATAAATACTTGTTGACTTGGCTTGACCTTCCCTTTTGGATTTGTATACTTTGCTTGCACCATTCGAACACACTTGTTTGGGTAGGATCATAGCATATGAATCTTAGATATCAGTTATTCCACAATCTGCATTTTATTCATGAGTAAACAGAGGTTGAAGATATGGATTGTATTCATTTTTCTGTGTATTCCTCATGGTGCCTCCTTGATTAGATGCCCAATAATCTATTATTTAATTAATCCTAGAAACAAATAATCTTTGCCTTTAAAAATTTTCAGATCTAGAAACACCTTTTGTTTCATTTGCATGGTCTCTAGGAGCAGCAAATTACGAATAAAGACTGTTCCAGTATAATCCTCTTTCAGAGACTAAATCATCTTTTCCCACAACCAAAGTCTGTGATTTGGCAGATACAGAATTGTCAGAATACTGGATCTCTCTCTGGGGCTGTGGAACCGAATGTTTTGGTCAAAAATAGAATTTGGCATCCATTAATGTGATGAGGAAAAAAGTTCTAGGGGCCAAATGAATAGAGTAGTGGAAAGAATTTTCTCTATGCATAAAAGAGTGATTGAGAGACCCTGCCTCCGTGGAGAATACTTAAATTTAGTACTTAATCTCATGGGCCCAATCTCAGTATAGAGTACTTGCCACTACTGTTGCATTTGTACAGCCATCCAAACCATCCCATGAAGAGCTGTTTGGGACTTTGTATTTCATCTATATTATACAACTTTTAAGGACCAGTATACCTATGAGTTGTCATAATTATAATTATTGTCTTTAGTGCAAATAATGGAAGCATCTAGGTGGTCCAGTGGATTGAGATCCAGGCCCAGAGGTGGGAGGTTATGGGTTCAAATTTGACCTGAGACACTTCCTAGCTATGTGACCCCTGACAAATCACTTAACTGCAAATGCCTAGACCCTTTCCATTCTAAGGGCAAATGAATGCACAGCTAGTGATCATTTCCAATCATGAACCAAACAAGAAATTAGGTTGGGAAAGAAGGAGGAATAAAACAAAAATCATTTGGCTTATTTTCATTTGGTTAAATATTCAATTTATGATGAACATTTGCTGGAGAGGAGAAAGCAAGGATGTCAATAGAGCAAATCCACATGGAAATTGAACATTTAAGATGTCTCATACTCCCCAAATCACCAATTTCATATATTCTTACTACTTGTAAATATTTTTATTTGTTTTTTCAGCATTATTTTTTAAAAAGCCATTTTGAGTATCACATATTTTGGGTAGAGAAGAGAAATCAGCTTCTTTCTCCTCTTTGCCTTTGCACTGGTTAAAGGCTTGCCAAACCATTGAGAAAGCCAAATCTGTCTCATCATTCTAATACCCTCGAACAAAAGAGGCTCAATAGTACTTATAGTACACAGCTGGAAGGGTATTTGATTGATATATATGTATATACACATACACAGATATATAGGCAAACTTTAAAATACTATGTAAAGGTCATTATGAAAGTAATTTTTACTTGTCACAATATCACTTCTTTATTATCTATTAAAGGCCCTATCAGTGATGGTGAACCTTTTAGAGACCTTAGAGACCAAATGCCCAAACTGCAATCTCATGAAGTACGTGAGTCCCCAAAGCCCTTTCCTCAGACAGAGGAGGGAGGAAACACTCCCACTGGGCTGCTGGGCAGAAGGGCAGGTCATGTGAGAAATGTCCTTAGGGGGCAGCTGGGTAGCTCAGTGGATTGAGAGTCAGACCCAGAGACAGAAGGCCCTAGGTTCAAATCTGACCTCAGACACTTCCTGGCTGTGTGACCCTGGGCAAGTCACTTGACTCCCATTGCCCACTCTTACCACTCTTCCACGTAGGAGCCAATACACAGAAGTTAAGGGTTTAAAAAAAAAAAGAAAGAAATGACCTTTGGCACATGTAGAGAGGGGAAAGGGAGCAGCACTCTCCCGATGCATCACTAAGCATGGCATAGGTTCTCCAACACAGCCCTAGATTCTGGTAATAGTTCTAAATATTAGCTTCTTTCCCATTAGATTAAGACTAATATTATTTTTAAAGGATCATAGACATCATAGGATTTACTATTCAAAGGAAACTTGGACCTCATGCAGCTTAATTCCCTCATTTAGAAAGATGAATTGATTTGCCTAAGAATTGCACAAACCAGGATCTGAATTTATAACTTCTGACTCTCAGTCTAGTACCTGCCTCATTATTATTTTATATACAAAAATGAAAACAGGAAAAATAAACAATAAATGAGTAAAAGAGAGAGAAACAGTGCCAGAGATGGAGAAAGAGAAAGAGATGGAGACAGAGAGAGCATGACTTTATTTATAAATCTCTCCTTGACAAGACCTGAATCATTCATGTTTTCAATCTCTGGACTTATCCTCATGGCAGGTAGAAGACAATTCATACTGGTAATTCTCCTAAATTTAAACATAAAGTACAAAAATTAATAGTAAAATATAAATAATCATAATGCTACTGAAAAGAGTAAATATAATATAAGAATTCAATCTTCTTGAAGCAGGATTTCAAATTGGGATTTTTGGGGACCTGCTACCTCAGCATGGCTTCTAAGTGACTGCAAATAATAGTACTATTCAATATCTACAAAGTGCTGGTTTTCCATCCATGGAGAAATTAAGTAATTATCACTAGTACTATTTGTTATTTAGCAGCTTTAGAATCTTAGTGAAAGGAAATGTCATTTTTGCATTAATATGCAAAAGAAAAAACTGTAAAAATACCTTTTCATAATCCCTTGGATAAATCCAGCTTTGTGTCAAAGACCTGGACTATCATTTTTTTCACATATTCATATACAAATGACTGACTGTGAGTGTCCTGAATTTCTCATTCTCTTTGTGGAGCTCAAATGTTTCACTCTTGTTTGCACCTTTCTGTTAGCCTCTTCCTGAAAAGAACAACACAAAACAAAACATTATACAGATCCTAAAGGCTAATTCATGGGAATGAAGATTGTTCCTTTATCATCTTAATATGTAACATTGCTCCAGGAGGAACATTGACATATACCTTCTTATTCTAAGTCTATTTGTTAATATGGTGATACATATCCCCATTGGATCTGATTCCAGACTATAGAAATCTCTACCCTAATTCTACCAGTAATACCTATGTTATAACAAGCTCTCATTAGTGCCTGCACATTCCAAGTCTCTCAGGGTATTAATAATTATGGATGCCCTGTCTTTGTCCTGCTCATTGCAATTCCTTCACATTTCTTTTTTTATTAATCATAAAACATAGAAGATTTTAATGATCAGTTAAAGAAAACCATCTTTTGTTTTCAGAATACTATTGACAACTATACAGAATGTTCAAAAATGTGAGTAGAACATAAACCACTAGGGGAAATGGATAGTTTTATGTGTTTAATATATTTCATGGTACAGTGTGAATATGCATAGTTTATCCTGCTACATTATATTATGCTGCTATATGTACCTATTCTGAAGATATAGTCCTTATACTTAGTACATGTTTTTTGAACTAAAATGATTCTTTAAATAACCTTGTTATATATAAATATGGATAATATGCATAATAGAGTCATAGTGAACAGAGAGCTGGCCTCAGAGTAAGGCAAATGTGAGTTCAAGGCCTGCCTCTAATACATGCTGAATATGTGCCACTGGACCTGGAGTGAAATATATATCCTATATCAGTGAAATCATAGCTTCCCCTCTCTACTCTATATCAACATACTATTTCCTTCTAGAATTGAAGCAATGGTATAATTATACTTATTATATTTACCAGAATATTTACTTCTACTTTACCATAATATTTGCCTGGTATTTACTGCTAATTTTGCATATTTTTCTTCTGACCAGATTAGAATTTATTTTTTGTTCTAAGAGAGCCATCGAACATAGAGAATTCTTCTACGTGAATGGGCAAATGGTTGTTTATCTGTTATCTCATCAACCCGGGGCCTACATTGCAAAAGTATTCAGAATATTCCTCCATCACTAAATACAGTTATGTTCATAATGGCTACCATGTAATTACCATTAGATTCTTTTAGCAACCAATGGATTTATATGAATGTGAATCAACCCTGAACCCTATAACTAAGACATTACTTTATCTCATACTGCCAAATAACGGCAGGCAGAAAGCATTGAAATTCACAGTCTCCGTTTAAAAAATGGTAATATCCACAAGCATATGTTCTAATAACTTCCTTACCCAGTTGAGTTGTAATTTGTAGGTATCTGATGGGAGTCCAGGGGGTACTGAACAGCAAAGAACAATATGCCAGTTCCATGGGCAAGCAGCTCATTGCTTAGTATTAATCAGGGCCTGCAGGGCAAAAGAGAAGGCAACTTACTGAAGGTCTGTTAGTGTTTTTTTTTTTTCTAAAAACAGTGCTATATTATATTACAAGATCCTGGTCAGTAAGGGTAGCAGTACATCAATCATCAGAGACAGTCATTTTCCTGCTGCTTTAAAATGGAAAAAAAAAACTTTCATTCACAGTAAAGTCAATTTCCTGAGTACATTGTCTCCAAGTGGCTGTGTTCTAAAAGTACAGATCAATTGAAGATCCCTTCATTTCCAGATCTTGGCAATTTTCTATTGTTGTGGTTACTTCGAAAAATCTTCTGCCAGATGTGCCAACAACTACTTTTTGACATTCAGAATCCATTGTCTTTAGGATATAACTGGTGTTTTCAGATTCACACTTCCCTAAAACTCTATAGAGTCCCTGACCTTTATGGCTTTTTTTTTTCTCCTTTCGCATAGTCCTTGATCTGTTTGATCCATGTAGGAGAGGCTTCCTAGTAATTTCCTTACCAAATTTCACAAACCATCCTTGTAAACCAGATTAACATTCTGTGAATAAATAAACAGTCTGTGGTTCAGATTGGAGGGCACACATGGGTTACACAACATGTGAATTACTAAGAAATGCAATACTGTACAATGAAACCTGTTAATTACAGTCTGTAAAGGGACTTTTTGTAAGCTATTCACACAGATGGCCGCTCCAGGGTATAGCAAAAAGAAAAAAAAATAAAGAAAAAAAAGGGAAAAAAAAAGCTGCCTCCACAGGCGGCTTCTTTGTTCTTCAATTTCTTGATTACTAGTATAACCACAAAAAAGTATCCTGAAATTTCTTTCTTACTGACTTGTCTCTTGTTTTCATAAAGCACTTTTGTTGATGGCCAGCCTGTTCTGGTTATTTTTTTTAATTCCCCCTGTCTCTACATTTTAGGAATATTCCTGGATATTCCCTCTTCCTAGAGGAACATTTTAAATTGGGTAGTATGTAGTAGACCTATTTATATAACTTTTCTGCTTCATTATAAAACTGTCCTTTTAGCACTAGAAAATTTACATGGTTGAGCCATAAGCTGTTGAGGTGATAAGATTTGTTTTTATCTGAACCTGTGACCTCATCTCTACAGGGACATTTTTGTGTAAAAGCTCCCATCACTTGTATAGATAACAACTCTTCCACTACATAGTTTTAAGAGAATTTAGAATGGAATGGTAGGATGGGGAGAGGGGAAGGGTTTAAAGTATAGAAACTAACAGTCTAAATGACTAGTCCATGATCATATACCTAGCTAACCTATGTTAAAGAAGAACTTAGATTCAGAACCTAAGACCTACTAAAGAATACTAGAGTGTAGATTTCTATTTGACATAATTCTTAGTAATATAGCATTTAATAAGTGCCTTTTCTTTCATTTATATTAGACAAGCCACAATCTATCCATGCCTCATTGTTCAGTCATTCAGTCTAGTCACTCTTTTTTAAATTTAAATTTATTTATTTCTTTGTTGCATTAAAATACTTAGTTAACCCCTCCTTTTCTTCCCTTCTCCCATTAGAGAAGACATCATTTGACAAAAAGACATATGTATATATAAAACTTCATGATAGGATTTCATGGACCATAGCTATCCATGGGGTTTTCTTGGCAAAAATACTAGAGTAGTTCAACATTTTCTTCTCCAGTGGATCCACGTCTTAGCTTTTTCATATATATAAAATGAGAAATCTAAGACTTTAATTTATAGATAATCTATAATGTAGCCCTGTATTTATACATACATTAATCTGGAAATTTCTTTGTATTCTAATTTCCCAATAAGAATCTCTAAGATCTTTTTTAAATTTAACTAATTTATTTATTTAGAATATTTTTCCATGATTATATGATTCATGTTCTTTGCCTTCTCTCTTCCATCCTCTCTCCTGGAGCTGATAAGCAAGTCCATTGGGTTATACATGTATTACTGTTCAAAACCTATTTTTATATTATCAATATTTGCAGTAGAGTGATCGTTTAGTCTACATTCTCAATCACATCCCCATCAACTCATGTGATCAAACAGTTGTTTTTCTTTTGTGCTTCTACTCCCACAGTTCTTTCTCTGAATGTGGATAGCATTCTTTCTCATAAGTCCCTTGTGATTGTCCTGGATCCTTCCATTGCTGCTAGTAGAGAAGTCTATTACATTTGATCGTACCACAATGTTTCAGTCTTTGTGTACAATGTTCTCCTGGTTTTGCTCCTTTCACTCTGTATCAATTCCTAGAGGGCTTTCCAGTTCACATGGAAATCCTGTAGTTCAGCATTCGTTACAGCACAATAGTACTCCATCACCATCAGATATCACAATTTGTTCAGTCATCCCCAATCAAAGGACACCCACTCATTTTTCCAATTGTTTGCCACTATAAAAAGTGCAGCTATAAATATTTTTGCACAAGTCTTTTTTCCTTATTATCTCTTTGGGGTACAACCCCAGCAGCAGTATTGCTGGATCAAAGGGAAGGCAGTAAAATCTTTTTTTATTGGACACAAAATTCCCACAAACAAAAGAGAAGTATTCAGCTATTTCCTATGTCATTTCCAACTTGCATTTCCTCCTTCCTTGTTCCTGATAGGCAGATACATGAGATAAATGGAGTTACCATAGCAATGAATTCTTAGGAAAGTAAAGTCTAAGAAGACTCCTCCCCTCCCCCCATTCTTTAATTAATAACTGTAGCTAACATTTATATAGGATTCTAGGACTTGCAATGCACATCTAATTCTCACAAAAACCTGGAAGGCAGGTGCTATTATTATCCTCATTTTGTAGATGAGGAAACTGAGCTTAAAATACTTTAAGTGACTGGCCCTCACATAGCTAGTAGTTATCTAAGATAGGATTTAAAATCAAGTCTTCCAGACTATCAAGTCCATCATTCTATAAATTTTACTACCCAGATGTTTTTCAACTTGCAAAAGAATTCAGTAATAAAATGCAATAATAAAATTATTTTATGATAATTAAATAAAAATGAATATACAAGTTAAAATGAAATAACTTTTAAAAACACTGTGGTTACCTGTCTAAACCTTTTAAATCATCCAGGAAAGGACAGTTGGAATATATTTGAATATGATTTTATAATTATGCTTGGTATTGAACATGAGGTAGAAATGCTAGTTGTAGACTGGTGCAAAGAACTGCTTGAATTTTGTAACAGCAGCAACAACAAACAAAATATGGCATTAACCTATCTAGTAAGTTTGTTTATATATTTTAAAACCCTAGTTTCTTTAGAAAGTTCCTCTTTAGTCAGATTCCTGCTATTACGTGAAAGAAGCATAGGTTCAAAGCTGGTTGTAATAGATCCTCTAACTCATCTCCGTATTTTACAGGTGAGGAAACTGAGAACTAGAGAATTTAGAAAACTTGCTGAAGGTCATACAGGTCATAAGCAGAAGAGTTGAGAGAGATTTTTAAATTTTCTTTTAGAATTAATTCCATTTAAAAAGTCAATAATCTCTTTTGACAGCTTTTTTCTCTAAATCATCATAATATAAATAATTATTAGAAATTTACCAGATAGGTCATATTCTTTACTAAGGTAATCTCCCTGGAGAAAATGAAATGAATAAAGTAACAATTTAAACATTTATCTGACATAATTTTTTACTTATCCTGAGAGAGTGATTATACTCAGTGCTGACCCATGCATTTATTAATCGATGGGCAGGTTACTTATAATTTTCTGGATTCAATATCTTTTCTACAGTATGCAGCAATTCTCCATGATGTCTCTGGATATGAAATTTTACATTTGGAACTATGATCTCACCAAAAAAACTGAGAAAATATAAAACACATAAAAAAGTTTTATAAATTGTGCCCTACTTTAATAATTTGGTTCAAACTAATGAAAATGTCAAAGCACCTCTCAATTCTTCTACTATCATGTCATCATAATAGAAATAGCCTTAACTGAACTCCAAAGCAACTTTTTTTACTTCTCTAACTATGTAAGTATATTAAGTTGCTGAAAACCTTGGGTCCAGGGTATATTACTATGAAATACTACCCTGTGAAATGTATAAGAGAATATGTACAAAATGGAACAGAAATACCCTATCAATAGTGAAGCCCTCTAGGTGCTGTGGTTTGCAAGTGGTACTGTGATGATCATATGAAGGCACAGAATAAAGATAATAGCATAGAATCCCTCAGAATTGGAAGGCTCCTTTAGGGATATCTAATGCCATCCATATCTGAAAAAGAAACTCAACTACAACATAACCAATAGTTAGCAATCAAAACTTTATGTAAAAATCTCCACTGAGTATAAACTCCTTATTTATAGAAATGACCATTTATGTAACTCTTTAAAGCTTTCAAAGCACTTTCTACATGGTTTGGGGCATTGTGGTACTATGGGAAATACTGATTTAGAGTTAGAAAACTCCAGACCCCTGCCCTGGTATTTATGTCTTGGGTGACCTTGCTATAAGAATCACTTAAGGGGGCAACTGGGTAGCTCAGTGGATTGAGAGCCAGGCCTAGAGGCCGCAAGTCCTAGGTTCAAATGTGACTCAGACACTTCCCAGCTGTGTGACCTTGGACAAGTCACTTAACCCCTATTGCCTAGCCCTTACCACTCTTCTGCCTTGGAGCCAATACACAGTATTAACTCCAAGCAAGAAGGTAAGGGTTTAAAAAAAATTTTTTTTTAATTACTTAACCCTATCTTGTACAATTCTCTCTCACACACTTAGGCCAATCGATTAACCTTTCTTAGATCTCAGTTCTCCCATCTATAAAATGAAGGAGTTGTTCAAGATGACTTTTAGGGTCCCTTTCATCTCTAACTATGTCATTCGATGAGCCTATTAGCCCATTTAACATACTATGCTATACAGTATCAAACTAGGATGGTGTTTTATACCTAGCTGGTGCTTAATACACATTTTTCAACTGATTTTTGTATAAAAAGTGTGTTCTATATCTAGCTGCATGGAAAAAATCTGAAACTCAGTTGGAAAAATGATAATGTAAAAAGTGAATGTTGTTGCTTTTGAATTGTGTGGTTTTTCCCCAAGTGCCACCATTTTAACTGGCCCAAACGTCTAACAGACAGTGGAAATTAATTCTATTTGCTTTTAAATCATTACTCACTACTGAAGTCCTTGAATGTTGGGCGTCCTAATTAATAGCTATTTTATACTCCAGGCACTTGAACCCTTTGCCAGGGCTTCATTTTCAAACCCTATAATCACACACCTTCCTAAAGACTCAAGGCTGCAGACAATGAGTCCTTCAAGCTATCAGCTTCAACTAAAACTCATAGTGACACAGACTTTCTGGCTCTGATTTACTTGCTGAACCCTTCCCTGGAGGACTGCCCATTTGGAGACAATGCACACGCCCCTGAGGGCAGATTACTTGCTTCACTTGTTGGCCCTATCAGCTGAAAGCTGTCACTTGAGCAAAGGGAGAGACCTAAGAGGCTCCTGGTAGGAAAAAACAATAACAACCCCCCCACCCCCACCCCCAAGTCACAATCAGCCTCTTAAGGTTACATCTGTTGTCTTTCATTCTAGACATTGTTGAGAGTCTATTTACACAAGAGCCTTGATTCTGCATTCCTCACTCAGGCAAAATGGTCACTGGAATAAACAGGGTCTTGCTAACTTAGGTGAAGACTGCCAACTCAGATCTTCAGGACAATTTAAAGAAGGGATGAATGTTATCCTCCTGATACTGTGCAGCTTGCTGACCCAGAAGTGGATGGCTATTCCTTAGAGATGTTGTAGAAGAGATTTCTATTAAGGCATGGATTAGATTAGTTCTGAGATCCCTTCCAGCTCTGAGTTTCTGTGATTCCTCACTTTAATGTGAACCTACTCTTATTTCAAATAAATGAAAATTTATTTTTAAAGTGGGTTACTTGGTCAATTGCTTCTAAGCCAAATAATAATATAATAATTAGAATCAAAAGCAAACTGCAGTCCAGCTGCCGTTTTCTAAACACTTTTCAGTGGTTTTATGAAATTGATTTTGCCATAACATAGGAAAATTCTCTACAATGAGCTTCTCTCATAAATGTAGGGACCACAGCTAAACTCTCCATTTAGCTGTTTCTAGAAAATTTATTCCCTAAATAATGTAGTCAGAGAAAATGTATGGAAAGTAAGTAGCATCATTTGAGTCCTGTGCTATTGAGAGAAATGGTGTGACAAGATCAGGACCTTGTCACAGAATTGGAAAGATAGGAAAGGAATCTAGTAGCTGGGCTTAGCTTTCAATAGTCAATGTCTGGAAAAGTTATCTTCTTGTTTTCCAGATTCTGACAGAACAATCGGGACTTTGCAAACAATCCTAAAAGGCCGATACTGATGCTGTGCCAATCTTGAGTAGAGTACTGGAAAACTCTCTTGAAATTCTGTATTTACTTTAATTTAGGAATATGACTCCCCATTCTATTTTTTCTGAGTAAGAAACTCTTAGACGCCCTGTTTAGAAATGAGCTTTCTTGGATTATAGAAAAAGCTAAGCAGGGAGTGAAAAGTCAGAAATGATAAATTCAGCTGGTTTTCTTTGTGCAGTCTATTTTCCAGATAAGAATTTATGGTTTGTTGAATAGCTTTGACTTTTTATAAGTAGCATTGTACAGTTGTCTTTGTATATTTCATTAGGAAATCAGGTCATATTTTATCTGTGTTGTACAGTACCATAATAAATAACAATATTATAGATGGAAAGGAACAGAGAAATCATCTTGTTTAGTTCTGTGCTCTTTTTAATCTGTCATGAACTTCTTTGAAGATCTGGTAAGGCTAATAATAGACTCCTCAGAATAATAATTTTGAATACTTAAAATATTTAGACCAAAGAAACTATTTTAATATAGTTATCATAATATTTCTAAACAATCAAATTCATGGACCCTGGTCACAAATTGCTGATCTAGTTCAAACATTTTAAAATATAAGGAAACTGGAGATCAGGAAGGTTAATGTTAGTACTTGACCAAAATATCTAATAAGAAAAATTTGAAGTCTGTGTGCAGGAGTCTTGAATGGGGTAATTTGATTTTCTGTATCTATCATTTTGTACTTATTAAAACTGTCCTGTATTTCTTGATTTTTAATTTACTCTTAAAAAATTATAAAAGAACATGAGAAACTGCATTATGGTAGGTGGATATCAGACCAGCACATAAATTACATAGGTCCTAGATTCAAGACCTGCCTCTGAGATTTTGTATCCATTGACAAAGCACATAAGTTCTCAGTGAATCAGACAAACAAATGATAAAGGGGTTTCTGATCAGCATTGGTAGAAAAAGTTTCCATGCTAGTAATCATCCCACATCTGTAGTATAGTGTTTAATCCTAGATTCCACATTTTAAGAGGAATAATGACAAACTGTAGTGGGTCTAGACAAAGGTGAGCAAGATGGCAAATGAATCGAAACTATTATTCTGACTGAAAAAACAAAAGATATTAAAGAAGATGTAGTTTTCTTGAAGATTTAAGAAGCTGGTTAATAGAGGAGGAATTAGACTTGTTTTTCTTAAACTCCAACTGGAAGCGTGGGAGTAGACTGTATAGTTCATAGAGTACCAGGCTTGAAGTCAGGAAGACCTGAGTTTAAATCTTGCCTCAGATGCTTATTAGTTGGGATCACCCAACTTGAGCAAATCATTTAACTTTTTTCTTGACTCAGTTTCTCAATAGCACCTACCTATCTCAGTTGTTGTGAGGATCAAATAATACAATATTTGTAAAGTTCTTGGCACAGTGCCTGGTACATAGAAGGTGCTATATAAATGTTTATTCCCTTCACCCCAGTGGTTGGAATTTACAGAAAGAGGGATCTAGTTTCAACATTCCACCAAATAGAGTTGTCCAGAATAGGAATGAGCTGCCTCTGAAAGTAGAGTTCTCCATCTCTGGACATCTTTAGCAGGGAGCTGTCAAGTATACCGTACATGTAATTCTTACTTAGGCAATTTGGATTAGATGCCCTCTGAGATCTCTTGCAGCTTTGAAGTTTTGTGATTCTGTGGTACTTTTACTAGATGGGTTCCCATCTCCAGGTCCATGTCTCTCCATAACTTCTAAAATAAAATAATTTGAAGAAATATTCTAACATTGGTATAAAACTAACAAGATTTCCATTTGTTCTAGTCCCTTTAGCCCAAGGAAGAAAAAAAGAAAGAAGAGAAAAGATGGAAGAGGAATCGAAGGTAGGTGAAAATTTGAATATTTGTCTTCAAAAGGGGTAGATATCTTTGGGATCATCTGGGCCTAGAGAGCCCCTTGGAGACTTAGATATTCCTAAGGGAATGGGGGTGGGGTAGGAAAGTAAGGAAAGATGAGGGACATGAATAAAAAGGCATTACTTCAAGAGTCATGACCAAAGAAGTGCTAGCCTCTTTCTATATATGACATTGCTGTGATCACACCTATCAGAAGGAAGTGTGAAGTTTTAGGCTCTTCTTTGCCTTAAATGAAGTTGTAAGAAGTGAAAAGAAAAAAGAATGAAATCAGATTAGCAAAATAAGCATGATTTATTATTATCTAATGTTTTGAAAATCCAAGTGTTATCATTTGATCGTGATCATGATCAGAATGAGTTTTCTCCATATATGTGATCATTTATATACCATTTTAAGATTTACAAAACACCTATTTCACAACTCTAGGAACTGCTGAAATTAGGGTCCAGCTATTTAAAGGCCCAGAGACAAGCTTAATTTGTTTGTTCAACCAATGGCATCATTCCCTTTCTTGACCCAATCAAAGAGGAGTTCTCACCTCATAAAAGGATCAGGGCATAGATTCATCTTTTGAGTTAGTTTAACACCTTATTAACATCTTGTGATTACCTGGGGATAAGAGGGAAACTCTCTCTTCATATATCATTATCTACACTTAAAAAAAAGTCAGAGGTTGGCATTTCTAGGAGAGAAGGAAACAAATTAAGAATAATACTTTTTAAAGTTTGAAAGAAATATTTTTAGGGTGACAGGTTGGAAGAGAAGATAAAAGAGGAAGAAATTTTTAAAAATGAACATAAACTGGGGGCAGCTGGGTAGCTCAGTGGAGTGAGAGTCAGGCCTAGAGACAGGAGGTCCTAGGTTCAAACCCGGCCTCAGCCACTTCCCAGCTGTGTGACCCTGGGCAAGTCACTTGACCCCCATTGCCCACCCTTACCACTCTTCCACCTATGAGACAATACACCGAAGTACAAGGGTTTAAAAAAAAAATGAACATAAACCAAAGAGCTGGATTCTAATCCCATTTCTATCACTAAACTATCTATGTCATCTCAAAACAGATATATGTACCATCTAGACCTCAATTCCACCGTTCCTAAATCAAGATTAAATTAAATGTTCTCTTAGGGTCTGCAAAGGTTTAACATTCTATGACTGTCTAACCAAAATCCTTCTGATTATTCTAGTATATTCCCAAATAAATTAGGACAAGCTCTTTTTATTTCCTCTTGTTAGATCAATGATCTCAAAAATTAGGGGAAAACTGTCATTATGATCTAAGGGCCTGTGAATTTTGCTATTTTTTTCCTTGACCAAATTCTTATACATCCAAAATAAAATTAATTGTAATTCTCTGGAAAAAATCTGTATTCCTCCAAATTTCCCAATTTCTGATGATGATAATATGTACATTTCCTTATTTTCATTTTATGGGTCTATACCTTTGTTCAGGATCTAATTTTCTCTTTCTTAGACTTATAAAAGCCTACTAATTGGCTACCCTTCTTCTAGGCTTTCTCTTCTCTCATCCATCCTGCTGCTGTTGTTCAATTATTTTTCAGTCATGTTCAACTCTTTGTGACCCCATTTAGGTTTTCTTGGCAAAGTCGCTAGAGTGGTTTGCCATTTCTTTCTCCAGTTCGTTTTATACATGAGGAAATTGAGGCAAACAGGATTAAGTGACTTGCCCAGCTAGTAAGTATTTGAAGACTGATTTGAATTCAGGAAGATGAATCTTCCTAACTCCAGATCCTATACTTTATCTGTTTTGTCATATCCATCCTGCACCGAGCCACATCACTCTCCCCAAAACACCATATTATCAGTCTCTCTATTCAGAATTCTTCAAAATTGCTCCCTTTTGTCACTAGGATAAACTGTAAAACCATCAATATGATTTTTAGAGACTTTTTCAATATGTTTCCCATGATCTCATACTTCTGCCACCTGTATGTGGCCATATTCTAGTCCTACTGGCCTCCTAACAATTCTCTATAAACTAGATTACATTTCTCAGGTCTATTTCTTTGCAAAAATACTCCCTCCCCATCTCTTTGCCTGCAATGTATTGTCATTTTTAACAGATAGCTACTAATAGTTGGGTGGATCAGAAGGACTTCATAGTGGAAGCAGATGTATGTTCTATATTCCCAGAAGACTGTAAACTTCTAAGGGCAGAAATCATGGCTAGTTTTGTCTTTCTAGTTGCAGTGACTGGAACCAGCTATGCATTCAGTGGGTGCCTTATAAGTGATTCTGGAATTGAAATTCTTTATTAAAGTAAAATGACGGTTGAACTGCTATAATATATCAAAAAGGCAATTATCTTAATCTCTGCCACTTTGACTCCTGGTAATTCAGTTTCATTTATTTAAAATTGTCCTGTTTTTTCCAAGTTTTTTTATTGTTGCTTTCCCCATATTTCTGATTTAACATGCATTTGTTTGTTCCTTTGCACCCAATTTACCTTGATACATACTTCCTTAGTCCATGAATGATTTAATTTTCTTTCTCCTTTTTGCTTTTCAAAGGATTACCCTCAACCTCGAAGATTCAAGTAAGTCTAAAGAATTAGAGTGTTATACTCTAAATCATTTTGCTAGGGATCTAGGAGTGCACCTATGATAAAAAATAATTATATTACCCCAAATAATCACAAGTAGTATCTGTTTTCAAAAATCAAAAGATGGGGGTAAAATAAAATTCAATAAGTTGTCATCATACTCGAGATGAAATAGCTTTTACTTTAGAGTTTTCTGTTCTTAAAAGTTCTGGTTAAGAAGTCAGCTTGTTTCTTGAAACAGCTTACAGATATACTAAAATCCATAAGGGACCAGCACTCATATTCAATCAATAATCTGTATCAATAGTTCTGATGACCAGACCTCTAGCAAGTTTTGCAGGATGCTAGGTTAACTTTCCATATCTCATCTCCTCCTATTTGCATTATTTAAAAACAAGCTGTACTACAATAAGTGTATTAGAAATACAAAAAGCTTTCTATTATTTATAAAGATGTTATTGAAAAATATACATTGGATGGATGAGCTAATAGAACACTTAAGTACTCTCCAGCAATTCCATCATTGGCATATCCATAAGCCACGTAATTACAAAGCCTGAATCTTAAGGCTTCCCATTGCAGAGATTAAAGGACACAATTTTAACTCCACTCAAGTAACTGCCTCTTTGTACCACTCAATACATTAGTAATAATGCTCTCTTTACTATAATCTAGGTGCCCAATCTCAGGAAAGACAGATGTTTCAATAGTCCCAGATCTATCCTGCCTTCACCACATATTCACTCTTGATGTACATACATCATTTCCTGGCTGTCTGCAATCATGCCCATCTGTTCAGATGGCACTCTGCCCATTTAGAAATAATTCTTGCTTCATTTCACTAAGTCATAGATTTTAAATAAGAGTGGTTTCTATGGATGTTAGATTTAGTGGGATGGGGGAGGGCAGGGAACACCACCACGCTGCAACCAGGAATATATACCATCTGAGCTTATGGGTGATGACGTTATTTTTTTGGACAAGCAGCTGCTATACTATCAGGATAAGGCACCAATTTGCTCTCTAGATTTGGATTTTTAGAAGCTCAGGAAAAAATGTTTTTATTGTTTGGAAGTCTGAGCTTCCAAACTTCATAAAGACATTGAATGTCCTTTTAAGGATTCCTTAGGGTTGTGGTGTACACTATATTGTGAAACCCAAAGCAGCTACAAGCCTATAAAGTATAAAAATGGATGCAATCCAGTGTTCATTTTTATTCTGCATGAAAGTGCCTGTAAACATCTCCATGATGTGTTGCTATTTTCTAGTCTTCAAAACATTCAAACATGTGAAGAGTTCAGGAATTCTTCCAAAGAAAAGATCCCAAGATGCTTGCACGCACATTTTTTAAAAAGGCGTGGGGGAGGGGAGGGAATCAATCAATAATCATTTATTAAGTGCCTGCTATATGCCAGGCATTGTGGTAAAAGCATTGGAAAATCAACTTCAATCCAATGATGAAACTCTTCTCCATTTCTATAATCACAAAAACTGAAATCTTCTGACATCTGAGCAACTTCCTCAATTGTAAAACTTAAAAACTATTTACATCATAAATCTACTCTTTTTTTCTTTTCCACAAGATGTCTTAAAAATCATGTTTTAGAAATATGTACTATTTACATGCATATAAAATAATGCATATTAGAAAACATCTGTTCTGAATTTTGCTGCATGCTCAGAATATTTTTATCTCAGTATTCCCTAAAATAGACCTGGTTTCTAAGATGAAGCCACCTCTTATTTTTAAATTTCCTACTGCCCATGCCAGGAAGACATCTTTGCAAGACATTGATACTCTGGAAAGACTCCCATTCATGGAATATCAGCTTTAACTAAAATAAAAGTTGTATTAACAACAGCAAGAAAATTGACCCCCTTCCCACCTCCTGCCCTGTGTGCCTCAGGTCTTTTCCCACAGTGGAAATGAAAGCTTATATAATAACGTCTGTGCCCTAAACAGCAGTTGTTAACTGTTTGTAGCTAATTAGTTACTCAAGGGAAAGCATAATAATTTTCAAAAGTGCCCCAAAATGTTTAGATTGAGTTTTCTGCTTAAGAGTATCTTATTGGAAAAGGAATAGTAAATCAGCAGGGTCATGGAAAGATCTTTAAGGATGTTAATCTGCTTCGGTGGCTTCATTAAAAATGAAAAAAAACCTAATATTTGTGCACCAAACTGAACTTGTGCTTTTAAAAGAAAATATTTTAGCATATACACTTAGGTGATGATCCCTTAATGAAGGCTGGGGTGGGGTGGGGTGGAAAGAATTAATCAATTCTGAGCTCAAAGTCTTCATTTACCAGAATGATTACTGTTTTCCCCCAGCAACACTTTTTAATTTACCAGGAAATAGAAGATAGAAAAATACTCAAATTTATTGCTACAGCTGTCCTCTAAGTAACAGAGTTTCTCTCTCCATCTCATTACAAAAATCATGTTTTCATGGTGTCAATTTTGAAAATTAATTGTAGAAAATGTATCAGAGTATTCAAAAACACTGAGAAATCGTTATTATTGCATTTGTTTAAAATAGTCTTTCAATCTTTCTGATGACTGGATGATGTAGAGAGAGCAGAGGGAAAGAGACTTGGCTTTTGGGTCAGTTTCCTTCAACAAAATGAAGGAGTGGGAGTATAGGACTGTTAAGATGTCTGCCAGCTTTACATTTCTGATTCTTTATGTTTCTAAGACAGGAAATTCTGGATTCAAGTCTCTTTCTCTGACATATACAATTAAAACTCTCAGTACTCCAAGCACTCTGTAAAGCAAGCAATTATAGAGGAGCTACAAAGGGAGTTTCTACACTGGGATTTCCCTACATTGATGAAGAATGGAAGTTTCCTACATTCATTAAAGCATGAGTCTAGTGTCTGCCCCCAAAAGAATTTTCGTTAATGTTCTGGAGGACTATCTGAATAATACATGTATAAGGAATACTCCATGCTTTTGTCTAACTTTATTGCAGAACTTTCTAGTTACTGTTTCTTTTCGAAAAGCATAAACACAACATCCAGAAATTAATGGCAAGTGCAAATAGCATAAGAATCTATGATCACAGAGCCTATGTGTGATTCCCCAATCCTTCATCCTTCTTCCCATTACTTTCCAAAACCCCTTAAAAAGGAGAGCAAAAGTAATTAGTGAAACATGCTCCACGTAAAAGGCAATGCCAAACAGATTGTCTGACAATGGAAAGAATATCCATTTTCCAGACACTGATATAACTTAATTATATAAAAGCAGCAGGAATGCTGGATAAGAAATACAGCAACATGAGCTCTGTTGAGGTAATTTTGTTCCTTTTGTTACTTTTTATTTAAGATTTTAAAAAAAATTCTTTTTTATCTAAAATGAGTCCAGAAAACTAAAGAAGGCCAGAGTGAAGTCTTCCCAAGGCTCCTTATTATCATACACTAGCATTTTTACTATTTGGTATGATTCCGAGTATTGTCCCCAAAGGACTATAATACAAGTACTTCCATAACAGATATTTGGGGTGGGGAGATACAAGGTACACCTAAAATGTAATGTGACCAGTTAGGGGACAAACAAGCAGAAGAGAAGAGATCCTTGCAATGTTCACCTTGCTCAGTTCACCCTGTACCTAAGATGTGAATCCCATAGGTTAGATTCCTAGGACATCATTCCAATAATGCTGCCATTTTAATGAAACTTCCCTCCTCCTTGGGAATTTTAAACTCTTCTGGGGGTGGGGGGCATAAAAGTTCCCCTCCCACCACACTCCCTGGCCTTTGATAGTGGTTTGAAAAATGTAAACATCTAAAGCACTTAAACCCATTTCCCTTGGTTAAAGGAGGAGAAGGAATGAACAAGTTATGTAATACTATTTAGGATAGGGGAGGGAGAGGTTCTATGCCTGTGTTCTCATTGGTACTAGGAACTCCTGGTGAAGAAATTCCCTCCTGACAGTTTTAAACAATAGCCTGGGGCACTGAGAGATTATTACTTGCCTACTGTGACAGAATCAGCATGTGTCAGAAGCATAGTTTGGACCCAGGTCATGCTGACCTTGAGGCCAAGCTTCTAGCTACTTACTCTACATTTCCTTTCCACTATTTGAAACGATACATTTTGAAGATAGGACTAGAAATTCAGAAAACAGACTTATGCGAGTGCATGGGACTTGGCTCTGAAGTCTGGTAGCAACTTTGTATGCTTTTTCTTCTAGAATAATCAGTTTCTCATCCAATTCAATTTAGTGCACATTAAGTCCTATCTGCTACTTTGGTAGGTTCTGGGGTGTCAAAGATCAGAAACTGAAACTATCCTGAATTTGATTCTCTTACCCTTTACTGTAGGAAAATTAGCAAACATAGAAGTTAATACAAAATATATACTAAGTAAATACAAAGCAGTTAGGGAAGGAGCAATAGGAAGAGTAATTAACAAAAGGGCCAGTTAGGAAAGGTCTCTGAGATTTAAGGCTCCAATAAACACAAAGATTTGGGATCCCATAATGGTGAGTAGTTGCTTCCTCAGGCTCATCAATATCGAGGCGGTTTAGTTAAAATGATTTATTTTGTTTCTAATAATATCAAGTAGGGTGGTTAATTGTCAGCATGTAGGCATCATAGAATATAACAAGAGCTGTGTGGCTTGGAAAAGGAACTTTACAGAAAGAGATTTAACCTTGTAAATATAATTCCATGTTCTCTCTCTTTTTTTAATGCGTTCCATTCATAGCATCATTGACAGTTATGGAAGGGGCATTAGAAATTATATAAGACAACTCCCTCATTTTACAGATAAGGAAACTGAGGCTAAGAAATATCATATGATTTGCCTAAGAGGATACAGGTATTCTGCCCTGGTCAGACCTATGCCTGGGCATTTTATTCAATACTGGCCATCTCTTTTTAGAAAAGGCATTGCTAAACAGCAGTGTTCAGAGGAGGGCAACTCAAATAGTAAAGGATTTAAAGATAGTGGCATATGAGGAATTGGCTAAAGAAATTGGATATTATTAAATTCAAGAAGAAAAAATTTAGAAGACATAATCTATATCTTTAAATATAATGTTTTCCTATCTTTCAAAATTTTTCAAAAATCTACCCAAAGGATCACTATTTGGAGAAGATAGTTTAAAAGTTTAATGAAAGCAATCAACCTTCCCCCTCCTTGCAACCCCACTCCCTCCTTCAATCAATTCAATAAAACTGAAACAGATGAAGAAGGCACTGTGATCACATATAAGTATTAAAGCTTATTTATCTCCTATCCTGAATATTATTCACTTCTAAATCTGGGCTAATAACAATGGAATGCAGATTCTTTTCTCCTAGGATGTCTATGGATTTGGGTCTTACGGGTTGATCGTGATGACTTTAGGAATTCACATTATACTTACATAATGAATTCATTGTTATTTCCAATTACCACAAGTCAATGTGAATAATAAATTAAAGATTTTGGGAAGAGGGGTGGGGATTAGTAAAGCAAAGAATCAGGTCATAGGATTTAGAAATGTGAGACTTTAAAATTGATTGAACTAGTTTCATAATTTTACAGAAAAAGAAACTAAGGCTCAGGAAGGAAGAGGCTCATCAGATCCAGAATAGGAACATAAATTTAGAGCTGAAAGGAACACTGGAGATCTTCTAATATCACAGAATCATAGATCTGGCACCAGAAGGTATATCAGATGTCCTCTTATCAAACTTTTATTTTACAAAAGAAGAACGTGACCAGAGAGGTTGATAGTTTTGGAATAAGTCGCACACACAAAATCAGGAGAACTGGAACTCAAATTCACATCCTTTAATTCCAAAACCAGTTCTATCTACATATCCAAGGGAATATTCTCCTTTTGCCTGTTTTAGAAGCATATATGAATTCATGTGAGTAAAGAGTCTGGATTGCAAAGAATGTAAGATCTTAAAATGCCATAAATGGCATTAGGCTCTTCTTCAAGAAGAATCTTAATAATTTTCTCTGGGGCTGTGTACTTCATTCATCAAAAAAAAAGCAGTCACCTCTACAAACGTTGCAGCTGTTCAACAGCTGCCCTGCAACACAAAATATCAATTTTAAGACAGGAAACTAGGCAAAATAGTGTATCCAATTGGAATTTCATGGTGTAGTTGGGGAGGCACCTTGTTTGGAAATTGTTCAGAACAGTCTCCAGTCCTACAAAAGTATGCAAAATAAATTCTACATTCTTATGACTGAAAAATAAATATTCAATAACAAGGTTATGAGAACAATCATATTCCAAATCTTAGGTATGATGGTTGTTACTCCCAAGCAGTTTAATAAAATGTAGATGGATGGTGATGTTCATAAACCAATCTAAATACTTATTAAAATCTAAAATATGGTATAACTATATTATCATGTATGTGTGACCCAAATATAATGTATGTATATCTTACTTCATACATATAAGTTTTCCTGAACAAATGTTACCCTAGTAGATTGAATTTGTATAAATCTAATTGTGGTGAGATAGGCAACATGAAATAGGAGAAAGAATACTGGTCTTGGAATCAGAAAATCTATTTTTTCCCCTGTGGCTATAAGTTATATTTGTTGGGAAGACACAATCTTTCTGAGCCTCAGTTTCCTCATTTGTAAAATGAGCAGAATAATACTTTCATAACCTCTATCTTTCTGGGTTTTGTGAGGAAATACTTTGTAAACTCTAATGTATATATTTGCATTGGCAGCAGCAGCAGCTTCATTTTCCCATACAAATTTCAGAGGCAATGCCCCTACTCAGGTAACATGTTTTCCTATTTTATGCTTTGCCTGATATTAATAATCTAATATTTTGTATTCATTTTCTTACCCCCAGTTTAAGTCTTTTTTTTTTTACATTTTTAAACCCTTAACTTCCGTGTATTGTCTCATAGGTGGAAGAATGGTAAGGGTGGGCAATGGGGGTCAAGTGACTTGCCCAGGGTCACACAGCTGGGAAGTGTCTGAGGCCAGATTTGAACCTAGGACCTCCTGGCTCTAGGCCTGACTCTCAATCCACTGAGCTACCCAGCTACCCCCCCCCCACTTTAAGTCTTACTGGTTCTTCTCTGTCTTCCTGACAAATACATAATATTACCTTAAGAAGTACTTAAGAAACTAACTTTTCTCTTGGTCAACATTTTTATAAATTGAAATAACATTCTACAATTCAAATAAACTCTAATTTTTACAACTTTAATAAATTGATTTGTTTTCCTATATTCAGTTTTCCTAAATAGGGATACACCTGTACGACTAATTTACTAATAGTTATTGTTTTGGGAAGGAAGAAGGGGAAGTAGTATCTATGAGAGGTAGTTAAAAAAAGCTATTAAAAAGTCTGGATTTTTACTACAGATTTGAGAAGGTACATTTGTAACCTTATATCACCATAAAACTATTCCAGGAATAAAATCCTTTGTTGTTTTATTTTCCTCTCCTTGGATACAATTTAGATGTTTTAAACAATGCCATGGCCTTATTGTTCGAAGTAAAATTAGATTTCAGTCTTTACAAAAATAGAAAGAAATTATTGTGATAAAGCAGGCTTGCCAGTGTTGATTAATATCTATTAGTTCTCTGGGTCAGTAGAATAGTAAAAAAAAAAATCGGTATTAATTGATGATCATTAATTATTATTTGATGACCACTAAAACTATTATTAGTCATTGCCTAGAATGACAAATTCTCTCTGTGCCATATCTACCCCTCCATACTTTTGCTAACTCTCTGTTCTTTATATGCTTTAAACAATTCAAAAGCCAGGTCTATAACATAATTCTTAACATGTACTCCCCAATTGTCATGCCTCTTCTCTTTGGAGTTCTCATTTTTAAGAATCTGTACCTATGATTTCATTGGTGTAGTGAGGAAACCATTTCAGATTCAGGGAGCCCCAAGGGGTCAAGCAGAACTTGCCTAAAGTCTGACTGTCAGTCCGTTGGATTGAAACCTAGGACTTCTAGACTCTAAGATCGAATGTCTATCCCCTGTATCATACTGCCTTTCTGAGACCTACGTAGCACTCTCTTATCCTGCATTATTATTTATTTTAATTATATGTGTATGTTTAATTATCTGTGTAACCCCAAATAGGTATTTCTTGTTTAATATTTGTATCTTCTCCTGTTCCCAGCATAGTGCTCTTTAAATATGGAAGTGCTTTTTTTAAATCTATCCAATTGCATTACAGAAATAATATAAACTTCTCAAAATTTGGGGGCTAAAAAATATGAAAACCTTTTTAAATGCTCATAATTTAAATTTAGTGCCACAAAAAAAACCAGAAAGGCAACTTGAAATTCCATTTCTAATTCAGAATGGCTGCCATTTGGACGGCTTGGGTGGCAGGAGGTAAGGTCATCTTGGGTGGGAGAGTATAAATCCACATATTGTGGGGCTTAGCTATTGTCTGGGATATTAAAACCCTCACTTCCTTTTTGTTATCACTTAAGTTGTCTAATTCCATTCAGATGGAAAGGTAGCGAATAATGTCTTTCATATGAAAGTTGAAAGCTAGAAGAATATCAAGTTACTACTCAGGGACTTTTATATTACAACTTTTAGTAACTATTTCCATGACTTTAAGCTCTTCTGGGCCCCAGAGTTCTTTTCCTATTTTTTTCATTTCACCCAAAAACCTTTTTTTTTTTTTTTTTTTTTTGTCCCTTGAATTCATTTTCAGGTATCTTGCCTGTGAAATTAGAACTATCTAGAAGCCCACGTGAAGTCAAAGCCTGTAGGCATTGTTTCACACACTGATGTGAAATATCACATTTGCTATTCTGTTGATTGAAGGAACAGATGTTCATATAACTCCCAAAACTAAGATACATTCATACTTTCTCCCATAAATAGTAAAGTATTCTAGTAATGTAGCTAACGAGGAATGTAGTCCAAAAGGTTGGGGGAAAAAGTAGCTGCTGAACTCGCTGTGTCCTTTTGTATTTAATACAGAAAATAACTAACAAAAGTGTTATATAAACAAATTAATTAATTAATGAATTAATAAATATATATATTAAAAGACTGAAAATTATTGTGTGTCACTATACATTTAGGTAATATAATTCTCATCATAATTGACAATTCCCACTGTTTCACACACATGCATACACTCAAATTACTACCTAATTTTGAATATGAATTTTATGATTGTCTTTAGTGACAAATGTAAGGCTCTCAAGGAAAAAGAGTCAGGCTTTTTTTCCTCCCCAAGAGTAATTGATATAATTGTTGCTTAAGGAAGCATACATTCCTCTTCTATTTATATGGCATTCTTCAGCTCTGTGGCTAATCAACCTATCACCTTCAAAAAAAGATTGAGAAAATGTTTATTTACATTTTTTAACTCCACTCTCTAGCTCCCACTGCACTAATCTGTGCTGTCTATCTGTAGACAGGCAGGCAGAAAATTAGGTTTATATAGACAGACAAATGGAAAGTCAAGACTTTTATGTGGAATGCTGATCGGTGGTAAGTAATGATGTGGACTTTTCAATGAAAACTTTGAATCTGTTTTGCACTACTTGTTGGAGACAAGAACATTCTCATTTTACCACCACAACTCAAGTTAAAAAAATGTTTTTATGTCTGTGTTTGACATTTCTAATCTTTTCCTTCCCTTTTAGTCTTGTGCTCTGTAAAAATATTCTTGAACGACTTTCTATAGTCATTAGACCATTAACTTGAATTTTGTTTATTTTGTTTTATTTTGTCTTATTAAGACTGTATAAAACCGATAAGTCTAATGTGGCAGTTGCTTTACAACTTACCTCGAAAATAGTTTTTACATGTGACATTTTATTTACAGATGATTAACTAAAATGTCTTTGGGCAAAATCAGTTCATTTATGGTTCCTGGTAGACATCTAATAATGTATCTTTTTTCTCTTTATTTCAGGAAAAGTTCCCATATCACACGATGCAGTCCTAAAATAGGAGTTTTAAATCCATCAACAAGCTTTTATTAAGTACTTAAATGAACAGAAATCTATAATAATTGAGAAATTGATGTAGGTAATTTTAAAAATATGGGCTTTTTTATTTATGCATTTAAAAACAGCATGCTTTTCCTATGGAACCAATGATATAAAAGATTTTTTTTCTTTTTAATCAGAACTGTTTCTTGGCACTCATTCAACATTCTCAAGGGTAAGAAAATATATTTGTGATGGAAATATCCACAAACAGACAACAGTGTAGACACCAGCCTTTCTTTCCAAGGTCCTGAGTAAGTTAAGGCTTTAGTGCTTAAAGTTATAAATTTAATTATATTTATGTAGACATCAATGCTCTGTAGCAAGGGCTCCAAACCCTTGGTCCATGAACCTTTTTGTGTTTTTTTTAATATTTTGATAACTGTATTTGGCTCCCTTTATTATCTTATTTATCTTATTTTAAAAACATTATTCTGAAGAGGGATCCATAAATCTCACCAGGCACCAAAAAGGTTGAAAATCCCTTCCCTAAAGGGAAAACAAATACCCTGCTCAGGTCAACCGTTAATTTAAAATATAAAGAAGCTAAATTAAATAATTGGGGAAGGGGGATAATTCAATTGATTTAAACAACCTGTATTCAGAATCATTATTATCATTGTTGTTTTTGATAATAATCTACCAAAAGATAAGAAAAAAAACTAACTCCTCTAAATATAGGCCAGTTTTGTTTATAGACTTTACATAAAGTATTCTTGTCTTATGTAACTAAAAATAATTTATAACCTCTAAGCAGAAAACAATATATTTGCTAAGTAGCAAACATGGGATATCAAAAAGTCCCGAAAATACAAAGAATAGCTGAACAATCAGCAGTTTTGAACAAACACCCCAAAACAAACACAATACTTGCTTTATTAACTTATTAAAAATATTTTGACTCAGTTCTAAATTCATGGCTTATGCATGTGTTAGAAATATGTAACCTGATACTAATTAGAATGATTTTGTCACAAAAACTGTTCTTTTTATAAAACATGGCACTAACATAATATCAATAATAATTCTTATAAAATGGAGCATGTTTCAGGAATACAGTTTAAGTCCTTCCTGTTTTTTTCTTAGCATTAGGCCCATTATCACTTTTTCTTAATAGAAGCAAGTATGTCTTTTAAGCAAAAAAAGGAAATATTATCAAACTTATTATTGGTTACTTCATATATAGAGAAGGCATCAAGTCATGTGGTTCTATTGGGGAAAAACACATTAATTGGTTCTTAAACTTATATTTTTAAACTTTCTCAAATTGTACAAAAATAGCATTTGGAATGAGTCCTAACAAAAATTCATGGATTGCCACTAATGTAATAATATTACTTTTAATTATGAACATGCATATTTATCATATCATTGTTTATTACTAATAATGTATTGATTAATTAATTAGTAAGAAACAGGCCTACCAACGTAAAGTAATTGTGGAGAAATTAACATTTTCTCTCCAAAAAGGAAAATAGATCTTGATAATCATCCTTTGAGCACATGACAAGGACCTCAAAAGCTTTAAGTACTAACAAAACCTGATAACAGGTAAAAACAATTGGATTTTTTTCAACTATAACTGCAAGTTATTTACCTCCAATTTAAATGGCCATAAAAGATGGCTCCAATCCAAGAATGGAATAAAAAAGACCTTGATGGGCAATAGCTACATGAACTCAATCAATAATATTTTGACAAAGAACCATCAAACAAATAGCTGAGTCATGTTTATCTTTGGACAGAAAGGGATTTATGGTGACAATTGAAGGCCAGTTTATGACCACCACAAACTACAGAAGAGAAATTCTTCCTGCTCCTAGATCTTATAATCAACAATAAAAGGAGATAGCGAAAGTTGTGTACCACATCGTTTCATACTGAAAAGTTTATCACCTGCCAAATATCTAATAAAATATGAACCAGTGACTAGTATTACACATAAGCATGATGTCTTTTCATGGGCCCACAAATGGCAAATCCTTATTTTGCAGAGATCTTGAAAGTTCAAACTTAAACCAATAATCTCTATTGAAACTAAGCCATTATTGCCTACTGAAAAGAGGGGCATAAATTCCTGGACATAACATTGATGATTTATTCTATAATGTCATAAGAACAGTGTTCATATTATATGTCCTCACATCTAATACTTATGACATGTATGTTACAGGAAATGAAAAGCTTTTTAAAACATATGAAACATAACAGTAGATCAAAGTTGTATGGAGACAAAACAAGGTACAGATGGTCCCTCTTGCCTTGATATGAGAATTATACAAAAGATTCTTTCTGCAAGCCTAATAATGAAAAATATATTACCAATATAAAACTGCAATAAGATTTTTAATTCGTCCATGCAAGAGTTCCTAAAATATTAAATATAAAAGAATAATAGCAGGATAATGACTTGTCTCAGGGGGACCTTATCTCTCTGAATCTTACCAAAAAAGTTGAGAATGAGATGATAATAATGGTGGACATTCATATCACATTTTAAATTTTACAAAGCACTTTCCACATATTATCTCACTTGATCCCCACACTAACCCTATGAAAATATAGTTCACTTTAAAATACTTTATAGGAAATGATATTCCACATATTATAGCTTATAGAGGAATAGCAGATTATTCTCTAGAAAAGTATATAAAATTCTACTACTGTTGTAAAATATGGTATTTCTTTCTTTTCTAGATAAAACTCATAACATACATAGTTGGAACAGACTTTTAAGGTCTTCTAGTCCAACACACTTTTTACAGATGAAAAAAAACTTAGTTTTACAGACATTTAAGTGACTTGCTCAAAATTAAACAGAAACACTAGTAGCAGGGACAGGATTTGAACACTTTGGATTTCCAATCCATTGTGGTTTCCCCCAAATTGATAGTCACTATCTTAGAACTTCCAAAGAGTATCCTCATGCCAATAACTGGGAATGTTAAAGAAAGGATGCCTGTTTGAGTTAGGCATTTAATTAAAAGAAATCTTAGATTGATCCCTTCCAACTAGAGGATACAATGAGTAATCTATGAGCAGGCCCTATCAGATCCAATGAAAACCATCTTGTAGGAATTTCCTCTGGCTCTTTTAAATGAAGGAAGTTGAGAGATTCACCCAGATGGTTGCCATTATAATGCTTAGCTAGTTTAAAAATTCCCAAAATTACACCATAAAAACCTTTAAAATTGCCAATAAATTCTGAATAGAAACAATACATCTTAGATGAAAGATCCTTGAATTGCTTATTTTCACTTTGGGAGCAAATAGATGATGTGCATTTCCTTACATGTAGTGCTAAAAGCAAAGTGTATAAAAATATGGTATCCATGCGTTTTAATTTATAGGTGATAAAAAATATGCCATGAGATTATCAGAATTGCAAGGTTTACTCTAAATCCTACATTGTCTTGGCTATTGTTAGCATGTTTTGATTATTTTAGGAAGGTGGATGTTTTTCTTTCCTTTGAGGCATTAATGATGATGATTATAATACCATTAACAAATAGCATTTAGGAATGAAGTACTTTAAGGTTTGAAAAATCCATCACAAATATTTCATTTTATCTTCACACACAATGAACCTAGGAAGCAAGTGCTATTATTATCCCATTTTTACAGATGAGGAAACTGAGAGAGACTAGTTAAAGTGATTTCCCAGTCATAAAACTACTAAATGTAGGAGGCAGGCTTTGAACTAAGGTCATCTTGAGTTCAAATCTATTGCTCTGGCTATCCACTGTACCACTAGTTTCATCAGTTTGTATTCAGATTGGTTTGTCATTAACTATAGCAGATGAAGTATTAAGGAAATCAGAAATTAAGAAAGAATTTGAATCCAGGTAGTCTACTCCAAAAGTTCGTTTTACTATATTACACTGCCTGGCAAATTCTGTTCATTTTAATTCAACTAGCATTTATTAAGTACCTACTATGTGCCAGGCACTGTGATAGTTCCTGAGGATTAAAAAAGAGTACCAGCCTTTAAGGATTATACATATGCCTGGGGACTGATATAAGAGAAGCAACCTGTAAACAAAGAAAGATAAAACAATGTGATTTCAGGAGAGGGATATCTGAAAGGATCTGTCAAATTTTCTTATAAGGTTTGACACATAAGATTATATTTCCCCGATTACTTCTTGTGGCAAAGTTAAAAGAAAAAATGATGAAGGAAGAAAGGTGGCCAATAGCAAAGGTATTTGAAAATAATGAGTGTAACTTATTTCAGCTTCTTAGGTTAAAAAATTTTAATTTCAATAAAAGCAAAAATAACTGAAATTGAAATCCATTCTCAGCTATATTACAGCCAATGCACCCTTATATCAGCCAATTCAAAGGACAGAAAAGGTTTGTATTTGTGGCAAAGGATTTGTTGATTGTTTATTTGTTTATCCAACCAAATCAACAACCAAATCTTCAATTTAGGTCACACCATCACAAAGAGGAAGGGACTGGAGACTGACATTGAGATGCTCTATTTCACACACTTGCCCTCTGGAAGGACTGGCAAAGGCAGTCACTTAAATTAAGTACAGGTCATCAGGCAAGATAGCTCATCTATTCCTGAGACAGACAACTTCCACAGCCCAAATCCCCATGGCCTTTACAGAGATACAATGAACTACTTCCCCCTGTACCTCTGTCAGTTCATGTTAGACTCTCGCTTTTTTTTAAGTGATATTTCATGTATTCTATAACTCTCTTGCTCAAAGCAAAGAGAGTGCTTTGGTTTATTTATGACCTGCTAACATTAAGCAAAACAAAATGTGTTCCCATAAGCCTAGAGATGAGAAATGAAACTTAAAATAATTCTGGCATTTTTAGCAAATCAAGCTAAAGGGTAGCCCAGTTAAGAGGGGGAAGAAAAGTTAAGGAATTTAAAAAAAGAAGAAGAAGAAATCTATGAATGATCCTTGGAAAATAGTTGGGGGTAGAGGGCAACTAGGTGGCTCAGTGGATGAGGGATTCAAATCAGATACTTCATAGCAGCATGATTCTGGCCAAGTCACTTAACTCCCATTGACTATCCTTATGTCTTTTCTGCCTTGAAAGCAATATATAGCATTTATTCTAAGTTGAAAGGTAAGAATATTTTTAATAGTTGCCCTGATTCCAGAATACTCATGCTACATTTAGTATGCTCTCCTTACTGTTTTTAATTCATAGGATTGTAAATAGCAGAATAGTAAGTTGTTAGTGTTGATTTTTCTTTTAAGATTCTGGAATGATTTGAAGATCTCTTTGATGTGGGTTCTCCCTCCAATTGGTTCTCATCCATGACTTCTTAACACATGTGATTTTTGTCTGTATCCATTAATAAATGCTCCATATTCACCCAATCTGTTGGGATGTAGCTAAAATTGTTAGATATTCTATAGGTTGTTTGTTTTTTTTTAACATTACATGGGTACCAATGAAATAATTGTAATGTTCCTTTGTTATGTCTTGCTCTAGCTCCTTAATTTGAAGACTTTTTATATATTTAAATCAATCAACAAATGTTATTAAGTACTTACTGTACATTACATATTATGCTAGATGCTAAGAATACAAATAGAAAAATGAAATAGTCTCACTGCCTTCATAAATTTGGGATAATGTCTTTTATATGAATAGTTTATTTGAAAAAATGGAAAGACATTTTTGAATAGAGAAAATGGATTTTCAGTTAGAGCTGAATTTTAGCATTTAAAAAATGGATGTTTATCAATGAAAATATCTACAGAATTTCCCTATCTTCTGGGAGAAAGTGTGAAAAATAAAGTCTCGCAAGAGAAAAGTACATCGGCCAAAAATACTTTATTAAAGATGAACTATAAGCCAGGGAGTGTGCTAAGTGCTGGACAATCTAAGAAAAGCAAAAAAACAGTTCCTGTCCCCAAGGAGCTCACAATCTAATTGGAGAGACAGCAAGCAAAGAAATATGCATACAGACAACTTAGGTACAGAGTAAATAGGAAATTATTAACTAAAGTACTTGAATTAAGAGGGCTCAAGATAGGTTTCCTGAAGAGAATGGAGCTTTAGATGGTGCCTAAAAGAAGCCAAGAAAGTTAGAAGGTGAGGAGGAGGAGAGGGAGCTTTCAAATCATGGGGGATAGCCAGAGAAAATGCTGGAGGGTCAAGATGGAGTGTTTTGTAGAATATCAAGGAGGTGAGAATCACTGGATTAAAGAGAATCTGGGGAGTGGGACAAAAATCAGGTATAAGAAGACCGGAAATGTGCTTCCATAACCAGATTGTGAAGAACTTTTAATACCAGAGGATATTGTATTTGATCCTAGAAGTGACATAGCCACTAGAGAGATTATTGAGTATTAGGGTGACATGTTCAGAAAGTGGCTTAGCCAAGGAGGATAAGAGAATATATATATATATATATATATATGTAGAGAAAAAAACTATAGTAATTTCTCAGTGCTTCAAAAGAAGTACCAACCTACATCAACAGGAATAGGTCCCAATACCAGTGAAATTACAATCCAGAAATTACTAGTCCATGAATAATCCAGAATCCTATCCTCTAAGCCTATGTTAAATTAAAATACAAGTGGAGACATACAAACATTTCACACTATAAATCATACGGAAGCATAAAATTATAGCCAGATAGGACCACTGAGGCCATGTAATGCTACCGCTTCTGGAAACTTAGACTCATAGAGATTCATCGACTTGCCCAAGAACACACTAGTAGCAAGTGGAAATCAGGATTTAGATTCAAGCTCTCCTACACCAAATTCGGCACTCTTTTCATTGTACAAAAATGCATCCAATGGATATAAACTGCTGCTTTATCTAAGACTTGAGTACTCAGTGTCCCTTTTATTTATAACTTTTGCAATTACATAGATTTCTAAATACCTGAAGATGGAATCTATATCTGCATCATGTCATAAAACTCTCCTGATTTTAGAGGTATGAGACACCTGGATTCAAATCTCACCTGAGACACTAGCTATATGATTCAAGGGAAGTCAATTAATCCTTCTATCCCTCAGTTTCTTCCCCTTTAAAATGAGGATAATTAAACCTGCAGAGTGATTTTTTAAAACCTAAGCCTACAAATCACATACTCATATATACATGTGATAAGTGATGTCATATGTTTTGCTTTTGCATTTCTACTCCCATAGTTCTTTCTCTCAATGTGGATAGCGTTCTTTCCCATAAGTCCATAGAAAAACATTTAAAAATAAAAAAATTTAAATATAAAATAAAAAAACCTGCAGTGACTGCTTCATAAGATCACTGATTATGAGGTTTTAATTGGAAGAGCTCTGGAAGCAAAAAAGCACCATATAAGTGCTAGCCATTACTATTTATTATTAGCATTGTTCACAGAAATAAGAAATGCTTTCTATTTTAATGTTTTCATTTCATTTGCATATGTCAGTCATAATTTCCTGCTGCTTTAAGTGACAGATACACTTATATATCTGTGATGGACCACTTATAACATAAAGCTCCTGAATCTATGAGAACACTGACGCACTTGAACGGAGTATTTGGGCATAGGAAAAAATTTAAAAATGCTCACTGTATATCATTGTAATTGACTTATCATATAAGCTTATAATTAAATAAATATTATATATAGAAAATCACTAATTTGAGGGCTCTGATTATGTCAGTATTAGTAAATATAAGGAGATGCTCAGATGTGATTGACAGTGGTGATTTATTTACCTAATGTCATAGTAGCCAAGTCAGAAAAAAGAGCTAGACCTTCAGCTCTATTTGATTATGAAAATAAAAGGATCAGTAGCACCAGATTGAGAAGAATTTAATAAACAACCAATGCAGAAAAGTTTGCTGATGAAAGAATTCTCAGCTGTGACTCTTGGGAGAATGCTAGTCTAAGAAAAATGTTTGCTTGTTTATAAAAATGAAGAAAAAATATTTTAAAATCTTAAGTGATCATTTAAAAAATTCTCCCCCAATATTAATTTCTTAGAAGATCATGAAAAGGGGAGGAACCATTGCCCTAGATAAAATTTATATTCCTGCAACATGCTTTGAAGGCAACCAGAATTGGGTTACAGTTTTTCTAAGTGCCCCTGAAAGTTCATTATTGATAAACATCTGTCAAGCTAACAAGTATGGTCACATTGCAATAACTAGACCCTTGAGTTGAACAGAACATAGTCACCTTAAAAATAACATTCCCAAAAGATTGTGGGTCATTCTGACCTAGGAGCAAATATAACTCTTCTAGAAGCTAGCAAGTTATCATTGAAATTTATGGGCCCATTGCTCTCATTTTGATTTTGCCATATTCCACAGCACCTCTAACATTTCAGTAGATGTGGGAAAATTATTTAAAAAAAAAGAATGTTATAAAATAAATGCACTTTATATTTGAAGGAGAACTTTTAGAAAGATGGGATTTGTAAGGAGTCAATACCTTATAAATGAAGGGATTTGGCACTTATATGGCTAGTCTTGTCTTTTCATTATAATGATGTAATTTTTATTTGAGCCTTAAGATGAAGCCTTTAGTCATTTAATTTACTAATCCTGTACATATGCCAGCAAAATAGCATGGATTGGTAGCAAGAGCTAGACTTAAAGTCAGTAAGAACTCAGTTTGCATTCCACCTCTGATATTCACAAGCTATGTGACCATAAGTAAATCTCTTAATCTCCTTCTGCTTCAAGTAGTTTTCTAAGGTTTTAAATCATAGACTAGTTGTAATCTGCCTTTATCGAAAAACCAAAGACCTTTGATAAATTGGTGCATTTGAGCCAGTAATTCATATGATAAGACTTTAAGAGAGACATTTATTTGTAAGATCTAAATTTTACACACTAGATCTAAAATTACACACGCTAAAAATAACTGAAGATAAAAATGTACCTTCTGAAAATTAGAAGCCAATTCATAGAAGCTGAAGTTGGGATGTGGCATAGAGGGATTTCACACAGATTAGAAATTTCCTATGTGATAGTAGCTGACATTTATATTGCGTCTGCTCTTTCTCCAAGATCCTTACCTCTGTTTACCTCATCTATAAAATGGAATAACAGCATCTACTTCCCAGTGGTTTTGTAAGACTCAAATGAGATAATTGTAAAGTGCTCTGAAAACCTTTAAGCATTACATAAAATGCTAGCTATTTATTATTTCTACCCATTATAACTCCATTTTACAAATGAGGAAACTGAGTCTTAAAGAGGATAAATGACTTTCCCATAGTCATATAACCTTAAGTACCAGGGATTGGATTTGAACCCAGGTCTTCCTCAGCCCCCAATTTAAGACTTTCTCCATTATAATTCATGGCTTCTCATTGTTCAGATTTATATAGGACTCTTTTTAGGAAACTCTGACTTTCATGATAACTATAACTTTATTTATATTTCTATAGTATTTTATATTACTATATTATATTATATAATTATATATCATATAATTCATTCCTATTTTCTTTTTTTATATCTGAGAAAATTTGCCTACCATCAGAGAGCTATGAAGTGGCAGAGTCAGGACTTGAACCAAAAACTTTTTACTACAATTTCAGTGTCTTTTCCACTGAACCTTAGCATACTGCCTGGCAAAGAGTATATCCTTAATAAATGTACTTACTATTGATGACTATACCATAATTCCTAATCTATTTTATAAATATAGCTGCCTAAAAATTAGGAGATATTTGTTTTGATGAAACCATATTAGATGACAAATACTCTCGAACACTCTGCCTCATTGAGATTGAGATCATTGACTCTAAGCTAAGCCAAGAACTGCAATTATTTGTTTTTTTTGTTTGATTTCAATTTTTGTATTTTTCCTCACCAGAAGAAACAGATGTTTTTTTCTTTTATATGAAATGGAAAGCTGTCAGCTCCTGCTTGGACCATTCCCTCTATACCCCTTAACATTGCTCTGTCATCACAACTTAAACAACATGAACTGAATGGTGAAAATTTCTATGTTGATTGTGTTTTTGCCCCCTTTTAGATACCTATGGATGATAAGTCAATAGAATTCTGGTTTTGTTGTGTTTTTTCTTTTTCTTTTCTTTTCTTTTTTCCTTTCTTTTTCTTTTTTCTTTTTTCTTTCTTTCTTTTTTTTTTTTTTTTTGAGGTTGCTTCAGTGAACATTCAACGCTGTCGGTGAGTTTGGAATTAAAATGAAAACCATCGACCGTTGATTGTACCCTACAGCTAACCACCATCATCCTTCTTCCATCATCACTCTCAGGACTTTTACTACAACAGAAAACCAAACCAGGACCCTCAAGCACTTCTCCAGCCTCTTGTCTTGCCCAGCTTTATTTTTTAAAAAGGTCACAATCAACATTCATTGCTGTCGGTGGGTTTAACTGTGTGGACAAGCTCACTGAACAATGAATGCAACTGTGGCCCCACTTTATTGCAGTCACAGGCAAGAGAAGTACCATCTATGAAAGCCATGCTGGAACACAGAAATCTTAATATTTTTTTTCCTTCAACAGATCTTTTCTCATTTGAAGACTGGCAAACGCCTTCAGGATACCAAGGTTCAATTTGTATCAAATGTTTGTTACAAAAGCTGTAATGGAGACAGTAAATTTCTCTACCTTTCTGGGTAATATAAAAATATACCCTCTTTAAGGTAATGAAATTTCCTGTAATTATTCAGATTGTGAAATCGTTCACATTCATATTCACATTCAAAGTTAGAAATCTTTAGAAATAGTGTATCATATATGTGTGTGTATTTATAAACAGTATAGAAATCACTGAGGTGGAGAAAAGGTAAATAAAATATGTCTTTAAAACCAACTACTATGTCATTGAAAAAGAAAACTATTATACTGGGGTAATTAAAAATTTTATGTCATATGTTTATTACATTTTATACTATTAGAAACAAAGAATATTAGTGTCTCAATTTAACTTAGAGCATTATAAACACCCTATGAAATTTCTCTCCATATCCTTCCAGTCTGTAAGTGATTTGGTTGCTTTCATTTGGTGAGGCTCACACAAAGGTTGTTTTTTGTTTTGTTTTGTTTTTGCTTTTTTCCCCTTCTTTCTGTGACTTGTTTGTAATTTAACAGTTACAAGAGGAGAGAGAAAATGTATAAACACTATGTTCCTTTAGATATTAAAAACCAACTGAGATTCTTTTCCCTAAATAAAAGTAACTTGAAGATTTATTTCTTTAATTGCCACTTTGTTTAGCCCTGTAGGTTCCTTTTAATTTCTGCTGAAATATTATAATATTCTACTAACTCAAAGGCTTATCTATTAAAATAAAAATAAAGTATGACATTGTTTTCAGACATGTACCTCATTC
This sequence comes from Gracilinanus agilis, assembly GCF_016433145.1. NCBI lineage: Eukaryota > Metazoa > Chordata > Mammalia > Didelphimorphia > Didelphidae > Gracilinanus > Gracilinanus agilis. Next base: position 99,942,607 of record NC_058133.1, on the reverse strand, counting down.
ATTTATTTACCAATGGGAATGTTATATAACAGGATTAAATCTGTTTTTATTGAAAGGTGAAACATACATCAAATGTGACCTGTGTGTGAGCATTGCATGCTTGGTCAGAATAGCAAAGGGAATCAGTATTCCTCACTGGATCAAGTCCTTGAAGTCTGCAATACCAGACAGTTAATACTTTGGAAGGTGACTTATTTTACCAAAGGTGAGGAGGGGGACTATGAAGATAATATGGTTTGTGGTCTTTCAGTTTTCATCTGAGAGATTTATTTCACATCATATAAAACCTGATTTGGCTCATAATGTAATCATATCAAGGGTGAAGTACTTCATAAAAATATATTACTTAACCATATCTTGTTCTGTTATACAATCTATTGAAACTCTCCAGTCTTAATTAAAGCATCAGTAAGGCCTTGCTTACTTGGATTATTAGTAGTGTCTAACACTGGAAATTGTTTATTTCTTCTGAAGAAAATCCCAATAATCAATCATAGTTTCATAACATGTTTTTATTATCTATGTCTATCTTACCACCACCACTCTTCCTAGATAGGGCATACCAACCACTCCCCTATGGCCTCAACAACTATACCAATAAATTTCTAGACCAAAGTGCTATTCCCTGGTCACTATTTCTCTATGAACGCTCCTTCTGCTATTAGAATCTTGTAGGTGAAGATACGTCTTTGTTTTTTGTTGTTCCTATTATTACCATTAGTTGTAATAGCATCCTCAGCATTTAAGACAATTCTTGTCACATAAGAGCCTAAATAAATGTTATTTTATTCAATGATTACTTCACTTCCTTCTTGCTCATGCTTTTAGTGCACAGTTACATTACAATGCAAACTTACCACCAATCCAATCCCTTCTTATTACTACTAGATTTACCCTAGAATAAATGCTGCTGAACTTTTCTACTGAGGACCTCCTTTGACCCCTAGGTTAACTTCCTTAATTGTTTCCCCTCTCCAGTCTTGTTCCCACTTTTTTTTTGCCTGACTTCTGTGGAGGATGAATTAGAATGGTCAAGGATCTGTTTTTCTTTTTTTGTTGGTTTTTTTTGGAAACAAAAGTTTCCTCATCTCCTTATCAGACCCAGTACAGAGACCACCTACCACTGTGATCCACTACTGGCCAGCACAGAAGCTTTGACCTACTCTTTTTCTGACCTAAGTTGGTTCATTGTACCTTTGGCAGTCTGGTAGCTCTCCACTCCTGGGAGTGTGGGGTGGAGTGGAGAGAGGGGAAAGTGGGATAGTATCAATATATTGATATTGAATTTGGTGTGAATTCTTGATAAGCTTTAGCTCTATTGCAGCAAAGAACTCCTATGCTCAAGCAATCCACTATCCTTAGCTTTTCCAATATCAAAGATTACAGGTATGGGTCATCATGTCTAGCCTTAGAGAAAATGTTGGGAGATCAATTATATGCAGTATAAGTAAGAAGTAAAAAGGACCTAAGAAGGTGGTAGTTGTGGAAGGAAGGAAGAGGAGATGTATATAAAATATTATGGAGGTAAAAATGGCAAGTTTTGACAACTGACTGGATGTGTAGGGTGAATGAGAGTGATGAATCAAGGTTGACAGTTAAGTTTCAAATATGGATGACTGACAGGATGATAGCACATTTGATTGAAAGAGGGATGTAAAGTGAGTTTGGGGGGAAAGATAAAGAATTTCATTTTGGGTGTGTTGAGTGTGAGTATTTATTTATTCATTGACAACCCCTATCTTTCATCTTAGAACCAATACTGTGTATTGGTTCCAAGGCAGAAGAGTGGTAAAGGCCAGGCAATGGGAGTTAAGTGACTTGTCCAGGTTCACACATCTAGGAAGTATCTGGAGCCAGATTTGAACCCTAGATCTTCCATCTCTTGAGCTACCTAGCTACCCCAGATAATAAAATTTTCACACACACACACACACACACACACACACACACACACACACACACACACACACATCCAAGAAGCATCTGCATAAGGTTGAGAGGGAGCTTACCAAATAAAAAGAGTAGAGTGGGTAGAAGAGAAGACAAAACAGAATCCTGGAGTCCATTCATATTGTGGTGTCAATTAGTCAATAATAAACACCTCCACGTGGTGCTAGGTACAATGTTAAGTGCCAGACACTATGTTTAACTCTTGGGAGTACAAAGAAAAGTAAAAATAAGCAAAAAAATTCCGTCTTTGAAGGAGTTCACAATCTAATGGGGAATACAGATGCCTAAACAACTGTACAAACAAGCTAGAAACAGGATCAATTGGAAATGATCAACAGAGGTAAGGCACTAGAATTAAGGAGAAAAAGGAAAGACTTCTTGTAGAAAATAAGATTTTAGGTGGTACTTGAAAACTAGGGAAGTCCAGACACAGAGAAGAGTAAGGAATATCAATATGTATGTTAAATTCCCTAGTATGAGGATAGGAGATGGGGAGGGGGAAAAAAGACTAGGAGCCAAGCTCTGAACTCACTGAAATAAAAAAGGAGAGCATCCTGGAGGGTGGTAGATAGCAGCTACAAGAATTTTTATTGGGTGGTACGGATAGATAGAGTGGACTTCAAAGAAGCAGAGGTAGGAGTGGACAGGGAGTCTTTAATGAGGAGGGAGCTAGGTCTGAGTGCAAGCCAGAAAATGGAAGGCATGGAAAAGGAAACTCTCTAAGATGAAAAAAGAGGGGTTTTCCCCTTCTTTCCTTCCTTTTTACTTTCTTTTCTCTTACTTCCTTCTTTCCTTTCTTCCTTTTTCTTTCTTTCTTCTTTTATTCCTTTCTTTTTTCCTTCCTTTTTTTCCTTCTTTTCTTTATTTCTTCCTTTCTTTTGTACTTTTTCTTTCTTCCTTCTTTTTTTCTTTCCTTCATTCCTTTCTTTTTTCTCTTCCTTCCTTTCTTCCTTCCTTTCTTTCTTTCAAAAGAACAGACTAGGAAGATAACTAATTTTAGTGGGACATTGTAGGGGTTTGGTTAAAGGGAGTGAGTGCAGAATAGGAAGATAACTAATTTTAGTGGGACATCGTAAGGGTTTGGTTAAAAGGAGTGTGAATAAGGAATCAGAAGGTGGAGGACAGGGAACAGGTCTAAATAATGACTTCAAGGGGGTTAGAATGCCTGGCATGTGAAGGATATGTTGGGGGAGGAAGCATTTTGCTAATCAATGAAGAATAAGTTTAGGTAGATTTTCATTGCCCATAGAGGTTTAATCTTAGGGTGGAGTCCTCCTAGGGTCCCTAGGGTCATAGGCATACCTGAGGGGATAGATACTTTGAACTAAGTGAATGATGTTATTCTTCTCTCCCCCAAGGTAGGAGAGCAGACTAGACTTGATGAAATAAACTTTCTCCTCTCACCTGTAAGAAAGGAATCAATGGGATGATATTTCTTCTCTTGCAGTAGGAGGCAGAAGAGCAGATAGGACATCTGAAATGATCTGAAAGATGTTTTGGCAAGGGAGACTGAGAAGGAACAGAAAGACAGGAGGACAATCAAGAAAAAGAGAGTTATTAAAAACTCAGAGAGGAAAGTATTGAGGAGTAGAGCATGGCCGACAGTGACAAATGCTCAGGATGCATCAAAAGGATAAAAAATAAAAAATGGACATTCAGCAATTTTGGCCATTAAAAATCATTGCTAACATTAAAGAAAGTAGTTTCAACTGATTGATAAGGTTGGAAGTCTAATTGATAGATTTAGAAGACGATGATAGGAGAGTAAATAGAGCTAATGTGAGTAGACAATTTTTATTTTCAAAGAGTTTGACTGAGAAAGGGAACTACATTTGGGTTCATTTAACTTAATTTATACTTTCCATTCCTTATAACATTGTATCTCCAGTCTCTTGGTGATTTCCATTTACCAACAGCATTTTCAATGCTATGTGAAAAAAACAGGCAGTGCTGGAACTGGGTAGAGGAACAGAGGCTCTCAAGGTACCAAATTTAGAATGCTCTAAATTTGTAGCTCAAGCAGCATAGACAGTACAGAGTTTAATCCCTAATTAGCTAAGGTAAATTCATTCCATGGTTTAGTGCAGTGATGATGAACCTTTTAGAGACTGCCTGCCATGCCATGCCCCCCCCCTCCTCCACCAAGGGCCCAGAGCACCACACCACACCTTTATCCCACATAGGAGAATGAGAAAGTAGGCTGCTGGGAAAAGAGGTGAGTAAACTGAGGAATCTCCTCAGACTGGGTAGACAGGGGAGGGGAATAAGTGCTCCCATTGGGCTGCTGGGCAGAGGGTCAGATAATGTGAAAAAAATGTCATCAGGGACAGTGGGAAGGGGGAAGGGAACAGCTCTGCCCAAGTTTCTCTGCCTTTTTAGTAATAAACTTGAGGGGAGGAGTGTTACAGTGTGCATGCTCATAGAGAGTGCTCTGCATGCCATCCTTGGTACACATGCCATAGGTTCCCATCACAGGTTTGGTGTCATTCCCCCTTCAAATAAAGACCCATTTTGTACTACTTGCCTGAGACAACAAATTCCCAAGTTATATCTTTGGATATAGTTTAAATTTGCCATATGAGTTGTTCAGATATCTAGAAGAAAGAATGAACTTCAACCCTTCTTAGGTGAATTTCTACTTTTTTCCCCCAGAACACAAACAGTAAGAAAACAGTATATTCCCTAAATCTAGACATTTAAAATTTTTTCAAACTGGGAAACAGTTTCACTATCATTCAACCTGCTTTTCACTTGACAGGGACACTCTCTACCACATCCATATTCACCTGTTCCTAAGGTATTTGGGGTTCCTCTGAAAACACAAAAGTTTGCCTGTGGCTTATACATAAATTCCTTCTGAAAATCCAATAAAAGTTCTATAGAAATGCATCGCAATTGGTCAATATGGATAGTAGAAAGAAAACTAGATCTGTAGGTGGAAGATGCAAATTCAAATCCTGTGTCTGTCAATGACAAAAACATTCAACTTCATTGGGCATCTGAGTTCTCATCTAAAAATGAGCAGTTTGGACTAAATGACTGCCAAGGTCCTTTCCATCATTGGACCCTATATGTATCTTTTAGATCCATTCTTAATTTATTTCATATCTCAGACAAAGAGCCATGAAATAACTGGCATGTTTTACTTAGAGCATTAACTAAGGGTTCCAAAAATCACAAAACCAGTTTTAAGATGCAGGATCAACATAATTAATCCTCTGACCTCATTCAGCCCAGCCCCCTCTCTAGTTAAGTGCTAACACATGCTTTCCAGCTCCAGGAACAGAAGGTTTACAGAGTAAAATTAGATGCCGAATTAAATTGCTTGCACACAGCAAAAAGAGTGGGGGAGACAACATGAGAATACTGACCATCACACATGATCAATCTAGGACTTGAGTTTCCACTCACCCCATTAAGACTCACAGAGACTAGTACTGATTTCATTATGAGGAAAGTCATATTTAGAGCAATAATACATAGAACTGGGGGAAAATGTAACTCTGAAAATTGGTGTTCAACCTGCGGAATTCACAGCCCTTGGAGATCACTGAGTGAAATACCATGGCTCATTTTAGAAAGAAAAGCTGGGTAATTTAATGACTACTAATGACATTTGTAGCTTTGCAAGCTACTATAATAAGAGTAATCAAATCCCGTGCTTTAGGGTGTAACTTGATCACCTGTGCATTTCAAGAAGGAATGTGTGCACTGAGGGACAGCAATGCACAGCTGGCTAAGTACATTATTGGCAAGGAAGGAAAAAGGGAGTGTTGCTTTTCCCAGAATCATTCAATGGTGGATGCAGTTGGTAAACTCTTCAGACATGTGGCACTTGGGATGAACTAGGAACCTCACTAAGTGAAAAACAAGAAACAAAACCCCAAAACTTAATTTAAAAATCAAACTTACATATGTGTCCATGCCTGCAAACACACACACACACACACACACACAATCCTAAAGTGTTGCTAATAAAATTATTCATGAGGCTTTGAAATCAATAAAAGTGAAGCATGGATTGGCCATCTAGGATTGAAATTTGAGGTCAGAATATAGAATATGATAATGGTTTGGTATTCTTTAACTCAATGGTCTCAAATATAAAGAGGGACTAAAAGCTAGGAAGGGATAAAGAGGATAGAATTTTAGATTTATCAGATTTTCAAAGGTCTGTGTCAGGCCACAGAACATTATTTAACCCATGAACCAATGACCATCTTATCCTAAAGATGGAGACTGTTTATGAATTTATTTTTCCCTTCTACATCTCCTTCTCAGCTTTACTTACCTTCAAGTGTCCTTCCACCCCAGATTCAAAGGAATTTTTTTTCAAATTTCCTAAATGACTTCTTGGTTATATTTGTTAGATTAGTTGTACTATAAATTAAGTATAGTCATAAATAGAAACCATTAATGGTTTAGAGTCTTGGTATGGAAGGAGAAAAAAAGTGCATTTATTCAACTTCTATAAAAAAGTGCCCTGGTGGCATTATGAATCAGGGATTTAGCCTAATGTGGTACATACAGTCTTTGAATTTACAGCCAAATTAAAAGTCTAAAACAATAACAACAGCTTTTCAAATAGTTTCCCTGTGTTCTCATTCCTGGCCCAATTCCATACATGCCTAACATTCAAAATCAAATGAATTTACCTCATGAAGGCTTTGATTGTAAATTTTTTAAAGTAGTGATAACAGTGAGAAAACAAGTAATCCTTTTTGTCTGTTTATTTATTTATTTATTGACCCTAGAATGCTGCTAACTGCATGACCAAGCTGAACAGGATGATGGGGAGAAAGGGAGGCATTACATTCTGTACAGTTTAGCAATCAAGTGAGGCAGGAGATAGAGCGCTAGCCTTGGAGTCAGAAAGACCTGAGCTTAACCACACCTGATACATTTCATCCTTGGGAACTCAATATCTATGCATCCCAGGTAACCCTCTTAAGAATATACAATCTGTGACAGTAATACACTACTGATTGAACTGCAAACTGATACAACCATTCTGGAGAGCAATCAGGAATCATGCCCAAAGGGCCATAGAATGGAGCATAACCTTTCACCCAACAATCCTATTAATATCCCAAACTATACTATCCCAAAGAGATTAAAGTAAGGGTTAAAGAACCTATCCATACAAAATATTTATTGCAGCTCCTTTTGTGGAGGCAAAGAACAAGAAATTGAAGGGATGTCCATCAACTAGGGAATGGCTGAATAAGTTGTGGAATATGCTTGTAATGGAATACTATTGTGCCATCAGACATGACAAATAAGATGATAAAAAAAATCCTGGAAAGATTTAAATGAAGTGATGCAATGGGAAGTAAGCAGAACCAGGAGAATATTAGACAGAGTTAACAACAATTAGGAGAACACTTTTAAAAATGAATAAATAAAGATGTAGTAAAAATGCAGAGAACTGAATTTTAAAGATCAAATTTAAAGAGTAGGTAGAAAGCGAAGCATGGCAGAAATGAGTACAACATCTTTAAAGAGGAAAGAAGAAGGAGGAGGAGGTGGAGGAGAAGGAGAAGGAGAAGGAGAAAAGGAGGAGAAGAAGAAGGAGGAGGGGTAGAAGAAGGAGAAGAAGGAGAAGGAGAAGAAGAAGGAGAAGAAGGAGAAGAAGAAGGAGAAGGAGAAGGAGAAGGAGAAGGAGAAGGAGAAGGAGAAGGAGAAGGAGAAGAAGAAGGAGAAGGAGAAGAAGGAGAAGTCCAAGCAAGCCCAATCCTGGTAGGTATAAAAGAAAATTGAAATGAGAGAGGAAACCAATAATGAGCAGCTGTAGTTCCTGATGTCTCATGTCTTGATCCTTTTCAATTTCATTACTTTAGGAGGTCAGGCAGCAGGCTCTGACTTCCTGCTGTCTTCTACCATATGAGTGAAGTCTCAATGAAGTGGAAATTTTCTTATTATGCTACTTTGATCATTAGGGAAGCAAAAGTTAAAAATAATAATAATAATAATTACCCAGTCACCAAATCTGACTTTTAGCACAAGTGCAAATTCTTTTTGTATCAACTATCTCCTACTCTGGAGATTAATGTGTACTTATTTAAAACATATTTTAATACTTCAGTGAATGTCTTACAGAATCAAGATCTTTGAGCCAGAAAAAGACCTTAGAATTTATCTAATTAAATCCTTTCACAATCATGCAGATAGTAAATGTCAGAAATTGGATTTGAACTAAAATCTTCAGAATCCAAAGTTAGGTATGTTTGTACTAATGGACACTTATCATAATCCCTTCATAACTTTTCATCTTATGAAATTCTTATTTTATTTTCCTATAAAATATTTAAAGAAGATTCACCCAAAGGTCATTCCTTGTTATTTTAATATCTCAGGGGCAGCAGTGAGCCATCCAGGTGTTACTCCTATTATTTTTTATTTTATTTGTTTATTTATTTGTTTTTTTTAGAAAATTTTTCCATGGTTACATGGTTCATGTTTTTACTTTCCTCTTCACCCCCTCAAACTCCTCCCCCTCCCATAGCCAATGTGCATTTTCACTGGTTTTAACATGTGTCATCAATCAAGACTTATTTACATATTATTGATAGTTACATTGGTGTGGTCCTTTCAGGTCTACATCCCCAGTCATGTCTGCATCAACCCATGTGTTCAAGCAGTTGTTTTTCTTCTGTGTTTCCTCTCCTGTATTTCTTCCTCTGAATGTGGGTAGCGTTCTTTCCCTTAAATCCCTCAGAATTGCCCTGAGTCATTGCATGGCTGCTAGTACAGAAGTCCATTACATTCGAATTTACCACAGTGTATCAGTTTTTGTGTATAATGCTCTTCTGGCTCTGCTCCTTTCACTCTGCATCAATTCCTGGAGGTCTTTCCAGTTCACATGGAATTCCTCCAGTTTATTATCCTTTGAGCACAGTAGTATTCAATCACCAACATATACCACAATTTGTTCAGCCATTCCCTAATTGAAGGGCATACCCTTGCTTTCCAGTTTTTTGCCACCACAAAGAGCGCAGCTATAAATATTTTTGTACAAGTCTGTTTATCTATCTCTTTGGGGTACAAACCCAGCAATGGTATGGCTGGATCTCTAGGCCTGGCTCTCAATCCACTGAGCCACCTCACTGACCCTAGCAGTTATTTATAAAGATGAAGTGAATCTAATAGCTATGCCTCGTTTTGCTTGCTCTCCATAATACCTCAAACTTGGACTTTAGAAAGTGCTCAGCAAATATATACCAAAAACCACACTTGATTGGGAAAGACATTGACTATAAAGTAATCAAACAGAAGTTCTAGAAATAAAGATTCATAAATCTGTTAGATTTTCATCACAAGCTAATTTTGATAAGCCAAGATCATCAATTACTTCCTTCTCTCCCAATAACTATTGTCAATTATGTTTATACCATAGTTGTAGTTTGGGCTCAGCAGAAAATAAACTCACTTTGTAATAAATTACATGGGAACTACTATTTTAAAGGGCATAGGATATTTGATTTGGATGGAGCTTTATAGACCATCTAGACCTACTAGTCAACAGTAAATAATTCCTTCTTAACAGCCAATTCAATAATTATTTCTCCATTATCCCTGATAACTCATATATATTAGCAGTTGTTCATCTGATGTATGTTAAGCCTTGGTGACATTTCCTTCTGAATATTGCCTTCCTAAATCACGCACCCTTTACCTGATGAGCTTAATTGAACTTTCTGTCACTAATTATAGATCATTTTGTGCCATTTCTGATAAGAAGAAAAAAGAAGATTTCTTTAAAATTACAAGTTCACTGCCAGTCATCTGTCATGATTATTCTTGATTATGGACTTGAAGCTTCTCATTAGTCTCTCATAATGAAAAGCAAGACTGGTGATGAGGAAACCTTCGAGTTTCTTAGATGCCCAAACATAAAGCAATGGAACTGAATGAAATTTTGAAAATGTTATGCAGAATGGTACAACTGCACGTAGGATATTCTGAAGCAAAGTTGCCTTGAGAATAAAGGCTCTAATGTAATGCCTGTGGGCACCAAAATGGTTCTGTGAGATAATGTTGCTCAAAGCACCTGCCTCCCCAAAACAGAGTCAGTAGTGTATAGTTGTTATATTGAAAAGAGATCATGTTATTAATTTTCAGAGACTGGACAAATTATTTTTCAGAGGCATACAGGAATATGTTTTTTGGCGAGAATAAGATGGGCACAGGTGGTAGTCCCCCAAAGTCAACATTAGCATCTGATGTGTAAAGCATATTCCTAATTATCAGAAAGTACATTCAGTGCTAATAGTAGTATTGGCTGTAAAATAATAAGCTAAGGCAAGTTGATAACTTGTGAAGGATCCACATTATATTCCATCCAAAAAAGTACTTTAGGGTTAAAACAATAAAGTTGCAAAGCCTTGTAGTCCTACTACCCAATTTCAACTCTTAGAATGACAAAGTTCACAGGAAATAAAACTAAAGGGTATAGTAAATAAGAGATGATGGCCCAGGATCATATTATAATCTCAAATCATTTAAATGACATCTGTTTTGTCATATTGTTATCATCCATTATCTAAGAAAAGAGGAAACGAGATAATTTGTTAAGCATCTACTATGTACTAAGTACTTTTAATTTTATCTTATCCTCACAATAATTGTGGGAAGCAGGGGCTATTATTTTCATCATTTTAAAGTTTAGAAATTAAGGCAGATAGAGGTTGAGTGACTTGCCTAGGGTCACTCAGCTAGTAGTTGTCTGAGATTGGATTTGAACCCAGGTTTTCCTTATTCCAGGTCTAGCATTCCATTGATTACAATACCTAGTTGACCAACGGATCGCCTTTCTTCTAAGATGGTATCCAAACTCTGGGTTCACACAAACCAAGTTCATTGCTAGGAGATACTGATCCCTAAGTATTAGTGATTAACATTTTTTCTCAAACTCTCTGTCTTAATATATCCATAGATGAAGTTCTAGGGAAAATCTAAAATGAAGTTTAGTGCCAACTCACATCCAGGATCTTCCCCAAAGGGATTAAATGGGTTTCTTCTAGCAAAGTTATTCAATATACACAGTAATTGTAAGACAACTATTATTTTTTCTGTGCTGTAAGAAAATTCTTACAGCAGGAAAGATTCATAAGAGGGTGAAGAAAAACTTTTAAATAATGAAACAGTAATGTGTCAGTCCTATTGTACTCTCTTAGGAGATTTAAGGAGCTGATGAACGGATTTTACTTTCATTTTATTCTCTACTGTATGAATATCAATTCAAGTCCCAAATCCCTAAGATACTACTGGAAGACAAAGGTGGAAAATGGGATGCCCTCTTATTCAAGGGGTCCTGACTCTGGACTCTTATGAGAACCTTGATCTCTAAAAATAAAGGATGCATATACTTCCTATGCTATATGGCTCTTTGTTTTGTACCAACCCTCTAACTATGCAAAGTGGTATATATCAAGTGTAAGGCAGCTTATTTCCTCCACTAGACACACACATATGCAGATATACATATTTTCATTCATTTTTAGTCATGCCAAATTCATGATTTATTTGGTGTTTTCTTGGCAAAATACTTGAATAGTTTAACATTTCCTTCTTCAGCTCATTTCACAGAAGAAAAACTGAGGCAAATAGGGTTAAGTAACTTACCTAGAGTAATACAGCTAGTAAGTGTTTAAAGTCAGATTTGACCTCCCAAAGACTGGTCTTCCTGCCTCCTGGCCCAACACTATCCACTGTCACCCAGCAGCCATATATATGGATAATATAAATATATGAATGTGTATATGAATGTGAATATTTGTATATAGGTATATGTGTGTGTATACAAAACTCATAATTGGGCATTGACAAATACTCAAAAAATGAAATGATAAGGAATTACACCAATTATGTTGTCCTAGATTTAAGAATACTCCTGAGAGGTTGGTGTAATGGTTAAACAGCAGCCATTTTCACCACATTTTGGACTGTCTAAGGTATATCTCAAGGTTCAGGTCTTCTGATAAGTCAGATTATGACTTGAACTTTCAGTTTCCAAAATGACCTTGGTAGTTATCAGCTTCTCTTTGAAAAGGAAGAGCAGTCTTTCTTTTTTGAGTCAATCAATAAACATTTATTAAGCTCCTGCTATGTACCAAGTACTGTGCCTATCAATGAGGATACAAAATAAGTCAAAAGACAGTTCCTACCCTCAAGAAGTTTATAATCCATAGGAAGAGATAACATACCAACAAATTTATACAAAACAAGTTTTATACAGTATGAATAGGAAATAATTAACAGAGAGAAGACCCCACAATTAAGAGTGGTTGCGTAAGCATTCAATAAAAGATGGAAATTTAGTTAGGACTTAAAGAAATAAAGAGAGAATAGTAGGAGGGTAAGACGAAGAGAATATACTAGAAATGGGAGATAGAGAAAATGAGGCAGAACAGTCTTAAGAGTCCCCTCCCATTGGCAGTCAGCCCCTGGGAATTCTCATTTTCTTAATCTCAGGGGGTAGCTTCCAGGGCTGGAAATATCCATGTCTTGGGATGACTGTTCAGGTACTTATGTTCAGGGAAAGAAATAAAGCAGAACAAGCATCCAGGGATTTGAGGATTATACTCTAGCTCACCTAAGACAAACATATTTTCTCTCTTCCATGTACTTACAGCCATATAGCTGCTGCTAAGCAGGTAATATTGCTCTCTCCCATCAGGAAGTTCAAGATAGAACTGGAAGAGTACCAAACATCACCATGAAGAAGAAAAAAAGTACTGTGTCCTCTCCTTTTAAGGCTCACTAAGTAAATAGTTCTTGACTCAGTAATTAATCATCTTGATTAACTGCTTTTCTTTTCCCTCCCTACATACTCCCATCATAGTGACTTAGAACCAACTAGTGACTTATTGATCTTTCATACCTTTTGGCAGAGTCAGAGTATATAATACACACCTTGAGGATACCTGGCACAGATCTACTCTTCTTCATGCACTATGGGATCACCTCCATAATCATAAGTTTTTGGAAGGATACTAAGGAGAAGAAAAAGAGGTAACCAATGATCAGCATCCAGGAGAGTAAGGAAAAGCAAAAGCAATTTTAAATGCTTCTTGTGTGCCAGGCACAGTGCTAAGCATTCAGGATATAATACAAGAAAAAAAAAGATAGTCCTTGTCCTCAAGGAATTTACATTCTATTAAGGGTAAGGCAATACATGGGAGGCAGGTAAAAAGGGAATGGAAATGGAGTTATCTAAGTCCCAAAAGTCAGAAGCAGAATTGGTAGGCAGTGACAGTTGGTTAATCTAGCTCTCTCCAAAAAGAAGGAATTCAAAAGTAGGAGAAATGAACCAGTATGGCAGAAGGATAATCCAGGGTGCTATGGAAGAAAAATTGGATGGAGAAAAAATTCATAAAATCAGAGCATTCTAGTGAGTGATTTTTCAATCAACAAGAATTTTTCTTACTATGATCAAAGTCAGTATGGCATGTCAACTTGGAAAAACACAGAACCACTAAAGTAGTCAGCAAAATCAAATCATTAATCAGGAAAGAGACAGGTCCATTAATATTCAGTCACTGCACAGAGCCAAGTGCTAAATTCCACACAGAGTCAAACCCTGGAGGCTCTGAGGTCAGTGTCTCTGAGAGGATCACCATGCTAGATGATTCTCCAAAGAATAATAGATTTTAGGGACTTATATACCTTTTGGAGAACTAAAGACGGGGAAATAAAGATTGACTAACTACAATGGCTATAAGGAAATGGGAAGTCTAAGACAGGATTATCAGGGAAAGGCCAATGCTTTACAATGGAAACCCAAGAAAGAGTACTGTCAAGGCCAGACTGCCTGGGAGAAGACTTGGGTAAAATGGGAGAAACTACTAAGACAAAAAGGGTACTTAACATTTGATTATATCTACTAGTTCCCATCTAAACTGGAATCATTAAGTACTTTTAGGTCTATTGTTCAGTCAGAAGCAAAGTCAGTCTGGGACTCCCCTTAAGACATTTTCCCAAGGGAGAGGAACTAAACTTGGGATTCCCAGATTTCAAGCTGACAGATAGGTACTAAGAATGAAAAGCAAAAACAAAAGTAAAAGAGCCTTTACCTTCAAGTAGCTTAAGTTCTGTTGGGGAAAACAGCAAGGACACATTTAAGCACCTGGAAAATATATGTGTAGTGATGATTCTGACTTTACTTTCTGATAGCTAAGTTATCTTCATCTTCCTTCTCAAGGTCCTAGGGGTACCCTAGAGGGGTTATGGAGATTTTTTTACATTATTATCTGATTAACACTCAATTATAGAACATTCTTTTCCACACATTGTTGGTCATCAATAATTAATGCCCTTGTTCCAAACCCCTTACAGAGAGATACAGCAAGAATAGAAATATAAGCCTTCCCCTTCTGCACCCTAAGGCACAATATCCCCATATGCTATTGTAGTTCCTAGAGAGGGTGGCCTTAAGATTAATATAGCATCTATATACCATTGGTTCCACCAAGTTCATGTCCAAATATGACATCCAAAAATAAATTTTGGATGAGTCAATGATTAAATGCTGCTAAGTTTGGTTTTAAAAGTAGGTCTCAATCCTGGACAGATTCATGAAAACACCTCATGTGGATTCCTCTACAGAATTCTGATGGCTTACTCTCTTGACCTTTCAAATCTCACAGGCTATAACTATCTTTAGTCTCTCTCCTCTAAAAGCTGAATTGAATGGATGCAACAGAAATAGAAGTAATATCAGGGTCACATGCGCATGAAACACATTTTGGCAATATGGTGATGATCTAAAAGCCTCTGTTTTCACTAAAGTCTTAGTTTTTGCATCTTCATTTGAACATACCAGGCAGAAAAAAGTCAGCCCAATGAATTGGCACCTGTTGACTAGGATGTTTTGAGTACCCACCAGTTCTAGCTACATTTCAATCAAGAGTATACCTCTTTCTCATATGGTTAGCAGACTGGAACCAGTTACAGAACATCTGTGAGTGATCCAAATCCGGAAACAAAACACTTCCATTACATCAGCATGCCTTTTCAAAATTGGGTTTCCTGGCCTCATTCGCATGGGGAGATTTTACAAAGTAATTATGAAGTAATATCTATGGGCACTAACAGCTGGGGCAGGGTCAGAATCAAGCAATGTCCAACATACGGAGTGGTACTTGAGCTCAACTCTGAGGAAAGCTGGAGATTCTAAGAGGCAGAACTGAGAAGGGGTAAATTCTAAGAATGGAGGAAAACTTGTTCAAAAGCTCAGAGGTAAGAGGAAAATTGACATGAATAATTTATAGTATAAGATATAGATACACACACATACATTTATTTATATTTATATATATATATATATATATATATATATACATGGAGCTTCTGGAGCTTTATGAGAAATTTGGCAACATGGTCAGGTCATAGGTTCAGCAGGAAAGATAGTGAGCTGTTTTAGGTTATGTCGAATGTGAGATGCTTATGGGACAAGAGCTGGAAATACTCATAAGTATTGGAGACATAGAACTGAAACTCAGAAGAGAGACTAGGGCTAGATATGTAGTTTAGGAGTCATCACTCTAGAAGTGACACCTAAACCCATGGATGGTAATAAGATCACTGACAGAGCACAAAAAAAAAAAAAAAGAAAGAAAGAAAGAAAGAAAGAAGGAGGGTTCAGGGAGTCTTATATATACCTAGAATTGGAGTGTGTGTGTGTGTGTGTGTGTGTGTGTGTGTGTGTGTGTGTGCGCGCTCTCATTTCTCTCTCAGTCCCAATCCTAGTTCTGAACATTTCCATGTTTTAGGTTCCTTCCTTCCTCCCACTCCAGGTTTCCAACTTCCTTTTATGTGCTATTATGACACTTTCCTTGCATTAGAATAAAAGCAGCTTTGTGATTCCTCAATTTATAAATGGTCAAAGGATATGAACAAGCAGTTCTCAGATGAAGTAATTAAAGCTCTCTATAGTTATGCAAAAAAAATGCTCTGAATCACTATTAGGGAAATGAAAATGAAAACAACTCTGAGGTACCACCCCATACTTTATCAGTTTGGCTATTATGACAGAAAAGGAAAAATGGCAAAACTTGGAGATGTAGGAAAATTGAGATGCTAATGCACTGTTGAGGGAGTTGTGAATTGATTCAAGAAGAGCAATTTGAACCTGTGCCCAAAGGGCTATAAAACAGTACATAAGCTTTGACCCAGCAACCCCATTACTAGGTTTATATCCCAAATAGATAAAATATAAAAAGGACCTATATGTATAAAAATATTTAAAGAAGCTCCTTTTGTGGGGGTAAAGAATGAGAAAATGAGATGATATCCATCACTTTGGGACTGGTTGAGTAAGTCATTCTATGTGATTGTAATGGAATGCTCTTGTGTAGTAAAAAATGATGAGCAGGAGTTCAGAAAAATCTAAAAAGACTTACACAAACTGTTGGAGAGTGAAATGAGCAGAATCAGAAGAACATTATACACAGAGACAGGAATACTGTATAATGAACAACTATTCTCAACAATACAATGACCCAAAACCATCCCAAGACTCATGATAAAAAAATGACATCAGCTTCCAGAGAACTAATGAAATCTGAATCCAGACCAAAGAAAACATTTTCACTTTCTTTCTTAAGTTTTTTTTTCTAGTTTCCTTCCACAAAAGGATTAATGTAGAAAAATATTTTGTAGAATCTGTATGAGATTGCTGACCTTCTCAATGGGAAAGTATGGATTGGGATGGGAGGAGACAAAGGAAGAGAATTTGAGGCTCAATATTCTTTGAAAACTATTGAAAACTGGTTTTACATGTAATTGGTGGGTGGGGTGAATTAAATTAACTTAAAAAAATTAAAACATGCAGTTAATGCTAGTCCATTCCTTTACAGCTGGAAGGAGCAGTGGATAGAGCACTGGAACTGAAATTAAAAAGACCTAAGTTCAAATTTGACCTCAGACTCTCACCAGATTCAATTTACTTAATCTCTATCTGCCTCAGTTTCTTCATCTGTAAAATAAGGGTGATAATCTTACCTGTCTTTCAGGATTGCTGTGAGGATCAAATAATTTAATTATTTTTTAAGTATTTAACTCAGTCCCTGGAAAATAGTATGTGCTACATAAATGTTAGCTTTTAAGTGCTTGGTATAGTGTCTAGCTCTTAATAGGTACTCAATAAATTCTTGTTTCTTTCTTTCCTTCCCTGATATAGCTATTCACAAGTCCAGGTCATCTTCTACTCCACTTTGCTGTCCCCTATGAACCAAGAGTTATAGTATGGCTAGTAGTGCCAGTGTGTGGATAAACACTCTCCAGAAGATAATTGCAGAGTGTTTGCAGAACTGTTCTCCACATGGAGCTTGAATTTCAGCCTAGCACATAACAGGCTCTTAAATGTCTGTTGATGGACTGACTAAAGTCAAGTTGCAACAAGTCTAAAAGAAATTAAAAAATAAGGGTAGTAAGGAAGAAGAGATAGGAACAGAGAAGGTGCCCATGTGTACTCTGGTAGCTGGGATTCAATGCAGTTTAAGTAGAAAAAATATCAGATTTGGAGTTAAGGGATGTGCATTTGAATACTGACAGCCATTTTCTAATTAGATGATCTTCCCTAAGGCTCCTTCCAGCCCTGAAATTGTGTTTTAATAATTCATCTGGGCCTCAGTACCCTCTAAATAATGAAGGGCTTGGAGTATATTATCTCTAAGGTTTCTTTTAGCTCTATGGTCCAAACATGGAAAGCCAAAAATAATAGAATTATACCTCTTGATATACTTTTTTAACCTTTCCCCCCACAATTGCATATAATAACAATTTTTAACATATGCTTTCCAAAATTATAAGATCCAAATTGTTTCCCTCCCTTCCCTCTTCTTTCTCTGAAGAAAGTAATTTGATCTGGGTTGTACATGTATGGTTATGTGAAACATTTTCACATTGGTCAAGTTGTAAAGAATATTCATAAAGCCCAAATTCCAATAAAAACCAACACCAATAAAATAAAATGAAAAATAGAATGGTTCAATCAGCATTGAGTCTCCATCAGTTCCTTCTCTGGAGATGGAGAGCATTCTTAGTCACAAATCCTTCAGAATTGTCTTAGATCACTTTTTTTAAGGAAAAATATGAAATGGACACAGTAATTAATTTAAAGTGTATTTTCTAGTTTGAGGCTCTGAAGTACAATTAGAAGAAAGTGTTCAGATGACATCTAGATGACTATACATGTCCAAATGGCATGTTTAAGGAGGAACATTCCCCAGATGGGGAAGACCGAGATGGTGAGAGGCCCAGAGACCATCTAGACAGTCCAAAGAAGGTAAGATGAAGAAACTAACAATATACATCTTTAGAAGGAAAGATTTAGGGAGGCCTAATCTATGCCTTCAAATATCTGAAGGACATGCTTAGAGAAGAAGGATTAGGACATACTAATGCAATGACCTGCTTTTAAACTTTTTTTTTTCAAATTACATATAGAAACAATTTTTTCCTGACATTTAGAGATTTGGAGTCTCTCTCTCTTTCCCCTTCCCTGCCCAGGCAGTAAAATGGTCTGTTATAAGTTATACCAGTGCTATCATGCAATACATATTTCCATATTTCCCATGCTATGACAGAAAACACATTTCACACATATAATAAAACTCAAAAGGGAAATAGAGTGAAAGATGGCATGCCTTGATCTGCAAAATAAAAAAAAAAGAATAAAAGCAACTTGAGAGTAAGCATTGCCTTTTCCCATATATTTGTATTCACAAAATGTATAGCACTAGGCAACTAGTAAATAATTAATGAGTGCCTTTATCTATCTCTCTATCTATATAAACAAGTTATAAGAAGGGGGTACATGGAGGATAGGAGCAAATACTCTATAAAGGAGAATGAGGGGAACAGCCAGACAGGTAGGAGGAAAAACAAAGGATCAGCCATCAAAACACTAAGAGAAAAGATTATCAGAAGGAAGAGTAGGCAATAGTGTTAAATGCTACAGAGATGTTTTTAGGGACAAGTACTTGGGATCTGGCAATTGAAAGAAGACTGGCATCTTTGTAGAGAGCAGGTTCAGTTGGGAAGGAGATCAGAGTCCATAATTTGAGGTATTGAAAAATGAGAGATGAGGTAACAGAGACATGTGTATAGGTAAGTTCGGGCATTTTGCTGTAACAAGGAGGGAGATGTATAATGATAGCTAGAAGGGGTCAAGTGAAGTATTTTTCAGAGTGGAAGAGAACTAGATATGTTTAGAGGAAGCAAAAAGTAGCCAATTACTAAAGAGATATTGAAAATTTCGAATGGGAGAATGATCAAAAGGGCAACCTTTCAGAGAAAAGAGTTAGGATGGGATCAAAAAAGCAAATTAGAGGAGTTAACCTTGACAAGGAGATAGGATACCTCTACCTCTGATATTTGAATAAATAGAAAGGAAGTAGAATATAGTTTGAGTATATTAGAAATGCATATTTTTGGAATAGAGAGAGCTCATGATGAAGATCCACAATTTTCACAATAGAGTATGGGATCATATTTTCTTAAGAGAGAGGGAGGACAAGTGGCTCAAGAAGGAAAGATCTGGAACTCATACCATATAGATAGGTAGTATGATAAGAAGTCAATAAGAGAAAAATTAAGTATTCACAAACAACAGGAAGTGATCAGTTGAGAAGAAACACATAAACTTAGGTGGAAAGTTGTACTAGGTGACATCTAAAGCCCTTGTCAACATTAAAATTCTGTAATGAGTACCAAGAAGTGTGACTTCAATGAAATAATGCAAAATGAAGTGATCAAAACCAAGAAAACAATATACAATGACTCCAGCAATGAAAATGGAAAAACAACGGCAATAAAATAAAAACCGAATGTTATATAGTTATAATGACCTAGCTTGCTTCCAAAAAGTAGATGTAAGAATGCCTTGCACATGTCCTTTCTTTGTACCTTTAAGACACTGTGATAGTTAACACTGCACGTAATGTTGTTGGTTGATTTTGTTGAAATGTAGTTCAATTTTCTTTTCTTGTTTTTTTTTGTAGTTTGTCATCAAAAATTTATTAAGTTCTTTCTATCAGATACTTTGATAAAGGCTGGGGATATCAAATAGGTATAAGAGGAGCTCAGGACAGATCAACTCCATTGAAGAAAGCAGCCATACTTGCCTGAGATTGCTGGCAAGGTCCCAATCTCTTACCCAAAGGCACTGTTGCTCTCCACCAAAGGTCATCAAAGTGAGTCTCCCCTCACTCTGAAGAAAAAGGAAGTCCTTGTAACATCAGAACTGAAAGTACCAAACCTGCCTTTCCCTAAGAACAGATTAGTTTTCACTCTTTCTGAACTTGGTTATAACTGTAATAAGCAACCCTGGTAACATTCTTGTATGAAATCATTTTCATAAAAATTATCCTGTGGAAAAGTAACACCCTCCAAGAATGTTGTAATGATTAATATTTTACTCTCTGTAAAAGTCTTTCTCTTTGTCATAATAAATGAAGATCAATACTCCTACTCATGGTGCAATGATTCTTCGGCTCTGTCCTTCTCAGGCATGCTAGCCCCAACCTTTCCTGTCCTTCTTCTAATCTCACTCTCCCTCTCTAGCTGCTAGTCTCCCTAGCAGGCTGACTCTCACTCTCCATGGCTACCACAGCCCTCAGATCCACTCACTCACTCATCACCAGACTCCCACACATGACTCTGACAAACAGGGAAAAAAAACATGATCCCTCTCCTCATGAAGCTCAAATTCTAATGGAGAAAACAATCTAAAAACAAAAAATATATGATATAAGCAGTATAAATAAGAAATAATCTCAAAGGTATAACATTAGCAGAGGTGAAGAGGGGAAAGACTTCTAAGGTTTCTTGCTGAACATGGTAGGAGGACAAGATGAGGAAGAGAACATTACACATACAAAGGATATCCAAGGAAAAGGTATAGACTAGTAAAGATGGTAGAATATAGGCCAGGACGCAGATGAAATCTCTCAATTTTTGAATCTAAACAATTTTAAAATAATGCATTAAGTCAAGTTTTTGAGTGGCAGAGCCAACAGAAGGCTAGAAGGAGATATTTTTCCAGCCTAAGATAATTTAGATCAGCAGGAGAGATTTATAAACATGGCGTGGGCAAAGACCAAGAGCCTAGCAAGAGCATCACATGTGATTTAGAGGCAACCATGACAGTAGCAGCAGTGACAACATCAGGATTTTTC
Source organism: Gracilinanus agilis (assembly GCF_016433145.1). NCBI lineage: Eukaryota > Metazoa > Chordata > Mammalia > Didelphimorphia > Didelphidae > Gracilinanus > Gracilinanus agilis. The sequence goes on along the minus strand of NC_058133.1, from coordinate 99,921,476 downwards.
AGTCCAGAGACAGGAAGAGTTTCAGACAACTGGTTAAAAAGAGATTATGAGGGACTATTTGCTGGGTCTAGATGCAACTGGTGCTAATTAATAATTCTATTGCCCATAAGCAGTTCTAGGTCATAGTTCCAGGGTAGGAAGGAACACTTATGATTGGCCACAAGGGAGTAATGGCCTTGGTCACAGTTCTAAGTCCAAGAGATCTAGTACTTGTAGCTGCAAGAAAGCAGGAACCCTTCCTGGATATATACCAGAGCTGTGACCAAAAAGAACAGTGATTACACCTTTCCCAGGATAACACCATCTTCAAATCACTGAAGACTTGCAGACTACCAGAACTAGCTCTGAAAATAGGAAAAAACCTCAAGACTGGCACAATGCCTTCCCACCCAAAGGTGATCAGATCCCAACATTAACATAAAGTTAATTGTGAAATGGACTGGGGAAGTGAATAAACAAACAAAAAGAACTGACCACAAAAAGCTACTACTTTGGCAGGAAGGACCAAGATACAAATTCAGAAAACACCAACATTGTGAAAAGAGCCCAAATAAAGCCTCAAACATATTCTAATTGGACTCAGGGCCAGAAATAATTCTTGGAAGAGTTAAAGAAAGAGATAAAGGTGATAGAGGAAATATTGGGGAAAATAGAATTAATAGTTTGGAAAAAGAGGCACAAAAGAATTCTGAAGAAAATAACACATTGAAGCACAGAATTGGCCTAAAAATTCAGTGAAAAAAAGAATTTCTTCAATAATAGAATTGACCAAAGGGGAAAAGAGATACAAAAGCTCGCTAAAGAAAATAATTTCTTAAAAATTAGAATAGAACATGTGAAAGCTTATGACTTCATGAGACTTCAAAAAAACAAAGTCAAAAGAATGAACAAATAAGAGGCAAAAGGATTATTTATAATCAAGAATAGCCTACCCAGAAAAACTGAGTATAATCCTTCAGGGAGGGAAAAAGATATTTAAAGTAATAGAAGTCTTTGTATAATACGAGATAACTATCTAGAGGAGAGGGAAGAAAGGAAGACACTGGAAAATATAAGTAACTCAAAAACAAACAAATATCAATGAATTTATAAGATCCTATAATTTCTAATAATTTTATTTGGAAAATGAAATCAGAATTATTGGGAATCATCCTTTACATTAAGTCCATATTGGTATCTTTTCAACTACCAAGTCTGCTCTTTTGAAACCAAGCAGCACAAATCAAATTCATTTTCTATGTGAAGTTCAAATATTTAAACATAACTATTGTGTCAGATGGTGCCCATATTTTGTGCATTGGCATGTAGACAGCTGAGGCCACCAATCATTTTGTAGTCTGTTTTCTGGTGTTTGTGGATTTTTCTCTGGGAAATGTGATGTATTGGATAGCTATTATCCACAGGGGTATCTAGCTTAATGGAAATAGGAAGGCATATGGAGAAAGGTTATTTTTTCCCCCTCAGTTCTTTTCAGTTTAAAGCCCCTTTTAGTAGATTTATAAGGAACTAGGAAACACATTTTTAACCAATGTAATACCCATAATATCCTGGCAAAGTTTTGAGACCAAATACTGTCAAAGAAGACAAATACCCATTCAATGTCAGAGGAAGCTGGTGTGGGTGGGGTCATCATTTTTTAAGTGCTATGTTTAATTGTGAAAAGGAAGAGGAGAAAAGATGACACATTTACTGGAGCCAGTCATATTCCCCTTCCAAATGCTTTGGTCGCACTGAAGTAGCCAGAGAGTTCCTTATTTGTTTGGAAATGTCCCCATATCCCACCCAACTTCTAGGGATAAGAGCACAAGTTAAACCCATACACCCTAGAAAGCTGGAATCAGGAGGTCTTGCTCTTTTATTGGGAACTGGACAAATTTGAGACACTGACTATTTGAGCTGCCACACACATATTCCTTGGAAGAAATTGTAAGAGAGATGTAAGTCCTTGAATCACATCAAAATACCTGAAAGAGTTTACCTCTGAAAAATCCATAGTAAACAATCTTGCCAACTCCCCATAAGGAACAGTTGAGGGAATGGAGAGTTGAATTTTTTTTTTTACACTTGACAGTTATTGACTATATCCTTAACTTTGTATTAGCTATTCCCTATAGCTTGGATGCTCTCTCTCCTCTCTTCTGCCTCCTGGAATCCTTGGTTTCCTTTAAGATACTTCCCAAGCAACAGTTTTGGCATGAGTTCTTCTTTGATTTGTTTTAGCTTTCACTTCCCAGCAAAGGTTACTTTACATACCCCTTCTATATATTTATTATATACATATATGTAAACACATATGTATATATGAAAATATATTTATACCTACACATTCTCACAGATGTGAATATAGGCACACATGCATGTATGTATATATGTATATGCAGATAGATAAATAGATAGATGGATAGATGAATGGATGGTTGATAGATAGACGGATGGATGGATGGATGGATGGATAGTTAGATAGACATATAAATAAATAGATAGATAGACAGATAGGTAGATAGATAGATAGATGGATAGATAGATAGATAGATAGATAGATAGATAGATAGATAGATAGATAGATAAATAGATAGATAGACAGACAGACAGACAGACAGACAGACAGACAGATAGATAGATAGATAGATAGATAGATAGATAGATAGTTCTGTCCACCCCTATTAGAATGTAAACCTCTTAAAGGCAGGCTCTTTCTTTTTTATTGCTTGATTCTCTGAAAGTGCTAGACAAATAATAGGTACTTAATAATTAAACAGACATACTGTATTTCTTTAAGCATCCATAATTTTGGAAAACATTTGTCATATAATAGTCATATTCAGTATCCATCACTACTGAAGTCCATGAAGGTATTGCCAGTATCTGGTTTTAGAGTAGGAAACAAGCTGTTTCTGTTCCGGACATATGCAAGGCTCTATAAAGGGAATCAAATTCCCACAGAAAACTCAGTGAGTTTTGGTATATATTTAGATTTTATCATAAGAACAAATAGTTCAGACAAAAGGGTATGAAATGTTGGCTATTTCAATGAAAAGACAGACATAAAAGTACCTCGCAATCCCTTTCTCAATTGGTATGACAGCTAGACTATTGCATAGTGATAGCTGTTTTAACAGCAGTTACCACTGATGAAATAAAAACATAGAAAGTGAAATTCTGATCTAAAGGGAAAAAAGACACAACCAGCCCTATATGAACAAGAACATTTGTCATCCCTATAAAAGGTAGAGCGTTAACAAGGCTACACTGTGATCATTTATGTACCAGAGGGTGGAAGGTTTATAGCAGTGTCAATCCAAGGTGCCAGCAGGTGTTGCTCTGGGTGTTGGTCTAAAGGCTCTATTCATTAAATTTTGCCACTCAGGTACATAGTCTTTATGAGAAGAAAAACAAGGAAAAACACTAAGTCTGTTATACTTAACCCATAAGCCTTCATAGCCTGACCACAACTATGCAAGCCAAAAAGGGCAAAGAGAATCATAGGACTGTTCTACCAAGACTAGCAGAACACCAGAACACTCCCACTGAGCCTATGATAATATAACGTGACTAAAGATGAAATCATGGGGTATTGAAAGAACAATGAATAAATTGATGAATTGAGTAAAAGTTAAAAAATGAAATTATGATTTTGGGGTCCACCAATATGTTTGAATTCAACAAATGTTATACTGTACAACAAGCATATTTCTTGTCCTAAAAAATTCTGTTCGACCCAGAAGAGTAGAAAATTTTCAGGAACATATTGCAGGAAATTTCTAATTGTTCTTACCTAATTCCCAACATTTCCTGGAGTTCAATGCAATTGCAGTCTTGTTATCAGTGTTCTTTTTCCTGAAAAGAGTTCTATATTAATGAAAAAATACTGCTAAATACTTGCATATTCTCTACAAGATTACAAGTATAATTGAAATTAATATACAACAGCTTGAAATAATGAATGAGAATTTAATCAGTCCTCATAGATTTATCATGTCCTCTTGCACATTACAAAAGGAAAGGAAAGGAAAGGAAAGGAAAGGAAAGGAAAGGAAAGGAAAGGAAAGGAAAGGAAAAGAAAAATGAGAAGTCTCTGAAGTTATCATTGGATAATAGATATTCTCAGATTTATCTATAAAAATGGAGTCAAAAATTACCATATATCACTTAGCCTGAATATATATTTCTGTTGTTTGCTAGATTTGGATATTGTAGGTATTACAGAAAGTCTAACTCAGTTTGGTTAAGAGACTTGTTCATGGTCTCTAGTTTATGTATAAAACCAAGGAGCTAGTTAGAGAAAATTAGAGAAAATATTGAACCAGCAGAGAGTAATTTCAAACAAGTTCTTTAGATTAGTTACTTAGTGGGAAAGAAGAGAACTATAAAATTTAAGACTCCATAAAAAGGTTGAAATGGCTTTCTGCTGGTTCACTTAACCAAACTGAATAGACCTTCTACCACAGAACCCTTCCTCCCCTAGAAATCCATTGAGGTATAAAATTGAGATCTGGGGAGTCCAAGTTATCAATAAGAGGAGTAGTTGAGATAAGAATCCTCAGAAACTGTTATATATTATTTGTTTGATCTTAACTTTCTATGTCATTCAGACTTTTGTCCAAATCTTTAAAATAACTAATAAATTAGTGCTAATGTTTGGACTTTTCAAACCTAGTAATCTCTCAAAAAGAAAAGAGTCTAAGTTTACTGTAATAAAAATTATTAGCCTTCAAAATAATGTAGTGATTAAGTATAAAAAATAACTACATAATTTTTTATGTTAAAATTGGGGAAAATCTTAATAGGTTGTGAGTCTGAATCCAAAAGATCCATAGTCTTTGTTTTGTTTTGTTTTGTTTTGTTTTATTTTGTTTTGTTTTTGCTGAATTAAATAAACATTAAGGAGGAAATAATGTTTCTTCTTGTATTGGACTTATTTTATATACTAAAGTTGACCATTTAACTTATAAATTGTACTTTTTTTAGGCTACTAAGAAATAATATTTGATGAAAAACTAAAATGGATCCCTTAAGCTCCAACTTCTGAGCCAGGGTAAAGACAAGGATGTGATCTAGAGTTCTATTCTACAGAGGACCTAACTAAGGTCACTCAACTGGAAAAAAAATTACTTTCGGGAGAAAAAACACAGGGTTTTCAGATTCTCTTTACTGAGAATCTTTCAGATTCTCTTTCATACATTTAACAATGTATGAAATTCCCATTAAACCAAAGGAAAAATGAAATAATATATTCTGAGAACAGATTATAGTCAATGCAACGCAATTCACTAAATGTACACTAAACTTCCACAATGAAAAAAATGTACTCAGATAAGTGCTGGACAAATCAAGGCAAAATGGAAATCAATACCTTCCCCTCACGAAGCATTTGTTTTACTTAAGGAATTTAATACATAAACATGTAAATAATTACAAGATTTTTTTGCGGAAAAAGAGAGCACTAAAAACTAAGGTGAATCAAAAGATTTAGGAGATGGCACCTACCCTGAGTCTTCAAAGTGAGGCCACCCACTTTTCCTGGCTTCATTTCCCTGAGTGCCATTTACACTGGCAATAGAACTTATCACTTACTTAGATTCTACAATGCATGTGGATATTTCATTACCACCAGTGATGAAAATTTGTCACTATAGAAATATCGGTATCTTTAATTTTATTTTTATTTGTTTTTATTCTCTGAGTTTTATCTGTAAATGCTCTTAATATAATATGGTTTAGTAGGTCATGGGCCAAATTTTCTATAGGATAGTTTTCTAAACTAAATTTCACTATTTTATGAAGTGGTTTTGCTCATGATCTTCTACCCAGTGAATTTTATATTATTTTTTACATTTGGAATGCATCATAATTTATCATGAAAACTGACCTGATCCAATTTTTTCCGCTGGATTATCTTCCATTTTTTTCCCCAATAATGCTTGTCAAATAAAGAACTTCCTAAGAAATTTTGTGTTCTTGGGTTTTTCAACACTATCTTGTGTTCATTTGAGGGGAAGGAGGTGGTGGGAGCTCAATGGTTAACCATTCTATTTTACATCAGATATTACTGTTGATAACCACTTCTTTGAAATATAATTTTTAAATTGCTATTACTGTTTCTTTCCTTCTACTTCTTATTCATTATATCTTTGCTTTTATTGGCCTTTTATTTTTTCCAAATGCACTTTATTATTCCTCTTTATATGTTTCCATTTGGTAACTTGATTGCTATAGCAATAAATTTATAGAGTGATATAAAGGCTAATGACATTTTTCTATATTGCAAAGACCTAGCTATGAAATTGAATCTCTTCAATAACTTATTTTCCTTTATTTCTATTTAAAAAATTTTCCTATATATTTATATAAGTTATTTGTGCTTTTGAAAGTTTATTTCAAGATACATAATGCATTTGTTAGAGCCTTATCTAGTGTCAGGTGGCCAGGATTTTGACCCAGAGCTAAGGCATCAAGGAGATGTTACTTTTTCTGTCCAACATCTGCTGTTACTGACTCTTGATGTTCTATCTGTCCACTCTACCATGAAATGATTTCCTTTGAGTTTTAGCACTTTGACAGCTACTTCAGTAATCAAACTATCCTTTGGGTTATACTTTGTCCCCTTCCTCTAGCCTAATTTGCTATAGGTGCAAAATTCTTAGTTATGAATCTCCATTTTTTTCTCCCCTATCCCTTCCTTTCTTTTCCTCTCTTCTCTCCCTTCCTTTTTCTTCTCTTTCCTTTTTTTGTCTCCTCTTCTGTTACTTCCCCTTTGCTTTGCTTTCCCTCCTCTTTTTTCCATTTATAATGAATATGAAATATCATACATTTAATAAGTCACATTAAATTTTTTTAATGATTACATGTAATAACAAATTTCCACACAAGCTTTACTAAGTCATATTAAGATATTTCTCCCCTTCCCCATCCTGGTGCTGTCAAGTGATTTGATCTGGCTTATACATGTATTATCATACAAAACATATTGTTCATCTTCATGAGTAATCTTATAAAACAGAAACATAAACCCAAATAAACAATTGAAAAATTGTATGTTTTCATCTGCATTCTGATCCAACAGTTCTTTCTCTGGAGATGGATACCCTTCATTATCATAAATCCCTCAGAATTGTCTTGGATCATCCAATAACTTTCAAAGTGTGGGGACATAAAGCATGGGCTGAGTAATTTGGACAAAATTCGACAGTGAATGACTATTATTTTATTTCTTTTTTACTATTTAAAATGGAATTTGTCTTACCATTTTGTTGCATTACTAATATACAAAAAAAACTAGTGATTTTGTGTATTTTTTGGATCATGCTGCTTTGCTCAAATTCTTAGCCATGAGTTTCTTTTTCTTGATTCTCTATGATTTCCAAAATAAAAAAAAGAACATCATCTACAAATAGTTATAATTTTGCCCCTGCTTTGCCTATATTTATTCACTTGATTTCTTTTTTTTATATCATTTCCATAACCAGCATTTAGACTACTTGATCAAACATAGTGGGCATTACTAATAAGGTTAATCGAGTCCAAAAAAATCAAATCTTAACATGTTGGCTAAGTTTCCAGCATTCCTCTTTTACAAATAATTTTAGATTTTAATTTTAAATAGTTCTTTTTGGTTATATTAATGAGAGGTCTATGCTTTTTGCATATTTACCATAAATAAGTATTGCATTTTATCAAAGAGGTTTTTTTATCTAAGGCCCTTTCACTGCATTACATTTAAGATAGTCACCTAAATCTTATTTCTGTATCTCATTTGATTATTGTTATTGTATTATAAACTAATATTTTGAAAATATTCAATTATACTTAAAATGTTACCTATCATATTCATAATGAATATCTAAATATATTTATAGCACTTTAGTCAATATTGTATTATTGCTACATTAATATTAATGATTGATATTGATCTTTTTTTACTCTAGATTATTTTTCTTTGCTTTGATTATCAAATGAATATTTTTTATCCTGAAATGAAGTTTGGTTAGGTTCCTGACTTCTTTATTCTTGAGATAGGTTAATGATACCTTTTTCCCTTTTTCCTTTGTTATCTTCTCCTGGAATATAGCCAAAGTAGTGAAACCTCTCTTCTTCCACCTAAGGAAAAGCTCATTGTTCCTTACATGAAGAATTAAATGTTGAGTTGCATATACTTGCCCAGGTGACGAGAGAGGGGAGTTCCTAGAAGTCAGGTACATGGCTTTATTTTACCTTCCTGTCTGCCTTTCTGAGCACAGGCCAGAGACTACAAATCAGGCTTTAAGTGAATTTTCTCAGTCCCAGAGATGGCAGCAGAAGAGATAATGATGAAGCATCAAGAATTCCTACAGATAAAGGAGACAGAATTTGATAAATGTTTTCCTGCCTAACCAGAGAGTGAAAAATATTTCTGACCCCCAACATTATGTGTAAAAGAGGTGGAATCTTAATTTCCTAAGGAGTATGATCATGGTTTCTCTCTCTCTCTCTCTCTCTCTCTCTCTCTCTCTCTCTCTCTCTCTCTCTCTCTCTCTCTCTCTCTCTCTCTCTCCCTCTCTCTCTCTCTCTCAAATAGAGCCTTCTAGTAGAGAAGAGAGCTTTCTTGGATAGCACCTGACTTACGGGTTATAGCTAAAATAATCTCAGGATTAAAAGTTTGAAGATCAGGAGATTTCCTGAGCAGTATGATTCTTAGAAACATATTAGAGGGGCAGCTGGGTAGCTCAGTGGATTGAGAGTCAGGCCTAGAGATGGGAGATCCTAGGTTCAAATCCGGCCTCAGACACTTCCCAGCTGTGTGACCCTGGGCAAGTCACTTGACCCCTATTGCCCACCCTTACCACTCTTCCATCTAGGAGCCAATACACAGAAGTTAAGGGTTTAAAAATTTTAAATAAAAAAACAAGAAACATATTAGAATCATCTCTGTGATCCCCTCTACACTGGGGATTAGTAAAAAACTAAAACTCCAAAATGGTGGAGAAGAAGATTAAACTTTGCTCCCTGCTGTTACTAATTCTGTCATCTTCTTGATTTCAGCTGTTGTTTTTCCTGGACTCAGTTCCTTGGGAAAATAAAATAAAACAATGAAGCTATTGAACCAACATTAAGTGACATCTGAAGTCAAAGTGAAGGATTACATGTACCGTACTCAATTTCTTCATCCAGACTTGCTGTAACAGCAATAGGGCAGGTGTATGCATAACTTGAGCCCTTTAAAATCCTTTGGGGCAAATGTTCTTATCAGATCCCCTCCATTCTCAAAATTCTTGAGTCAAATGGGAATTCTATTGTATCTAGAAGTTAGGGAGAAAACTTTCTATGTATGCTGTATCCCTTCCTAACTGATCTAGCATGGCACAGAAATAACCCCAGTTAGTGTGTACTTTCCAGCCACCAAAAGAGATGAGGAATCTTGTAAGCATGTGTTACATTCTTTCTATTCAAGGTTTGGGGAAAGTGTCAATATTGCACATGCACTCTCTAGAAATTATTTCATATTCATTTAATATATTTTTTATTTATTTGGTATTCATTCATGTTGCTTCCCCTTGTAGATTATCAACTCCTTAAGGCAAAGACTATTTAATATTTTTCTTCATATGCTATGTGCACAGAATAATGCCTGGAACATAATAGGAACTTAATAAATACACAGGGAATTGAATTGGAATTGTGTATCCTTTAAATGTTTAATAGAATTTACTTATAAATTCATCTAGGAAAGGAGTTTTGTTTTTCTTTCTCCTCATGAAAATGCATTTATTATTGTGTAATTTATCTTTCTGAGGTTGAAATTAAAGTCAAAAATTCCTATTCTTTAGTTTATTAATTATATATTGTAGTGTCCACTCTGAGATGACCTACTGAACTCATACTTACAGGTTGCCTCTATATCTCACTACTCTTTTTTTATGCTTGGACTCACTCTGTTTACTGCTGGATGTAGTGTCTTCTTCTGGACAAAGAATAATTCCTTCTCAAAAGCGAGGTTAATTTGTCTATAAGCTCCCCATTTCATTCCACTCCACCTCATTTCTCCCCCTTCCCTACCATAACGTGATCTAAGGTTATGCCATAGAAGAAAAAAAAATAGAAAGAAATCTGCAAAACCAAAAAATATATCTAAAAAATCTGATTTTCACACAGTGTTCCTATTTTGTGGATTGCCCACTTTTTACAAGAAATGGCCAAAGGTATCTTAGGGTATTTTTTATGCAGCCTGATCTCTTCTGTCAGAATTTATACTCTGTAGATCTCTTCACTCTGTGTCTTGCTTAGAATATGTCTTGATTATTAAAAAGTCCATGAGGGTCATGGATATTCCTTAAGTCATCCAATGATTAGTTCTATCAATCTGTACTAGAGAAAATTTTCATATATTATAAAGAAGTAACAGAGCATATATACTTATTGTCCTTTAAGACCTTAAACTTGGTGGTCTCTACTGTCCACTCCTCAACTTCTGAACATGTCTTGGAACAAAATCAATTTTTCAAGGGTTTCCTGATCAATTCACCCCACTACTACTGAATTTCTTGTGTATAACAGGCATTTATAGATAGAACTGGAATGTCCTATCCCATATCTCGGGGAGAATAGAGATCTTTTTTTATGGGAAGAAAGAAGACAATCATGGCTAGTATATAGCTTCATCACTCTTATCTTCATTGAGGGTATTCTATTTGGAATAATATCTATTTCAATCAGATATTTGAGGTCTACAGGTATGTTTCTTTTGAGATTCAGTAAAAAAGCCAGTTTCTCTGCTTGCTTCAGGGGAAAGTAGTTTTTCCTTCAACCTGGAGAATACTTAATCTCAGGATGTTTAGCTTCTCCTCAATACCCCCTATATCGTTATTACACAAAAGACAATTACAGAAACAAAAAATATTTATCAGAGCAAACAATTAAGACAGCAATGAGGGAAGCCATACAAATCAATTTAGGTGATAGAAAACACAGTAGAGGGCTCAGTAACCCTAGAAGTAAATGAAACCTCAGTTTAATAAGGAAGAGAATTGTCTAACTAGATCAATCTATTTTTAGTAGTCTAATAAGCGGGTACTGGGAATCAAAGTATAATTTGGAGTGTGATTCTTCTCTGTATATCTGCAGTCATATCTCCTCTTCCTCATTCAAAGTCCACACTTTGTCTCCTTATCCTAGCTTTCTTTCTCTGATTATCTTTATAGGCAATCTCCCAGACAATACAGAATCACATTTCCTTCTATACATTGCATCACCAGACTACATTCAATTGACCACCACACTTCATCTGCTTTATTTAAATACTCGATTTTATTGACAACTAATTTGGAATTCTGGTGATTTTTCTCATTTCCTCTCCATTTGTTGTTTATTACCTTATATTATTTGCTTTCTTTCTTTCTCTCTCTCTCTCCCAATAAGAAATTAATTAAAATTTTATCATTTAATTGATTTTCTGAGCTTTCTTTTATTTATAAGCTGTCTTTTCATTTTTATTGTTTTTATTCTATAAAATTTCTACTTTTGTTCTTATTTGAGATTCATTAATTTCTTGGTTTTTCTCACTTTATTAAAGTCTTCTCATTTGAGGAGGAGGTGGAGGAGTAGCTAGTGAACTCGGAGCCAGAGAGACCTTGATTCAATTTCCACCTCTGACTCTAATTAAATTGATGGCTATTAGTAGGTCACTCAAACTTTCCAACTCTCATTTTCCTCAAGTGTAAAATGAAAATAATAAAACCTCTACTACCTATCATGAAAGTGGTCATAAGATTCAAAGGAGAAAATGATGCCAACAGGTGCTCTTGTGTCTTGTTAGGAGACTCAAATGATGCAATGATCTCAAGAAGAGCACTGGTATGCTAAAAGAATGAGAGCGAATGGTCAGATCTCATGTAAAGGCATAAAGGTCACATAAAAAGATAGAAATACTTAATGCATCATTTATAGATTTGGATACAATAAGAGAGAAAGTAAATAAAAATAAAACTTGCAATTGTATAGAACTTTAAAGCATGTTATATTTTCTAAGATAAAAATTATTCTCTACATAATTTTAATTGCACATTTTATTTTTATCATCAAATTGTGGTTAATACCATGATTGATTCTATGATTTTTTTCTTACCCTATAATATTATTTTGAAATAAAAATGCCTTGCCATTTTGCTTCAATGAGAGAAATATGAAAATTTATATAACATTTTTAGAGTCATTTTGGTAATTTTTACATATACACATACATACAATAACTTTACATATATTATACATATTCATGTATATGCCTATATATATGTGTGTGTGTATAAATATATATATACACATATATTAAATGGAGTGCATGGTTTAGAAAAGAGAAAAATGTTCTGATTTAAAAAAAAAGACAATGGATTCTGTCATTGTAGGCCAAAAATCTTGAAATTTATTTCTGTTAAAATTCTTGAATGCATGATTATAGCCACAATTACTGAAAATAAAATAAGGGAGGACTGATAAAAAAAAAGAAGAAAACATCTTTCTCAAAAAGAGGGCACACCAGATTAATGCTTTTTTAAAATATAATATTTAACTTGGTAGCTTTGGGGCTTTATCTAGACAAAATTTACCTAATTTTTGAGGAAAGTGCTATGTTATTTTGATTGAAAAATAATGGAAAGAAGTGGACAAAATAATATTTACAAAATAATCAACATTAGGTTGATTAAGAACTCATTAAATATCCAGACAAATGGTTTTTTTAATAGTATAATGTCAGTTTGGGGGAATGACTGTAGAGAAATTTCTTAAGAATCTGTGCCTGACCTTGTGCCATTTAATTGTTTTTTTCTTTTTATAAAACCCTTACCTTCCATATTAGAACCAATACTGTGTATTGGTTCCAAGAAGAATGATAAGGGATAGGCAGTGGGGGTTAAGTGACTTGCCCAGGGTCACACATCTAGAACTGTCTGAGACCACATTTTAACCCAGGACATTCCCAGGCTTGATTCTCAATCCCCTGAACCACCTAGATGCTCCTTATTTAGCTTATTTAGTTGTTTTTCTATCAATAACCTAGATATCAGCATAAATAGCATAGTTCTCAAATATACAACTGAGCCAAACTCAAGAGAGATAACCAATACAGTACATGATGGAATCAGTAATCAGAAAGTTATTGATAGGTTAAAATATTGCATCTAATCCAATTAATGACACAAAGTAAATATAAAGCTTTTTAATGATTTTTTTTGAAATATTAAATGTTGCTATAATCTTCAATAATCATTTTCTAATATTTTGCAATCCATGTTCTCTTTCTCCCTCCCACCCCTCCCTTTTCCCCAAAATGGCAGGTAATATGATATAGATTTGTGCATGTGTTCTTATATAATACATATCTCTCTGTTCATCACATTGAAATGTAAAGTCTTAAAAGTGCATTCAAAAAGTTGATTTCAGGGGCAGCTGGGTAGCTCAGTGGATTGAGAACCAGGCCTAGAGATGGGAGGTCCTAGGTTCAAATCTGGCCTCAGACACTTCCCAGCTGAGTGTCCCTGGGCAAGTCACTTGACCCCCATTGCCTACCCTTACCACTCTTCTGCCTTGGAGCCAATCCAATCAATACTATGACTCCAAGACGGAAGGTAAGGGTTAAAAAAAAAAAGATAGGGGATAGTAAACTCAATGCAGGGGCAATAACTACATATATTTTTGGTATTTGTATATTTTTAACTCCTCCTCCCAAGAGGTTGAACCATTCCAAAATCTGCTTGGGAGAAGGAGAGCCAGAGAAACTTGAAGGTCTCTTTTTGTGTCTAGATGAGAGAAAGAGAGAAAGAGACAGAGAGACAAAAAAAAAAAAAAAAAAAAAAAAAAACCAACCCACAGAAACAGAGACAGTCAGAGATAGAGAAGCATGAGATCGAGCTGGAGAATTGGATAACTAAGCAATGAGAACTGGTAAATGAGGACATCTGGCAACAGGTTCAGGGACTAAGTATCACATACTAGCCTCATGATAGACCCACTTTGTGGATTTTTTTAAAAAATCACCTTTCACTGAGATCCATGGCCAAAGCCTAGAGAGTTTTCTTTTTGCCCTTCTTTCTCATGCTTAATCATTATCAGGCCATTTAATGTTTTGTTGCCCTTCATTTCCTTAAATTGTCTTTTATCCTGATTTTACCTTTATCCTACATAAAAGTGCAAAATCGTCCCTGAATGTTTAATTTAGCCTTTCTATGTACACTGATAACATCCATTTTATGTAGGAAAGCTAGTGAATAATTTGGCCAGAAAGCCTCATTTTCATGCCTGGAAACTTATGAGGTTGTTGTTATTGTTTGTTGTTGTTGTTGCTTGTTGCTGCTGCTGCTGCTGTTCACAATTGGTGAATATTTTAAAAGTTTCCTAATTTTTGCAGAGATTGTCTGCACCACCATAGGACAAAAACTTAGATTCTATATTTTAAATATTTCAACAAAATCCACATTGAATTGCTTGTCAGTTCTAGGAGAAGGGAGGGAAGAAGGGAGAGAGACAATATGGATCATATAACTTGGGAAAACTTATGTGGAAATTTGTTATTAAAATAAATAAATATTTCAACAATATTGCTGGATGCGACTAGTTAGTATCTACCTAGGGGTGGGGAGGAGAAGAAGACAAAGATGTTGCTGGGGAGAAGGCTTCACCCAATAGGGTGAACAGGGAGGTATGAGAGAGTAGATCCAACTCATTCTCTTTGGAGAAACTGAACTTTTCCCTTCCCAGAATTGCCCGTTGATAATACCAAGAGAAATCATCAGTGTGATAATGTACCCAAGAAAGTTAAAGCAATCTTAAACAACATTATTAAACACAGCATTCAAAATTGGAAGAATAAGAACTTTGTCAGAGTATTTTCTAGTATTTTCTGCAGTTTGGAGTCCCACTTTTTAGAAGAGACATTGGTTATTTAAAGAGTGTCAAGAGACCATTCCATAAATGGAATAGTCTGCTTGGGAAAAGTAATGGATGCTTCCTCAAGTTGAAGTGTTTAAGCACTTGCCAGATATGTTGCAGAGGGAATTCTGGTTCAAGATTGGATGGGTCTTACTATATGGTGACCGAGGTCCCTCTCAACTCTGAGATTCTGTGGTTGAAATGGAAAAAGCTATGGTTTTAGAATCCCAAGACCTCAATATAATTCCCAGTTCTCATGTTTAATAGCTATATAATAATGGACAAGTAGGGCATAATAAGGAGGTAACACTATTTGCATTACTTTCTTTACTGAAGTGTTTGAGGAAAACATTTTATAAACCTTAAAGCACCATCAAACTATAAATTATCATTATAATTATGAAATCCTCATTATTATTATATTTTGACCTATACTTTTTAGAAAGACCAATAAGTTATATGAGGCGCCACTGTTATAGACATTCTATTATAGAAGGGCCAGACTGGAGGGTCTAAATATTTTTTCCTGTCTCATTTTTCAGGAGCATGAGAAGAAAATACTTTGTAATTGGATGTGTTTGTGTTTCAGTGCTTTATAATATGGTTATTATAAAGGTGTCCTTGTCTGTTCCTTTCCGGTATTTTAAAAAGCTTTCATTTACTGTTTGAGCAATTCCAGGAACTACTCACCTGGGGTTCATGGTATTGAAAGAGCTTTATAATACAACTCAATTTGCAGGGTGATTGTAAACCTTTGTGCAATTTTCCAAGAAAACTCTGGTGTTGCTCTGTGATGGACAAATGCCCCAAGTCTCTTTTTGATACTCACAGAGGGAGATACTCATGACAATATAACAGCAAGAATTCAAAATAATATCCAGGAACTGGGTGAAGAAAATGTTTCAGGGACAGATGTAAATGGAACATAGAGTGGAGGAAAAAGAGCTGCTTACAAAATGGTAGGTTACTATCGTATACCTAAGGGTTGCATCTGATCCAGGCTGGTTAGGGGATCCAAGCTTAGGCAAGTCTTGGAATTTAATCAATTCTAAATCTACCTAATTATACTAGGAGGTTATATTGAAACAATAACTGATAATATTGTGACAGCATTTATATAGATTGCAGGTTAACAAAGTCTCTAAGGAACTTCCATTCTCCTGGGATATGAGGAAGTAGTTACAACATTTAGACAGATAAGAGAATAGAACATACATTCAAAGCAAATTCAGGGTTTGTGGAGAAGCACAAATGACTGGAGTCATCAAGGAAAATCTTGTATAGGAGGTGGCCAGCTACTAAGCTGAGCCTTGAAGGAAACCAGATTTCAAGATATAAAAGTAAGGAGATTGGGTATTCTCGGCATAGGAAAAAACTATGCAGAGTCATAGATATAATATGGAATGTATTTTGTGAGGAAAAGCAAAGAAGAGATCAGTTTGGCTGGAATGTGGAGTATGTGAGAGAGATGTAAAGTAGGTCTGGAGGACAGGCTGGAGCCAGATTTTGAAAGTCTTTAAATACCCCACAACCCTGAAGTTTCTTCAGAAAGAGAGTAACACAGTCAGACTTGTCCTTTAAGGATACCACTTAGCAGCTTCTACCCATATTTCCTAGTTCTACACTCTGGGACCAAGCAGACTAAATCTAGTCCTTTTTCCACATTTGCAGCTGGGACTTCTAAGTCTCAACTCCAATATTTACTATTTCTATGAATGTCCCAATCTGATCTTCTTCAGGTTTTTTATCTATTTCATAGAAATTATCATATTTGTACTACCTATGTCCCTGAATTACTGTGAAGAAAATACTTATAGTACTTAAGCATTATTTCAAATATTAGTTATAATTATTATTGTCATTATTATGATGATATCTACAGCCTTGATGCTATCATATGACTGAGTATTGTGTCTATTTTTTCATGGTGATAATATTCTTTGTGTATTGTTGCTATATCCTGAAAACTTGCTAGCAGAATGAAATAGGGGTAAGATATAGCCTCAACCTTGACTTGGACCATTAAGAGACCAGCCAAGTCATCAGATTCTAGATGAGTGAGTCCCACCATAGAATTGATCATAAATTCAAGAGGACATATATTGAATAATTAAGGATGACAAGTTTAAGGAGATTCAAAATCATGGAAGACTCCCTTTCAATAGTATAAGCATGATTAGTAAGAGTGGGGAGAGATTGGAATCTAGACCTGTGATTTCCTCAATATGGGAGCTTCCGAGCATGGAAATACCTTCCACACGGTCAACTCTCTGCAACTTAGAGTTGTAGACAGTTGTTTCCAGGGCGAATGGGACTAAGTAGTTAAATGCCTTGCTCATGGTCATGCAGCTAGTATATGTATATTTCTATAATCACTGAGCCTAAAAACAGTTGGCAGCAAGTTGGCACATTGGACAGAGCATTGGAGTTGCAGTCAGAAAGACTCATCATCCTGAATTCAAATCCGATCTCAATCACTAGTTGTATGACCCTGACAAGCCACTTAATGTTTTTGCCTCATTTTCTCATCTTAAAATTAGCTAGAGAAGGAAATAGCAAGCCACACTAATATCTTTGCCAATAAATCCTCAAATAGGGGCATGGAGAGTCAGACATGCCTGAAACAACTGAACAACAACACTAAAAACAATTGTCTATCCTAGAATAACTAGCTCCCAGTTTTGGGGGATATTACAACCATTGATGTCAGAAAAGTAGAGGAATGAAGAATTGTTGAGCTAAATTGGGTCCCATTATAACAGAATTTCTTAAATTCACATTCTGAAGCTCAGACTGTTGGTCTAATTGTTCTTCCCTTCTACTGACACATCTTTCTCCTCTTTTCCAACAATGCATTTGATAGGTAGACTACTAAAGGGAATTCTGGCTTGGGTATGGTTGGGATATTACATCAATATACCCTTCCACTAAAAGTCATCAATTTTCCTTTTTTCTATTACTTGGCTAGTGTGATATATATGCGGTAGAACCCTTTCATTTATATTTTTCAAATTATTAGTAATCTGTAACATTTTTATGATTATTCATAGTTGAATTTCTTCCTTAGAAAATTGCAAGGACCAGAGAGGCTATTTGTACCATGAGTGGAGAGTTTATTTGGGTTATACGCTGTGAAAATTCTGTATAATTCCTATCTCTTATGGCAAGTTTCTTAGCCTGTAATTGGTGAATTTTGTTGTTGATTTTATAATTACTCTTATATAATTGGTTGCTTTTTATGCATTTATAAAGCTTTATTTTAAGAAAGGGCCCATATGGTTCAATATATAAAGGGCAATGCCACAATGAAAAAAGAACCTCAGCCTTAGTGAACGAATGTTATTGCTGAAAGATCTGAGAAAAGAGCCATGGTGGGATTAATTTTGCACAAATTTCTGTATAGCTTGTTTATACCTAGAAGTGTACATACTGCTTCATTGACAGAATATAGACTTCTTTTGGAAGAGTTTTATTTATATCTTTCTATCCCCAGTTCTTAGCACTGTCCCTGCCATGTAGCAAGCATTTATTAATGCTTGTTCATAGATTAATTGGTCAAGATTGGGAGGCATCAAGGCTTAAGTGAATTGAATGTTGTACATGAACCCAGGAACTTACAATTTCATATCTCACTTTTGACACTGACTAGTTGTGTGACATGAGCAAGTCACAACCTTTCTGTGGTTCATTTTCTTCAACTGAAAACAAAGGGGTTGAATAAAGATTAAATGGCCTCTAAGGTCTCTTTCAATTCTAAATCTAAATTTCTAAATCCTTTGACTCAGGATTTGATCTTTGAGACTTAACTAGAGTCTGCATAGGGTCAAACCAGAGTTTGCTAAGATACAATAACAAAAGGGTACGATTTTAGACAAATGGAGTAACTTTCTAAGGTCATGAAAGCTGGCACAGAGTCAGATAAAACACCCTCTGAAAGGAAATAGGAAGAGAAGAATGTGTCCGAGAAATGATATGTTCCATCCACTATGATTATTTGGAAAATACCCATGGACTTGGATATGGAAGACTGAAGGTTAAATAAAAATCATACTGATGCTACCTCCTGTGTAAACTCTATGGGCTCTAAAATCCTCATCTAAAAAATCTAATTCATTTCAACATACATTTACATTTTATAAGGACCTACTTGGTGCAAGTCATTATGCTAGGCAAAAACAAAAAAGAAAAAAATATGGTCTCTAAGGAATTTTCATTCAACAAGAATGTGGGATTTACATCTAGATTATTTTGAAAATGTCTTCTAGGTTTATATTTTGTGATCCATAAACATTCTTGCCAAAAGAGATGATTATTTTAAAGATAGTAATTTGGGGTTATATGTTACATGGGGAGTTAAGGAATCAAAATATGATCATGCAAGAAGCACTAATATCTTAGATGGTATATTTAAATTCAAAACTGCATTCAAATCTAAGTCTACATCAGGGATTTTAGTCATCATTTTCAGTTTGTGTTTTCATAATTGCAGACATCATTTGGACCTCTTCAATTGGCTGACAAGATGGCAAGTTATCCTTATATGGAAATATGTTTTCCATGATTGTACATATATAACCTATATCAAATTGTTTACCGTTTCAGGGAAAAGGAAGTGAAGAGAAGGAGAGAATTTGGAAATCAAAATTTTATAAAATAAGCATTAAAATTTTTTCATGTAATTGAGAAAAATTAAATATTATTTTAAAAAGGGATAATAAAGCATCTGGTAGGGAAACAAGACTTGCACAAATAAGCATAGAACAGAAATAATTTGGTATAATTTGTTTATTGTAATTAGTGAAGTCTGAAAATATATCCTTTTTTGCTTGACTTCATCTACTAATCTGTCTAACAGAAACTGATTATACTTTATAATAATGATAAGAACCTATCTATATCTGGTTGCATGTCAAAAACATGGTAGAAACAATCTAAAGTTCTGAACCTTTTTAGAAATTAGAGAATAAGTTCCTTTGGATAAGAAACACTCCAAATGCTGAGAAGAAAGTGACTTTATGACCTGCTGCTTTTGAAAAGTATTATTCCAAATAACTATTTTAAATACTAGGATTTAAAAAAAATAAAATGCTGGTTTCCTGTAAAAAGCTTCCTCTTATTTATTGTATTATTTTACTTCCTTTACTTTACTACTTTGAATATTGGGCTGGCAAGATCCATCTACACAGTTTTTATAAATTGCATTAAATACTTTTCTAAAAAAGCCCATCAAAAAATAAAAATGAAAAAGCCCATCTTTCTTTCAGGTTCCCAGGTGTATTATTTCAGTAATTCTGGACACCTTACTCCCCTTCAACAAACATCCAATTAGTTTTCAAATCCTGTTTTTACCTCCACCATATTTTCCACATCTGACTCCTTTTTCCTACTCTCATAAGCATGACCTTAGTTTCAGGAACTCTAGTCTCATTTAAGACAACACACTCCTAACTGATCTTCCTGCTTTAGGACTCTCATCATTCCAGTGCATCTTACACACTGATACAAAAGCAATCCATTAGAGCAAATCTGATCACATTATTCCCTAACGCAAGTTTTTGTTGTTGTTGCTTCTAGAATCAAATATAAACTCTTATGTTTAGTTTTTACAGCTCTTCTCAATTGAGACACAACCTAACTTTCCAGTTTATTAAACCAAAATGACTTCCTCTCTGTTCCTCTGCTACAGCCCTTCATATTCCATCTCCATGCATTTGTACTGGCTATCCCTTCATATCTAAAATATAGTCCCTACTCATCTATCTCTAATAGAATCTCTTCTTTCTCCAAGACTCAGCTCAAGTACCACCTCCTACATGAAGCTTTCTATTTAATATATATATGTACTTAACTACTCTCTTAGACTAGAACTTATTTGTGAGTGAGAATTATTTCATTCTTTGTTTTTGAATGTTAGATAGTGAGGGTTTTAATAAATGCTTGTTGGTTGAATGACCACTGACATAAAACCTTCAGGTACATCTTGTGAGATTTTCCCACTCTCTTGGCTCATAGTATCCACCCAGGAAACCTATGAAAATCTATAGCATGCATAGTATTCCTGCTGGCATACTCCCCATTTCATATTACACATATCACAAAATATTTTATAATTAAGAAAAACAAAATCAAACTCACAATAGATCTCTTGGAAAATAACGACACCACACAGTGAGCATTTTTCTTCAAAGATCTCTACATTGTCTTTATCACAGTCATAAGAAGGAAGGCTCCTTTCTGACTGCTACCAATAAACTCGGCATTATGGGGTTCTCAGTGTTTCTAGCAGCCTCTTTCAGGTAGTTGTTTTTAGTCACAGCCCAGTCAGAGAGGGCAACAAATCTGTTTGTATTTGGAAGTATCTTTGCATAAGTATAATGTGATGTTTATTGTATTACACATGTATATACCCATGTATAACCCACATGCATTTCTCTAAATGTGGGTAGGAGTACGGTAGGAGAGAAAGAGACAGCAAAAGACAGGAGAAAGAGAGAGAGAATCATCTCTGCTCATCTTTCTCCACAAGAGACTGGTTCCTATTGAGAGAGGAAGCAGAAGATTGGCCCCTAATTCTCCTTAGAGAGGGATATAATGGTACTAGAATTATATCAATATGCCCCACTCCCAATAGTGAGAGTATAGGGGAAATAATTTTAGGTTCAAGTTGTGCTCTTGATAGCTAACCTTAATGGAGAAAGAGTACCCCCAAGCTCACTCTCTGTCTCTCTGTCTGTCTCTGTCTGTCTGTCTGTCTCTCTCTCTCTCTCTATTTCTCTCACTGTATATATACATATATATGTTTATATATACACATACATATATATATATATATAATTTTTGTTCTGTGTCAGTATAAAAATCTACCTGTCTTCAACAGAAGAAGAACTGTAACCACCATGGTATCCATCTGGTGAAGGGGGTCCCTTTGCATTACCTTTCACACTTTTAGATGCAAATCAGTGTTTAATTTCTGTAATATAAAGTTAACATATTTTTACATCCTTTGTTTTTTTCCTGACCAGCAAACAGTGTTCCTAAATATTACATTACATGCAGAAATTTTAAATATCAAATATAAATATATATAAAAGGCTTGACTCCCTTCCCACTGACTTCTAGTTACACAGAGATCACACATAATGAGTAAAAAATAAATTCATTTATCCAAGATGATAGCAACAGAAATCAGAGAAAGTGTACAGATAAGTATATAATAGACAATACACAGAAAGAATGGGCTCTACCACTGTGGGTAAGATAACTCGATCAAGAGAAAGAATCCAAATATTCATCCAAGGGGAAATTTCTCAAGTGTCTAGTGTAGTAAGCCAAAGTAAGGGAAATGATAAAGGAGCTAGATCCTGTATACATTGGCTTCTTCCCATAGTCTTTCTCTTCTTTCAAAGACCTTGCCTTCAAAAGAATATAGAGCTTTTCTCAGCAATATGAAAGCCACAAAACCGGGATATCTCTTCCAACATCTCAACAACTTCACCTTCATACATATGTGGAGCATCAAGTAATCAATCTCTGTCAATGAGAAGAGTCTTAGAAATTAGGGTCACATCCCTGGTTATATAGGTGAAGGTCATCAGAGTCCTCTCTGTTGATGGAAGTATGTTTCTCTAGGGAAGAAAAGAAAAAGAAAAACCTGTTAGACCAGGAATTTCCCTTCATGGCTGTTTTCTACCTCTCCCATCAAACTTAGCTTTACCAAATCTTGCTCAGGGATAATTAATCTTCACTGTAAATTATTTTAAAAGTCCAAGTTACTCCCTCTAGATTCTGGTATGCCATGTATATACTTGGAACATTTTTCCACTATCAGATACCCAGAATTAAGGTTAGTCTAAGTAGCAAGAACATGGGTCAGATGTACTGACATACCCTAAAGGTGGGGGTGGTAAGTATTCCTATTGACCTTTCCTATTGGGGAGTGGTGACTCTTCTGACTGACCTTTCCTCTTCTCCAGAGGGCAAAAAGCAAAGGTAATATTCCCTCAGATGTGTAGGCATGCTGGGACCACACACTTTGTACACATATGACCATAGTGGAAAAAGCACCAACTCTGGAGCCAAAAGACTTGCATTTTCATTTCACCTCTGATGCTTACTACCTTTGTGTCCTTGGGCAAGTTACATATGACTTCCTTTAGTCTGTTTCCTCATCTTTAAAGCACTATATGAATGTCAATTATCATTAGCCAAGGAGTAGATTTCATGCTGTGTTCCCCTTTAGTTAATAAAAAAAAGTTTTATTTTTTGAAATCAACAAATTCTAAATGCAGTAAAATCTTTTGTCCTCTGTATATTTCAACCAATCATGTCACTATAGAGATAGACAATAAAGAACTTAAAATGTATTTCTGATGATACTAATATTCCTAGGGTCCCACTATTCACTTGTTTTGTAACTGGGGAAAAAATCCCTTTTCCTTTCTCATTGTTGCTTATAAGACACAATGTGTCAAATAGATGGTATTTAGATTACCTTAAATCAGATGGGATAAGGTGTAACAGCTGCTTACACTCCTATGCCTAGAATATTTTCTTGATGGAACACCAACTATTTGGGAGAAGAAAAGGAGGAGCAGTTTCTCTATTGCTACATTAAGATGCCTTTTCAATCACTAGATGCCACTGAGCACAGGTTTCTTTGTAATAGGAAGACAGTGTCTTATTTACACAGCTGTTACCAATAAAAAAAAAGTGGAACCCTTTTATAATGCTGCCCCTGGACATGGGATCACTAGGTTTATTTATTTTTCCCCTCAATGTAGTGAATGGTTGTATTTAAAGAGGTGTTAATTTGACCAGTGGTTTAGTCTAATCTGTGAAATAAACTACAGGGGGAAAAAAGCGTGTTCTACCCTTTATTTTTTCCCAAATGTGATGATCCAAAAAGAATCCATAAATCATTTGGGTAATTAAATCATTCTCTTCTTTCCCTACCCCTAGGCATAAAGCATTTGTGGATAACTTAATGTCCAACACTTTTCTAGAGCTACAGAAGACTTTGTAAAGCATCACTGTCTGTGACTGGCACTGGGAGGCTTCACTGAAATATCATGGATTTCTTAAACTTGGACAGTTCCTACCAAGCTGTAAGGATTCATGTATAGGCATAGGGACAGATGGACTGTATGTCTGTCATCTAAGGAAAATTTACCTATTTTTGAGAGACTTATCAAAAGACTGATGGGCACTAAGAGACAGATTTTCTTGTATGATCCTTTGTAGTGTCTCTCTTTTAGGATTGTTATAAGAACCAAATTAGATAACATATGTATAGCAATTTATAAACTTTAAAGTATTACATAAACACCTGTGATTATTAGCTGAAGGATAGACTTCAGACTGTGATCTGCTTTAATGAATAAAAATGTTTCATTTTTTAAAAATCAACAAACTATAAACATAGTACATTCTCTGTACATTTTAGCCAATCGTGCCACTGTAGAGACATTGTTTGCTATAGAAAAATTGTGAAAGCCTGCTGTTCTCTTCTCGTTTTTATCAAGGATACCATCAATATGTATATAGATCATTCTCATAAAGATTTTGCATAGGTGAGAAATGAGGTATATGAATTGGCACTTATAGATAAGTTTGCTTTGTGGAGAGATAACGATTTTATTCAGATGGCTTCGAGGCTTTAAATATCTTTCCCTCCCTGAGCTATTTTATGATTACTCCTTATGTTATCTTAGTCTAAACCAGCTCCTCTTTCTTATTCAGTATTCTTAAGTCATTTCAAGTTCCTCTTTTCACATATCAAAAGTGGAGGTATTAGGTATTACAAACCAAATCTGATGCTTTCATTTTCAGTGAAAATGAGAATAAATCCTTATAGAAATATAAATAAATGTGTTCCATTTGTCATATTTATAGAGCCAGCAATCATTTCAAACAGCATCTAGTCTAACTTTTATCTTATAGATGAGGAAACTGAGACTAAGGGAAGTAGTGACTAGCCTAAGATCAGTGACATAATTAGAATCCATTCATTATCCTCCTTCCAAATTTGTTGATGAATACTTTCCATATGATATGGCTCAGTTAGATCTCATTCTAACTTTTCTATACACTTGTTTTTACTTTTAGCGGTTTCCATTGTTTTATTGTTCATCATCTCCTGCCTTTATTTCTAGTATTTAACAAATGAGGCCAAAAATCGTGTGGTCTTTTATTGCCGTGTTTCTGTATTTGCAAGGATAACTAGGGGTTTTGCTTGAGGAGGTCTCTGGAAGGGGAGAATTTCTTGGCCTTTTTGTAGCAATGACTATTAAATAGAAGTTAAAGGGCTTTAAAACAGCATCCTTAGTTTAAAAATGGAGGAAAGGACCTACTTGCACAAAAATACTAATACCACCTTTAGTGGCAAAGAACTAGAAACCGAAGAGATGTCCATCAATTGGGAAATGGTTGAACAAGTTGTAGTATATGATTGTAATGAAATACTATTGTGCATTAAGAAATGATGATCAAGATGATCACAAAAACCTAGAATGGCTTCTGTGAAATTATGCAAAATGAAGTGAGCAGAACCAAGAGATTGCTAACAATAGTGTACAATGATCAATTATGAATGAATTTTCAAGAAGACAAGGATCCAGGACAACTCCAACGTGCTTGTGACAAAAGAGGTGATCCACCTTTGGAGAAACTGACAGATTCTGAATGCAGATTGAGACATACAATTCTTCTCCTTATTTAATCCATTATTTTTTTACTATAAGCATGTGTATTGCTTTACAACATTATGAGCTTGGAAATGTGTATTGTTTAACAACATATGTACAATCTATATCATATTACTTTCCTTCTTGGAGAGGGGAAGAATTTGAAGCATAAAAATATTAGAAAATGATTGTAAAAATTATACTGACAAAAAAATGACCAGCAGCAGTAGAATGCCAGAAAATTGGTGAAAGTGTACCTTAGACCAGTGGTTTTCAAAATGTGAACCTGCTGGCAATATCCAAGTAGTCTATGGGTAACTCCAAAGCTTGCAAGAATTTTTTTCCTACAAAAAAAATACAAGAAATACAAGAAATTCAAAATACAAAATACAAAAGAAAAGAAAAAATATATTTTAGGACTGTTTTCCGTCATGGATTTGGATTTGCTTTTGAAAGCACAAAAACTGAATATTACAAAAAGAAATAGTAGGAATCACAAGGAATCACTAGAGTTTAATTTAGACTCCTTAGACAAAAAGATATTTGCCGAGATTGATAAATGTAATTTCTGATTGTGAGCTAGGGCCTTTATAGTGATCTTGCAGGAGCTTTCCTACCATTGTTGTGAAAATGGAAATATGCATTGAGACACACTCTACTGTAGTTGGAAAAACATTCAATGTGGAGTCAGGAGATGCATTTTTAAGTGCTAGTTCTACTACTTATGAACTGAATGAGCTTAAGCCAATCATGTAAACTCTTTGTCTCTGTTTTCCTATCTATAAAGTGAGGGGAATTTGACTCAGCATCACTCTATCTCAAATCTATGATTCTCTAATCTATTTTATATCTTAGAACAACAGTCCTGTTCTAATATCTCCATTTTTTCAGATGAGGAAACTGAGGCTCAATGAGGTCAGGTGAATTGTACAGTCACACAGCTGCTAAATGTCAGAGGCAAAATTTGAACCCAAATAATCCTGATTCTAAGTTCCAAATTCTTTCTACTAATATTGCCTACCTCATTGGGTTATTGTGAAGAGTGAATAACACAATCTTTATTACTTATAAGCATCAGACTACTTTAGGTACATTCTGTTGTATGGTCTCCTCCAGAGCTTTTGCTGAGCTATGACGACCACACAGATGTAGAACTGGTCTAGATTTCTCAAAAACCACATGTAGAGAGCCACAGTTGAAAAGCACAGGGAGAGCTGACTTTGCAACATAACATGTGTCTTTACGAATCATTGGGACTCCATTTTCCTATTATTGTTATAACCGGGCAATTAATACACATTCCTGTGGCTATAAAACCAGGATGCTATTTTTAAAACTGACCAGATGGAATGTCAATACTGTCTTTAAAGGGAACAGATTTAATACCTTGTAATTTCAGCTGAGACTAGCTTTCAGGGTAAGCAAATACTTATATGGTGTGATTAGCAGGTTGCTTGGAACATCCCTCTGCCCAAAAATATCTCCTGGCTTAATAGTATTAGGGCCTGAAATTCCATATTGAGAGATTCATTGCCTTGGACCTTGAAGAATGTTCTCTCATTTCATTGCTTCAAACCAGAAGTCTTTCCATCCCTCACTGGGGATACTTCCTCCACTAACATAGATTGCAACCCTTCAGGAACTGCTGTGGCCAAAATAATTTATTGCCATGTGGATGAACTCACAATGAACATCTCCAGATTTATTTCTGCTGGGTATGTGCTGCCAGACACAGATCTTATCACCATACTTGAAAACTGTCCAAGAGACAGTGTAATGTGATGGAATGAACAATGGTTTGGATTCAAAGGATCTAAGTTCAAAATCTGTCTGTGCTATTTACATGTGCAAACCTGGGGCTTTTTTCCCTTATCTGTACAATGAAGGAATTGAGAAAGATGACCTTGGAGGTTCCTTTAAGCTCTAAATCTATGATCTTCTGACTTGCCAGAGCTGGTGCTTTACTGACATATTCTTCCAAAATTGACCTTTCCCATCTTTGGTCTGAGAGGACATTATGGTAAGATTGCAATGGAATGAAGAAATGCACTTTTCAAATGAAAATAATCCAAAGAAGGCTAATATCCTAAGCAATTATCTGCTAACACATTAGGAAGATCAATATAGTTCATATTAACATAGCCCTTTGGGACTGGGTCTGGGTAGAACCTGGGAGAGAGAGCCAGTCAGGAGTGCTGGAAATGCTGTTAATGGGAAAGAGTGACGTATTCCTTCAATAGATGGTTGCAGGAAAAGGCTCAGATGGGCAAGGTGGGGCAATGAAGGCCTTTAGGAAGAGGAGTTTATCTTAGAGGAGAGGAAAATGAATATCCTGACTAGGAGGAGAGATGGGAAATGGGCAAAGTACCATCCCATTAAAGAATGAATTAATTTAAAAATCAGTTAAGGGCTGGCTATTTGCAAAGCACTATGCAAAATACTGGAGATACAAAGGATATATATACATATATATATATATTTGTTTCAAGCATTTTTAAATAAATATTTGTTCATTTAAAAAGTGGAAAGGAGAGGAAAGAGAAGGCAAGGCAAGGCAAGGCAAAGCAAGGCAAGAAAAGGGAAGGCAAGGCAACGGAAGGAGAGTCAGAAAGCTCCCATGGTTCTCAAGGTGTAGCAGCAAAGTTGATGACAATTTTTTATATGTTCTTTAGTGTGGTTTCTATTTGTAAAAAATCCTATCCATTTTTCATGTTGAATCATTTGGCAGAGATAAGGGCTTTGGTGAGGAGAACATTCTTTATCCTAGTTATCTGAGACATCTCAGTTTCAGTGGCTGATGAAGATTCAGGACTGCAGCATCTATAGAGGCAAGGGCCAGGTTAAGTCACCCCAACAGTTGCTTCCCTGGAGGATGGGCATATTGTTGTCTAAGACTGGTATCCTGAGGCAGTGATGTTATTCTTGGGATTCTTGGGATTACTTAACACCTCATCAGGGGTACATGCTGAAGATGGAAGGCTCTTCCCTCATTTCTACAAGGTTCGCACCCATTGGCAATGATTGTAGTGGCCAAGCTGAAAACAAAGCAGGTATTCTAGGGAATGCTGCTATTCTAGGGGCTTTCCTGGGCTGTCTCCCCTTGGTTTCTGAGGGAAGATGTCCTTCACCAAGGTAGTAGCAATAATTTGAACCCTTCTAATTACCTCCGTAGGACCTCATCCTTTTCAGGCTAGGTTGATATACCCCTGTGGGGTGGCAGAGGGTCAACTGGCATTGTAGACTGTGGGGTGGGGGATCAAAGACCTGTGTTCCCAGGGTCATTCCCCTGCATTGTGGTCTTTGCAGGATGAGTTGAAAACAGGTCTGGTGCACATTGCTATGCTCAGAGTTCTCCTCCCAGTGTGTTCTCTTATAGATAAGAAGCACTGAAACCCAGTTGGGGAAGAAGAGAAGTCATGTCTAAGTCATAGGAGAGGAGACATTAACCATAATCTTAACTACAGCAAAGGCAGCAATGAAGCATATCAAATCAAGAGAGTCAAAAATAGAGTCCTCATGTCAAAGGGAATGCACAGAAGTGAAAGTCGAGGTCACAGACTGGGCAGACACTAAATTATGTAAAGAGGAATAATGCAAGGATAACCATGACTTTTCAGTATAATAGCAACTTTTAGTTATATATTTCTTTGTGAGTTACAAAACATCACTCCTGTAAAGAAGTAGATGAGTATCATTATCCTCATTTTACAGATTGGGAATTTGAAGCACAGAAGGGCAAATTGTCTTGCCCACAATCAGGCAGCCAGGAAGTATCAGAGCCACAACTCAAATTCAAATTCTTTGACACTGATTCCTGAGTCAGTTGTTTTTTATTCTCTCTTAAAGCAACTAGAAGGATAAAGAGGATAGATCACTGGGTCTGGAGTTAGAAAGACCTGAGTTCAAATGCAGATTTAGATACCCACATCCTGCATGACCTTGGGCAAGTCATTTAACCTCTCTCTGCCTCAGAGTCCTCAACTGTAAAATGGATATCATAACAGCACCCAGCTCCCAGGGTTGTGGTAAGGATCAAATGAGATGTTTGTAAAGCACCTAGCATAATGCCTACCAGGTAAAGTGTACTTAATAAATGCATGTTCCTTCACCCTTTTTTCCTTCCACGCTGCTTCCTCATTCTTACATAGAGCTAAAGCTAACAAAAATAACAACCGCCTTTCTATTGCTAGAATAATGAATATTGCCCACTCCTAACTTTTGTAAGGACATACTTATAAGAATATTAAGTTACCATAGCTAAAGTTGTCCAGTTTACAATTTCCCGAAGATTTAGCCCTGATTTCAGGAAGAAAGAGGATCATGCCATAAACACAACTGCCTTCTCCCCAGCCTCAAGCAACTCTGGGAGTGCTTTCTGGTACTGACAAAAATGAATGTCCCTAAGAAATCTAGAGAGGGCATATCCTAAAGTGGGACGAATGAGAAGGGATGGCAGCCTGCTTTTAAAACTTGATTTGGGACTATAGAATTTTAAAAGATACCACTTTCCAAGAGCATTTGGAATTTACCTAGACTTTAGGAAAGCCAGACAGAAATTCCTGTCTTTAATTAGTTGCCCTGCCTATGCCTAATTTGCATAATTAATAGTGTCTATTTTAACTCTAGATTTATCAATTTTCTATACAGCTTACTTCCCTTAATTTTTCACACTGATACAAAGTACCAAGAAATTAATTTTGACAGATATTATATATGCTCTTAAAGCATTTTGTTTTCAGAACTCATCTTTTTCCTTATGACTAAGCAGGATAGATCACTGTGCCTAGAGATAAGAAGTCCAAATCCCACCCCTGACACTTTTTGACCCTGACCAAGTCATTTAGGCCTTGTGAGTTTTAGTTTCCTTTCTCAAAAGGAATACTAAAAGAGTTAATATTTTAAAGTATTTTAAAGCAAATTATTTTCCTGATTTCACATGTTGTCTTGATTGTTTAATTTCCTAATTAATTTTCTTCTTTAAGATTCCCACTTCTTTCATTTGCTACCTTAGTGATCCTGGGTAAGTCATTCAGATTTGGCCAGGCAATTCCCTTACTGAAAACAATTTAATGAGTCCCAATTCCTACTAACTAGTTTTCAGACTCCTTAAATTGAATCCTGCCACCTCCCACTCTGATCCTACTTTTCCCATCTCATTTCATCTTATTCTCCTTCAAGAATATTTTGCTGTAGCCAGAATGGTCTGTATTTCTCTCCCCTCCTCACATACATACCTCCAAATTTTTCTCTCTTCATAACCTTTGCTAATGATATTCCTCATACCTGTGTACTGCCTCCTCTGGGACCTCTTTCTCAAACTATACTCAGATTCACAAACTGGTGTCCCCATTGGTCAGCTAGAATTTCCTTTGGAGTTGTAGGATTAACTAAGAGGGACTAGAAAAGTCTAATACTATTTTTCATGAGCCCCCAATAGTGTGCTCCCAATTCATTGCTTGCCAAACTTAGCTTTTAGCTATTTACTAAATTTGACAAAATTACAAATTTAGCTTTTAGCTATTTACTAAAAAGGCACATTAAGAATAGTAGTTAAGAAGTTGTCATCTATCATGGTTGACTCTTCCAGGGGTCAGTGACCAGAGCAATCAAAGTTTCAATCCTCAGAACTCTGCTTGGGTGTGTAGCACTGAATGGGTGTGTAGCTCACAGCTCTGTGTGGAAGTCTAATTTAGCACTGAACCTTTTTCCTTAATTAAAGAGTGGTTTTTCTGACAAAAAAAAGATTAGTAGTTAAAGCACTCCTCTCCAACCTAGGGATATACTATTCTCTTGTACACACAAAGTACCTAGGAAGAGTAGGCTCAAATTTAAAAATCAAAGGTAGTCACATGCCTGTTTAGAGGACCCAAAAAACTGAAGGATATCTCAAAATTCCTGGCTTTCAGGTCCTGGAGCTTTTTTTCTCCTTTTGTAGAATCCAAATGAAATTTCATTAAGGTGTAGAATTCTGCACGACCTAAAGGGCCTCTTCATAGTCCATAGTCAACATTCTCTCTGTCACTAGAGGTCATGATCAGCCATTACAATTATTTGAGATTATCTTTCCACATCTGTATATAGGTGACTTTTCCGTCATATCCTTTTACTATTCTAACAGATTCTCTTATAAATTCTGGCTTCTGGTGAAACCTTTGATGGTTTGAGAGTCCTCTTTGTTTCCTAGGAACTCCCTTCTCAGAACACTCACCTAAATTCAGGAAAGAATAGAAACAAAAGAAATACTTCCCAAAAACATGGACCCTGGGTAAAGGATAGAACATAAAGGATAGAGCAATTCCCTTCTATCCATCTACTCTACTTAGCAGTTCAAAAGAGTTGTTTCACTCAGCTGCCAGGAAAGAAGAAATGAAAGCATGAACAGAAGAATAGATCACTCTTTATGTATACAGTTTCTACTCATGAAACAGAAAGATCTTCATTTCAACATAGTGCCAGCCCTTTGGTCAACTTAAATTGTAAGGCATAGCTTCCATGTGTTGAATTGAAAGCAGACAAGGAATATCTATGCATGATTTTCTAAATCCCTTCAGGAAAGACACATCCTGGCATGCTCTAAGGAGTGAGCCTTCAGTGTTCCTCCAATAAACCTAGAATGTTGTACCTCCCTGCTTCTGCCTATGAAAATCTTAATCCTTGATTAAGTCCTAACTCCCATGTTACTTCCTGCGTGAAGCCATAATATCCTTAGATTTAAAGTTAGAAATGACTTTTACCTTCATTTCTTCTTAAAATATTTTATTTGTTTTAATCAGTCAAAATCCTCCATCTCACCTTTCCAACCCACTTCTGCCCCTCATTGAGAACACAAGAAAAATAAGACCTATTAAAAACTCACATATTCTATCAAAACAAATTTCCACATCAGTCATGTCCAAAAATTTTTTTTCTCATTCTGCATTCTAAAATCTTTCACCTCTCTATCAACAGGTGAATTCTATCTCAGTCTATTTTCTAATTGAGTTGTTTTCATTATGAAATAGATTCTTTACATTCTCTTCTACTTTTTCAAACTTTTACATTTGTTTTAACATTTCTTGTTGCCTTATTGAAATCATTAGCTTTTATTTGGTCTGTTCTAATTTTTACAGAGTTTGTTGCTTGGGTAAGTATTTGTGCCACTTGTGCCAAGCTGATAATTCCCATTCTAATTCATCATCAACTCTCGTTTCTTTTCCAATTTTACATCAAGTGCTTTTATTTCATTTATAAAAATGTTTTGGGTTGTTTTTTTAACCTCTTTTTAAACTCTTATTTCTTCTTTCCCAGATAGTATTTTTCTCTGGGGCTTTGCCTATAGATGTGTTTGAGTCATTTTCTTCTGGATTTGTGTCTTGAGCTTCTTTTCCACCATAATAGTTTTTTTTGTTTTTGTTTTTGTTTTTGTTTTGTTTTTAAACCCTTAACTTCTGTGTATTGGCTCCTTGGTAGAAGAATGGTAAGAGTGGACAATGGGGGTCAAGTGACTTGCACAGGGTCACACAGCTGGGAAAGTGTCTGAGGCCGGATTTGAACCTAGGACCTCCGGGACCTCCCCTCTCTAGTTCTGGCTCTCAATCCACTGAGCTACCCAGCTGCCCCCACCATAATAGTTTTTAATGGTGACCTGTAAAAGCCCTGAAAAGGGGGGAGAACAGGGCCCAAGAGTACCCCAGGTAAAGGCTGGGGAAGAAAGAGTCAATTCAAAGTTATGGGTTGGAAGGGCCTTAATTGCTGGTGGTAACCAAGTGTGATTTATTGAATGAATACACAAGCTTATAAAGGCAGAAACTACAAAGAAATTTTCTCATGGAAATTCAAACAACTTTCTCATAACAAAGGTAGCCTTGAGCAAAGGACTATAGGTGGGGTAAGCAGGGAAGATAACAGGAACTGAGAAAGGGGAGATACAAAGAGTCCTGTAAACATACTTTTCTGCCTGGGAAAAAGGAACCTGGGAAAAAATTATTGCTTCTATCAACAACTTTGTTGGGAAATGTGGAAACTGAGGGAATCGGCTATTTTGCTGGTGGGAAATGTGGAAACTAAGGAAACTCAGACCTTGTCTTATACAGACCCTGGACCTCACCTGACATTAGGGGCCAACAGACCTTTGCCTTTTCAGACCCTGAGACCTCAGTCCCTGACAGTGACTTTTTTTTTTTGCTCAATCTTCCAGTTTCTTTATTTTAAGACTTGATGTTAGGGCTAGGCTCAACACATCTAGAGGAAAAGTTTGGCTGAATTTGTTGCTGCTTTTTTGGGAAACTGAGTACTGGATTCAGGATCTCAGAAATAGACTGCAAAGTTGCTGACTTTCAGTGCTCCTACATTGGTTTGATCAAGGGCAAAGTCTGATTGTTACTCCTTTGATCTGAGCTCTACACATTACCCATCTGAGTTTGAGTCTTAGCAAGAGTAGGCTACCCCTGAACTTCACTCTTATTATCCATTTGGAAAGCTCTGTTGATTCAGAATGGCAGAATTATAGACTCTCCTTTGGTCTTAGATTCTTGACCTGACCTGGTTATCCTTATGCAGGCTTGGCTAAAAGGTGGAAGTGAGGTACAACTTTTCATCTTGGATCTGAGTCAGTTTTTTTCTGCTGCTCCTGCTTACTTCTGAACTGAATTTCCTTCTGTCTTGATACACTGCCCAAGACCTCTCTATTGAGGAAGTCCATCCCAACTCCCTCTTTCCTTCCCCTTAACAGAGTTAGTCTATAACACCAGATTGAGGAGTAGATAAAAAAGCTGCCAATTTGTACTTCTTCCATACCAGTCCCCTATTATGGGTCTGATGGAATCCCAATATGAATCTTCACAACTTTCCTATGTAAGATGTGAAACTTCAGAGTTGTTTTTATTTTATTTTCTTTATTATTGATTATTTGGAATAGTCTTTTATACTGGTACTATTAATAATAGTTTGCCAATCTGTTTTTGTTTTTTTTTTCTTTTTTTTTTTTAAACCCTTAACTTCTGTGTATTGACTTATAGGTGGAAGAGTGGTAAGGGTAGGCAATGGGGGTCAAGTGACTTGCCCAGGGTCACACAGCTGGGAAGTGTCTGAGGCCGGATTTGAACCTAGGACCTCCCGTCTCTAGGCCTGTGCCAATCTGTTTTTGAAGAACCGTTCATATCCTTTGGCCACTTTTCTATTGGGGAATGACTCTTGGTTTAAATAGCTGTGTTAGTTCCCTGTGTTGTTTTGAATGTCATATCCTTAATAAAAGATATTTGATGGAAAAGATATCAATATTTTTTTAGTGGGTGGCTGGGTTTTTATTCCTTTCTCCTTACTTCTGATTATTAAACTCCCTGAGGAAGCTAGATGGTGCAATGGATAAAGCACTGAGCCTGGAGACAGGAAGGCCTAAATTCAAAAATGGCCTTGGGAACTTACTGTCTGTGTGAATCCCAGTAAGTCATGTAACCTTTGTTTGTCTTAATCCACTAGAGAAAGAAATGGCAAACCACTCCACTATCTTTGTCAAGAAAACCCCATGGACAATATGGTCACAAGATCACGAAGAATTGGTCAGGACTGAATGATTAAACAATAATAACATAAAGCTTTATTTTCCTCTTTCAGGCTGTTTTCAAAAGAAAATAAAGAGGAGACAAATGGCAGAAAGAATGTGTGTTTCCAATTGCCTTATATGTTAATATCTTGCCATTGGATCTATAGGATAGGTCATGTGACAAATAACATGCATTTTTGCTAGAGACTTTTTCCTTGGGAAGGACAAATCTTCAAGAAGGAAAGGGAAAATACACAAAGTACGACCAATATTATGAATAACATTACAAGATTAATATCCTAGTTATTAACATTCAGGGAAAGCACAAGTATCATAAAGCTTAGAGTTAGATAGAAGTAAATAACCTAAAAATTTTACTTGTCATTTATGAAATTGTGTTTTCAGATCTCATGTTAAAACAAAAGGTTCATATTCATTGATTATCATAGAGATGCATTTACATTAAGGAGTCCATCTAGGGAATACATTTTTAAGTGAATATTTGCTGAATATTCAGTGAGAAATGACATTTTTATTAATTAAACAAAAGATACTAAAACTTAAGTAAACTTATTTTAAATTCATAACTAAACTTTATTTAAAAATATGAACTTTGCAAAGGACTCCCTTTAATTAAGCCTTTACCATTCCCCTAAAGCACAGAACAATCTTTTAGCCTTATTTTTATGACTAGCAGCTGAGAGGCAGGGCCTTCCCCCAAAGGACTCAGTCTCTCAGTTCACACAGACCAGATTAATTCCTGGTGCAACTTGCCACCAAATGGAGGGAATCAAGCTTTTCTAATTCTTTCTGACTCATTTTGACCCCTCTCTAGAATAGAACTCCAAGAAAAATCTCTAAAGCAAAGCTTAGCTCTGTATCCCAGGTGTATTTCCCAAAATGGGATAATGGACCCTTTAGCATAGGTACTAAGTGTATAAAATAGACATCAGGAATAAGACATAATTAATTTCCTCTACCAATTCACAAAATCTAGATCTTTGGTCAACCAAGCATGGCCATTCAGTCTCTTTGGATTTAGGATTATCAGACATTTCTCCTCCAAAAATGTGTGTGTTTACAGAAAACATCTTCCTCTAAGCAACCAGCATGAATTTAGGAACATAGTTACTAAGGATAAAAACCTCCTTTACCCATGACTACTATTCAATAACTTACCAACAAGATTTCTGAGTAACGTGCTCATAGATGCCATGGCCATTACGAGACTGGTAGGTGAAAGGAAATCCTTCCCCTCACTACAAGTCCAAAGGGAAGTTTGTACTGGATCTATCCCAAGAAAGGGTAGCCCTAGGGTCAGCTAGGTGGCACAGTAGATAGAATGCCTGGGTTCTGGTGGTCCTGGATTCAAATATGACCTCAGACACTTCCTGTGATCCTTGTTAAGTCACTTCACCCTATTTGCCATGCCCTTGGCTTTTATTTTAGAGATGTAACTAAGTCAGAAAGTAAGGATTTTTTAAAAAGAGAGAAAGGGAGGAGAGTCTTAAAATATCTCTCAGGAGTGTCCTGTATCAGACATATCAACTCACAATTAGTATGTATGTCCATCCCTATACCATCACCATTTTGATTAGAGAAATGAAGCCACATACCTGTGGAAAGTTGTTCCCTATTGCCTCTTCTTCCCATCCTGGCTCCTGCTCCCAAGTCAGAAAAGAGGAAGTACCCATCCAGTCTCTCACCATTTATCCTTCTATCTACATGGTTACGCTTCCTGCCCATGTGATTACGCAAGAAAGTAAGCCAGTTGGCTCTTGTAAAATGTAGTTTGAAAGAGCCCTAAATGTTCACAGGAAGTTTAGATCAGGCACCTCAAAAATAGTTCAAGGACCCCCAAATTTCCAATATCATATTATAGAACATCAAAGGGATTAGATATTCCTCTTTCTCCCAATAAAAGGGTCTCTGTGAAGCATCAGAAAGACATACTAGAAAATGCAGTTGTAGCAACCAGTGGTCTTTCAAGACTCAGAACACCATTCAATTCCTAACTGGTTCAGGGCACTCCACCACAGTAAGAGGGCTAATGGCAAATAGTATATCCAGTTAGGAGGATACCACGTGGTATAATCCACATCTTTGTGGATGATATCTTTGAGATCGACTTTACTATATGGAACACTAGACAGCAAAGATTAGGAAAGAAGAAAATGCAAAATAAAATCACAGAATAGAATCAAAAGGATAATACGAATAAAAAGAGGGGTTCACTACACATGTGAATACTTGGTGAGCTCTGCAAATTACATTTTTACTTTTAACTACTTTTGAGGGACTTGAAAGGTGTAAAAATTAAAATGAATATATAATAATAATAATTTAAAATATTATGCTTTTATAAGGCTTATTAATAATCACTAGAAATAAAGGAATAAATAAGTAACAAAATAAAACCACATGCCCATGGCTAATCTACCTGTTCAAACAGCCAGTGTTCCCCACTCCAAGCCTCCATAGGAAGGAAAGAGAGCTAGCCCTGGAAAACACTCGAATTTATCCCTTGTCTACGTCAGCATATAACAACAGGAAGACAGTAGGCTCCAGGGAAATGTAGTTCAAAGTCACAAGATTTAAACCAAATTACACATTCCCCCCTGAGATCCATGGAAGACTAGTCTCTCCAATGGATTGTGTAAACATAACCAACATTTAAATTACAATGATTTGTGGATAAAAGGAAAAGAGAACAAAACCAATGATTGGGAAATTATGCAGTGAGATACATTTAAAATGGCCTAAAATTCTCCCTCTGGCCCTATTTTAACTTATAAGCAGGCCCAGGGGAGATCACCATGTGAGATGCTTTTTAGATATCCCCCTATACAAGCTAAGCCTTTTTCTCCTGCATATACATCACTATTAGGGGGAGATGCTTCTATTGCTTCCTATATCCAGTAACTGCAGCACAAACTGCATGAACTCCATGAATCTGGAGCTGCAGTACAAGCAGAACCAATAGACTTTTCACTTCATGATGTGAACCCAGGAAACAAAGTGTATATAAAGAATTTCCAGTGCACTGGAGCAACTCAGCCTTCCTGGGAAGGGCTGTTTCAAATATTGTTAACCACTCCAACAGCTATAAAAATTGGAGAAAAGGACTCTTGGATTCATTGCTTACATGTAAAGAGAGCATTTTCTAATGAAACTGATTGACTGTATCTTGTCACATGCACTGAAGATAATAGTCCATAGACAAGTCGATACTGTTTTTGGAAACGTTGTATTTTTCCTGAATTTTTATTATGCTTTTCCTTTTTATTTTTTAATAGAAGAATTGATTCTTTTCCCTTTTCTAATACTTAAAGTACATACAATCAATACTAATATTTTTTTTATTTTGCAGTAATATAAGTTAAAAATATATATTTGCTATAATATTAATGCATACGCAAAAGTTTTAGACTATGGAAACCTGCCATTTATTGATAAATGTTATGGGACTGTGATTAATGATTGTGTCTAATTCCAGGAGAAGGGAACAAAAGAATCACCATACAGTGAAAAGAAGCACAAGATCAAGGAGACCAACCAATCTCAATGGGATTGATGAGAATATTCACAGTGCCTAGGAGCACAAGGTCAAAAAGGACCCAATCCAGGTAAGATTGATGAACTTCTATGCCAAAATGAAAGGTCTTGAATCTAGGGTGGAACTCGAAATTGTGATGCTGGACATATGTTAAGATGCAGGACTCCTGGTATCACACTTATTGTGAAATATTCTCAGTCAAGTACTGAAGTTTGGCTATTATCCTGGCTCCCCCTATCCCTGAGATTGAAGGTAAAATCAGACCATGGAATGACACTTCCCTTTCACACAAAAATCTAGTCCTTTTTTCTCTCTTATACTATGGCAACTTCCTGTAGTCTTGGCTGCTAATAGGTAAATGCAATATTACTACATTTTGTCCTACAGACTTGTGGGATAGAAATTACCTTAACTGGACCCTAATACAAGGGCCTATTATGATTTTATTCATGTTTACTCAGAAATTTTATATACATAGATTTTTGATATTTTGATTCTGATTTTGAATTTTTTCTTTCTCTCAAAGTTTAATTTTTCTTCTATTTGTTTTTCTTTTTGTGTTCTTTGTTTTTCTTTTTAAAATTGACTTATACACCCCTTAACTCAATCATTTATTCTTGGCTGATCTGGGTGTTGGTCAACACCCTCTTCGGGGGGATTGTATTTTCATAAAAAATCCAAAATTTAAAATTTTGTTTGAGGAAAATTTCAGGGAAAGACAATTGCTAACTCCTTACATCAAGAGAATGAACTAATTTGCAGAAAGATACCTAAAAAACAAACACTGCATTAAGAAGAACCTGAATGAACTTTGGGATACAATTGATTGAACTGAAGGGGGTTGAACAGTTATTTTGTTTGTTAGTTTGTTTTGTTTTGTTTTTTTAAACCCTTACCTTCTATCTTGAAGTCAATACTATGTGTTGGCTCCAAGGCAGAAGAGTGGTAAGGGCTAGGCAATGAGGATTAAGTGATTTGCCCAGTCATACAGCTAGGAAGTGTCAGAGGCCAGATTTGAACCTATGACCTCCCATCTGTAGGCCTGGCTCTCAATCCACTGAACCATTTAGCTGCCCCTGAACAGTTATTTTGAATGTACACTTTTATGCCAAAAGGGGACTGCCCCCTAATTGGTTTTTGTCAGTGTATCTAGCAAAGCATTGGTTTTGCTTTCTCCCTCTTCTATTTCCCTCTTATTTCTAACTATTGTAGTTTTTTCTTAGAAGGTGCAATTTTGTATGTACTTACAGTTAGAAGACTTCTAGAGGTACAAGATGATTATGTAAAATGATCAATTGGGGAGACTAGTCGCCCAAATGATCGTCAGGGGGTATTGTGAAGATGGAATTATTTCTCCCCTATTTATTCTTTAGACTTTAGCCACCAGAAATACACCCCCCACCCCACTTAAGGACTAAGTGGCAGGAGGTGGGGAGGTCATAGACCTCCCATGTGTCTTAGCAAGTGACAAATCGAAAACAACTGACTGCCCCCTGGGAAGTCTGAAGCAAGGTTAAAGCCAAGGTGGATACAGGAAGTGATGCAAAGAACTATCTTTTAAATATGACAGTAACTTCCTTTGAGGGGATTTTGCCCTTTGAGCTTGGCCTTGGAGGAGCTTGGGCTTGAGACCTCAGACTGCTTCCTTTTGGATTGTCATGTGGGTGAGTGAAAAGCTGCCTCCATTTCCTTGGTTTTTCTGGAGGCACTAGCCTCTGAAGAGGCCTCTCATCTTGGAGTAGGCCTTGTAGCTAGAAACCTTGTTTAATTAACCTCTGTGCACCCCCCCCTTTGCTAGAGTCTCTGAAGCCCTGCCTGGTTCGGACCTCTGGACCACGCCGGAATAATTATCTCTCTCTCTCACATTTTCCTTGCTTTCACTCTTTCCTACTTGTAAATAAACTACAATAAAAGTCATTCTGACTTGAGTCTTTCATTTGGAATTGAGTAATCAATTCCTGGTGTCCAAACTCTTAAATATTCAGTCCAACCATAATTTCTACCCTTAACAAAAGGAAAGTACCAAGACAAGGACCAAGCCAGAGAGGTGTCCTTCCCAGAAAGAGCTTGTGAGCTCTGACCACACCAACTATTACTAAAACTGTCATTGTGATTTTATAATGCTTTTATTCTCTGTTATAAAGTACAAAATTCAAAGGACACTCTATTTCATTTTCATGAGAAAAGAGGGATAGGAGAGGTTTTGAAAGACTCTTGGTGCCAACATATTTATCTTAATAATCAAAGTAGGTAGGTTTGATTTTCCAAATGAAGTCAAGGCAATGTAGGAATCTCCTATCTTATTTACTTGTATGTTTGGTTTTAGGAGAAATATATATTTCTTCCATTGTTTTTTTTATTGTTTTTAGGAGAGAAATAATCTTATGCCAATGCATCCTTTTGCATGTGGGTACAGCATGGTTTCCTTTAATAAAGCTTTGCTATTTGATGTGGCCCATATGGTATATCCAAGAGTTTGCTTTTTCTGCCACCAGGCTTAGTTCTCAAGATCCAGCAAGTTATACTTCTGTACTTTATTGACCTCAAGTCTAACCTTTCCATTGCTGTGACTATTAAGTTAGAATCACTTTTCAAATTCCTGAAATACCCAAATGAGGTGTCAGCATTTACTGAAACACCCAGAAACTCTATAAAGAGGCAGTGTAATAAGAGCTAAAATAGGAATCTGGAAACAGAGTTCCTCCAGTATTTTGGCAAGGATGGCATTATTTTTGTTCACTTTAAGCATTACATTCCCAGGTTGCATGGAGTAAGAGGAGTCTTATAAATCCTTCTTGAACTGCATTTGAATTGCTTTGGTGCTTAGCATAGTTCCTGACATCTAGGCACTTCATTAATGCTTATCGACTTGACTTGAATTAGGATTTTCTTTTCAAGCTCTAGTTCTGATACTAATTCACTGTATAAACTTGAAATGTCAGAATGAATGACACCAAAAAGCAACAATAATATCATTGTCATTATCATCATCACTATATATTATATCAATTGGCCTTTGCTTAGAAGAGACACAATGACATCATGGAATGATATCTTGACTCAAACATGAATTAGATATAAGTAAGGCAGAGTTGTACAAAGTCCTCAGACTCATTCTTCTGGAGTCATCCAAGTGGTATCCAGTGGCAAGACAAAAATCAGGACAATTGGTGGTGGTCTAGATCAGTGATGGGCAAACTACAGCCTGTGGGCCAGATGTGGCCCCCTGAAATGTTCTATTCTGGCCATGTGACGTTATTCCTAATTTGATGAATATGATGAGTAGGATACATTACAATGAAACTTCGAAAAAGTTGCCTTAGAAACAGACTGACTGATGAGCATTTCCTTTCCTTTGGCCCCCTCTTTAAAAAGTTTGCTCATCACTGGTCTAGATCAAGTGAATGACCTTGACAGTTTTGATGTCTGACCAAGATCCTAGTAGTTCACAGTAGCTGCTTCAGCTGCTTTCATAGCCCTTGAACAAATTGTTCTCAAGCATTGATTGAGCCAGGGAAGTCTTTACATGCTTGGAGTATCCCTCTAACTCAGCAATGGACTTGAGGCTTGTCAGGACCCCTCTGCCTGTTTAGCCCATCTGCCAAGACAGGAATGTAGCTGCTATACATGCTATGACTTCTTGGAGCCACAGGTGAGATATAGATGAAAAGTAGACAACAAAGGAGGATGAACAACCCCGAAAAGGATTTGACAAATCCTCACATCAGAGATGCTAGTCCTTCCTTAATACTCCATATAACTCATCATATACAATGATATGTAATATAATGTAACATCATAAAATGACATACAATGATAAATACAATGTAATATAATATGATTTAATGCAATCTATGATATATGATATATATGATAATAATAAATGATGCAATGTTATATAGTGTAATATAACAAAATTTTATAGCATGGCA
The DNA here is from genome assembly GCF_016433145.1 of Gracilinanus agilis. NCBI lineage: Eukaryota > Metazoa > Chordata > Mammalia > Didelphimorphia > Didelphidae > Gracilinanus > Gracilinanus agilis. Next base: position 99,878,891 of record NC_058133.1, on the reverse strand, counting down.
TAAAATGATAACATACTGCTATGTAATATAATGTCATGTATAATTAATCATATGATAATATTTAATTATAATAATAATTATAGCAGCTAATATTTACATAGTCCTTTAGGATTTACAAAGCACTTTACAGAACTTATCCATAGGTAGTATTTTGATGAAAGTGTCCTGTACTTATTAATCCCCCGATACATGGGTCCATATCATTTTTCTCACCCATACAGGCTCAATGACCCTGAGCAAGGCTTTATTTAGGCTCTCTGAGCCAAAATTTCCTCAAGTTGAAAGTGAAAATAATAACATATATATATACATATATACAAGTGCATAAAATAAAATCCATTGGATCACAAAGCAAATCAATTGGATTGAAAAACAGTTATGAAAAATAGTACAGATTCCAGTTTAAAAACTTCTGCTTAAAGGTATCTTTCAGCTCCAAAATGATGAGCGGAAGGTGTGTATCTAAATCTGTATTGATGCTAAATATTATATTGCTTATCCTTGGTAAACATGAAAATAATAGCCCTATTCTAATGATTCTATTCAATGCCTGATGAAGGGGAAAATATACAACTTATGATTCCCTCTTTTCTACATATCTGTACAAGTGTCCAAGTTAAAATCTTAGAACAAAGACATAAAGTATTAACCAAATCTTTAGCAACTACAGATGAATTCACAAGAGTATTGGGAGCAGAATGGAGATATCTAGTCCTCATATATAAGGACACCCAATTTCTCATCTGATTCTATGGACACCGTCTTACTTTCTAGGTTGGATTGCTAACTCCAATCTGTCTTCATACTGGTAGATCTAATTTTACACAAAAAGATCACTACCTGCTTATATTGAAGCTCTTGCAGGGACCTAAAAATAACCTTGTTGAAGGGAAAATATGTTCCTCCCACTCACCACCCTTACTCTTGAGCCCCTACTTAGGTATTTATATTGCTATAAAGCAGTTATTCACAATAACAATATACTTAAATCTTAAATATAAACATTTATTAGCAATAAATATTATATACATATATTTATGCATCTATAAAGGCAGTGCATAAATATCAAAATAGATGACAGTCCACATATAACATGGATCATAATGGGCTGCCAATGTAGGGAAAATGGACACATACCTAAAGGAATCAAGCAATAAAATATATAAGGAAGGAAAATCTGTACTCAGGATAATTTGCAACTCTGTATAGTAGTCATGATTCTCATTGATATTCAAGGACATCTGTGCCACATGAAGCTTTTTATCTGCTAATTACTTTTGTGCTGTTACTCAACATTCTCCATCTAGACCAGTGGTTCCCAAACTTTTTTGGCCTACCGCCCCCTTTCCAGAAAAAAATGTTACTTAGCGCCCCCTGTCACATACTATTACTGCCCCCTTACAGTTATTCACTGCCCCCAAATGCACCTGTGGCCATCACCACCCCCCTGGATGGCTGCAGCACCCACCAGGGGGCAGTGGCGCCCACTTTGGGAATCACTGGTCTAGACAATTTCTCTTTTCTTCTTTTTTTTTTAATTCTTTTTTTTAAACCCTTAACTTCTGTGTATTGGCTCCTAGTAAGGGTGGGCAATGGAGGTCAAGTGACTTGCCCAGGGTCACAGAGCTGGGAAGTGTCTGAGGCTGGATTTGAACCCAGGACCTCCCGTCTCTAGGCCTGACTCTCAATCCACTGGGCTACCCAGCTGCTCCCCCTCTTCTAAAATTCAACTGACCTAGCATTTACAAACCTTTTCAACTTAAAATCACTCAAAGAATGGTGTTTAGAGAGCTTTTTCGCTTTATGTGGATGGCAGGACCATTAAGTCTGAGAATTGTAAAGTTTATCAGGCTGACTATCTTTGTATTATACAGATTTGACTATTTACCAATAGTAAATTCTATTCATTTACAAGGATACATTGTCCCAGGAGAATAGAACATGCAGCAAATAGTTCAAGTTGACTGAACAAGGCAACCTAGCCCACTAGCCCTTCTTAGACAGAAGAATTTTGTGTTGCCTAACTAAACTACGGCTTCAGTTAAGCAGGTAGAAAAATTGTCTTTTTACCATTTCTGCTTTTCTCTCTTAAACCAGAGAAGGTCAATGGATACTAAGAGATAAAAAAGTCTGGAATTTCTGCCTTTATTTAAACAAATCAGGAACAAGGAGTCTAAAATGTTGTCAATTGATTGTGCTTTTTTCTGGTCTCTTCAAAAATATTCAACAAGCTGATTTTAGCTCTCTGTTTTCTTCTTTTTTTTCTGCAAATTCTTCAATCTCTTCACACCAACCTCAGTCTCTGCCTTTTATGTCATGCAGTGGTTTAAATAAAAACTTCCGAGCTCTCAGTGACTCACCTTTCACTAAAAAGGCAACACTTGGGCAGCTGGGTAGCTCAGTGAATTGAGAGTCAGGCCTGGAGACAGGAGGTCCTAGGTTCAAATCTGGCCTCAGACACTTCCCAGCTGTGTGATCTTGGGCAAGTCACTTGACCCACCATTGCTGAGCCTTCCACCAGTGAGCCAATACACAGAAGTTAAGAGTTTAAAAAAAAAAGGCAACACTTACCATATTTAACCTACAAAATTGATAATCATTTAAGATCATACATGAGTCTCCAAATAGTTATGATTTCTCATTTTCTAGTTTTACTTCATAAGTTGTAGACAATCATATGCAAATGAGTTCAGTGACCCTAATTTCCTGTCGCTCTAAAATCAAGAACATAGTCCAAAATCTTTTTTTGTATCACTGAAACTCTTCTTTCATCCTCACATGTTTCCAGTTCTTAATTAATAGATGTTTCTACTCTGTCTTTTTAAGCCATCAAACTTCATATTTATGCTAGGCTTCATTTGATTTAAGTATTTCTAGGTAATCCACAGTTCATTTCTGTCTTAAGCCACACTAGTCTCATCTGAAAGCTATGTTTCTTCACACAAGGATTTTAGCAGTTTTTATTGAACCAAAGTACTTTATTAAGCCAATTACTTTCAATAATCAAAATCTTCATTTCTGATTGCAAGAGAATCTTAAAGATTTAGCAGCAAATTTAAATATTTTTCTTTACCAAAAAGTATTTTTTCTTCCCCTTTCAGTACTCATATTTTCTTTATGTAAAAAACCTTAAAAGGATAGAACTTTAAATAAAAAAAGAGGAAAATTACCCAAAGTAAGGGTCACATCAGACATTAGAGAATTAAATAATTAGCACTCCCACTTATCTTCACCATCTGCATCCTACTCTTAATTTGACTTAAAAATATTTTTTCCTAAAATATCAAGGAAAGCAGCCGATTTGTACCAGATCTCAAACTATATTATAAAACAATTATCCTCAAAAATATAGTACTGGCTAAGAAATAAAGTGGTGAATCAGTGGAATAAATTACCTACACAATACATAATAGTAAATGACAATAATAATCTAGTGTTTGATAGTCCCCAAAATCAAAGCTTTTGACAGAAGAACTCACTATTTGACAAAAACTGCTGGGAAAACTGGATAATAATATAGCAGAAACTTGGTTTCATCAAGTTTCATCAGATCAGCATAACACTCCGTATCCCAAAAAAAGGTGAAAATCAGTACTTAATTTAGACATAAATGGTGATACCATAAGCAGTTGAGGAGAGCATGCAATAGTTTACCTGTTAGACCCACAGATGAGGTGTGATATTGGAAATTTGGGAGTCCTTAAACTAATTTTGAGGTCCCTGATCTCAACTTCCTGTGGACATTTAGGGCTCTTTCAAACTACATTTCCCAAGAGCCAACTGGCTTCCTCTATTGTGTAATCATGTGGGCAGGAAGCATAATTATGTAGATAGAAGGATAAATAGTGAGAGACTGGACTGGTACCTCCTCTTTAGTGATTTGGAGTAGAGCCAGGTTGGGAGGAAGAGGTAACAGGGCCCGCGTATTTTAAACTGACTCTTAACAGGCACATAGTTTCATTTTTCTAATGACTATTAATAAATCTTTTAAAACCCCAATATTTTTAAATCTATCCTTTTATATCCATTTTATTTCTTACAAAGGGAAGCATTTATGGTCAAGCAAATGATACAAGATGTAAAATGAATCATTTTGATTATATTAAATTAAAAGGTTTTCACATAAACAAGGCCAATGCAAAGATGATTAGAAGCAAATTAGAAAGTGGGAGTAAATTTTTTTGCAAGTGTCTGAGAAAGGCCTCATTTCTTAAATATATAGTAAACAAAGTCAAACTTACAATAATACCAATGGTTCCTCAGTTGATAAATAGTCAAAGGAGAAGAATAAATAGTTTTCAGATGAAAAAATCAAAGCTATCTATATTGTATAAGAATAAACAGAGCCAGTAACCAAATGTTATGATAGAGGGGGAGAGAGTCTATGAAATGGGACTCTCTTCTAGCTTTCCCCTTGTGCCTAATATGTACTCTCAAGACTTCAAGGGGGTGTCACCCCAAAACTGGGTGACCTGGATGGTCGTGCTGAACCATAGGAATTAGGGGCGAGGCTTCCCTATAAGAAGAAGTATGGGGAACACCAATCTGATTCTGAATGAGGGTGAATGAGGTTCACTCAAGCCTCCCCTGAGGTCAGCCAACTTCACAGCAGGTGGTCTGGCTCCAAGATGGAGGCAGCTAGACCAAGCTATGATTCCCCTCCCCTTCATCTCTCAGGCACTCTGGAATGCTATATGACTAATGAATGGCTTTTATTAATCACAATTCAGGGTTTGGGGAAAGGGGTGAAGGACAGAGGGATTTGGGGTGCTCTCTTCTCTATTTCTATGGGGTCTGTCACTTGGGTGGGAACCTTTGGGTCTCCCCCCTTTGTCCCTTCTCCTTCTGTTTCTATTTCTATCCTTTTCTATAATTGTAAGTTAGACCGAAAAGGGTCTCTCAGCAAGGTTGGGTAATGGGAGAAGGAGCCCAAGAGATTGCTCCCAAATTGGAGTCCCAAAACTTGGCTAACTCATTGTTGAAGTCTTGCTGGTTAAGAAGCAATGGGATGCCTTTGACCAGGGAATCAGGGTTTCAATGTCCAAAGAAAAATCCTCAGGAAGCCCTCAGGACTGGATTTGAGCTGAGATGTTCTCCTCATCCCTCTCTCAGTCCTCCACTGGAAGTTCTCCCTTCTCCTTCTCCTTCCTCCAGACAATTACCCAGAATTCCCTCTTGTCTCAAATGTCACCAACTGTCACCAATGGTCTTCTTCTGGCTCTTTTTGTCCCATCCCCCATCCTTAGAGTATCCCGGTTTTGTGTGGTGGGACTTTTTCATGCATCACTATTTCCTGTTCCTATGTTATGTTCCCCCTCCCTCCAAAATAATAAATCCTTATCTTGTCTTATCACTATACTAATTTTCTATTTATTCCTATTCTAAGATGGGTTTTGGAGAAGTTGGTAAGGGGATGAGAGTTGCAATTTATATAACAATGTTTAAAGGGTACAAAACAATTTTGTAACAAGGAAATTTTCCATTGAACACAATGTCTAAGTTTACAGTGTAACAATTTTCTTATTGTTAAACTCTTCTAAGTTATTATTTAACCCATCTATGATTTTAAAAGAATTTTAACTTGTTTCTACTTTTAATATGTCTATCGAGTAATGCAATACAATTATCTTATTATTCTTAGCTATTATCAAATTATGTTTAAACTACCTATGTTTTAAATGCAATGTTAGTTTTTATATTGAGAATCTCTTTTAGTATGTTAGTGTTCTTAGTTAACTATCCAACAACACTTATATATTTTATTCTTATCCTTTCTTTGCACTAGCTCACTAAAAAATTTTTAACTTCCCTTGCCCTTTCTGCACTTTCCCTATGTTTAATGTTTTAAATTATCTGCTAAATTGTTAATATGCTACAGTATCTACATGGTTAGACACTATTATTTACAATTCTATTCTACTTTTCAAACCTATATTACAGGTATATATAAAATTTACATTATTTACACTATTATACATTTGTACAAGCAATAGTTCTGCATATCAATGTTAACTAGACAAGAAAACTGCTTGATTTTCTTATGTGGCTAAAATTTTATAAAACCTGCAACTATTTACATTATAGACATATATATACATTTTATATTTACACAATCTTCAGACACTCACTTATTTACATGAGGTCTTGACTAGATATCAGTTTTGGGTTGTGTTTTGTGTTCTCTTTATGTACTGTGCATGCAAAATACTCACTCTTGTTTTCAAAGTTGTCAATTTTCTTCAGGTTGCCTGTAGATTTCTCTTGTATCTTGATGCTATGTACTGTGGTTGTATTTTCCTTTAAGTGTGAGGTTAATTTTTGTTTTTGTGGTATCACCACATCGGTTTTACATAAATCATTTCCTTCTGTCCTCTTCTTTGTGCAATTGTCCATTTTTGCAAAGTTCAAAGTTCAAAAGTTTTTTCACAATGTCTTCTCAAGTACTCTTTCTTTTCATCTTTCTTCTTGGTGATTTTCTCAATTTCCTTTTCTTCTCTTGGTGCTTTTCCTCGTCTCTGTTTCTCTGTCACATGTTGTCTGTCATCATACATGTTGTTGGGCGGGCTCTCTGGTCCGGATACAGGAACAGAGTAGATTGTGATGCTTTGTCAGTAATATCAATCAATTGTTTGTGTGTGTGTGTTATGTTATAGGCACTTTCAGATGTTTTGCAATGATTTTGAATTTCAATGCTCAGTTCTCAACACTTTCTGTAATTTGTCTATCTTGAACTGTTTCTGGGTGTTCTGCATTTGTATGTTTCTTTTCAGGTTTCACATGGGTCATGTGGAACCATGAATCTTGTAGGGGTAGTGAGAAAATTTGATAGGGTCCTAACCATTTGGGGTCTGTTATTGATTTTCTTGTGAAGTTTCTTATGTACACTTTTTCTTCAGGTTTCAAATTATGTAAGTCATCAAGGGGAACTCTTTGTGTTTTCCCAGTTGCCCCTTTCACTTGGACAGAACTTACGATGGTGCTAGTCTCTGGTGATGATTTGAGAACAGAACGAGTGGCACCCATGTCAATAAGAGCAGAGTAAATTTCAATCCCTACTTTAATCATTACTTGTGGTTCATTATTTTCTGTCTCTTGATTTAATTGTATCATTGGAACCTCTATCTCTGTGTATCCCATATCCCCTTCCTGTTGTAAAGCGATCATTGTTTGTTCTGTTTTTGGATCCTCAGATTGCAATGCATTTTGATCTTGCAATGCATTTGGCTTAAAGTCTTTTACTGTTGTGTTTAAGTGTGAATGTCCTATTTCTATTCTTTTCTATAATTGCAAGTCAAACTGGAAAGGGTCTCTCACCAAGGTGGGGTAATGGAAGAAGGAGACCAAGAGATTTCTCCCAAATTGGAGTCCCAAACTTAGCTAACTCATTTGTTGAAGTCTTGCTGGGTGAGAAGCAATGCGATGCCTTTGACCAAGGAATTGGGGTTTCAATGTCCAAAGAAAGATCCTCAGGAAGCCCTCAGGATTTGAGCTGAGATGTTCTTCTCATCCCTCTCTCAGTCCTCCACTGGAAGTTCCTCCTTCTCCTTCTCCTTCCTCCAGATAATTATCCAGAATTCCCTCTTATCACCAACTGCCACCAATGGTCTTCTTCTGGCTCTTTTTGTCCCATTCCCCCATCCTTACAATTCATATAAAAATGCTCTAAACCACTATTAACTAGAGAAATGCAAATTAAAACAATTCAAAAATACCCCCCTTGCACCTATCAGATAGTTAATATGACAGAAAAAGAAAAATGATCAATGTTGGGGGGTACTTGAGGAAATGAGGACATTAATGTTCTATCAGTTGTGAACTGATCCAAAAATTTTAGGGAGGAATTTGGAACTGTGTACAAAGGGTTGTCAAACTGCATATATCCTTTTATCCAGCAAGATGACTACTAGGTCTGTATCCCAAAGAGATTTTTTTTAAAAGCAGGATGGGAGGGAAGGGACCTCTTTGTACAAAAGTGTTTATAGAAGCTCTTTTGTGGTGGTAAAGAATGGAAATTGTGGGGATGTCCATCAATTGGGAAATGACTTAACAAGTTGTGGTATATGATTGTAATGGAATAGTACTGTGTCATAAGAAATGAAGAGCAAGCATATTTTAGAAAAACTCAGAAAGACTTACATGAAGTGATGCAAAGAAAAGTGAGGAAATCCAGAACACTGTAAATAGTAACAGCAATGTTGCATGATGATCAACTAAGAATCGCTTAGCTATTCTCAGTAATACAATAATCTAAGACAATTGCAAAGGATTCATGCCCCAAAAAGCTATCCACTTCCAGAGAAAGAACTGATGGAGTCTGAATGCAGATTGAATCATACCATTTTTTACTTTATTTTTTTCATTTTTTGTTTGTTTTATGTGTGTTCTTATATAACATGACCAATGTGGAAATATGTTTTGCATGATTACACATGTATAATCTATATCAAATCAGTTATAATCTCAGGGAAGGAAAAAGGAGAGAGTAAGGGAAAGAATTTTTAAGTCAAATTTTTGAAAGACAAATATTAATTGTTTTTACATATAATTGTGAAATAAAATGTTAATTAAAAAAGAATTATTTTCTTCTCTGCTTCAAGAAAGGATCAGTTAGTAAGGGAAAATTAGTATTGACTGAAGTAAGAATACAAAGCATAAATCTTAAATAAAAAGGAAACAAAATTAGAAGATTAAAGAAATGAATAGAAATGAAAAAGAGACAGAGATAGAGAAAGAGGATACCCAATAGATCTTGATGTTCTGTTATATGTCTTCCTTTCTGAAATGTGCTTGACATAAAGAAATTATTACAAGACATTCTTTTACTTTGAATGGTAGTAAGTATAGAAGCTTTACAAAAAATTTTTCACATGGAAGCCAAGGGGAAATGGGGAATATTCAAGTTAGAAAGATAAGTCAGAAATCATATTCTGATCTATATGTCATCTAAGATAGAGCAGTCATTTTTCTAAGTGCTAGAAATACAAAGATAAAAATAAATCATTCCTGCCCTTGAAGAGTTTAATTCATTCAGGGAAAGTGACTTACATATATAAATATATACAAAATAAATAGAATTTCATTTTTTGAAGGGGATAATAGCAGTTGGAGGGAGAAAAAAAAAGACTTCATGGTGAAGGAGATATTTGAGCTTAGACTTAAGGTTAAGTTGGAATTCTAAGAGATGATTCTAAGAGATCAGGAAAAAATGCAGTCCAAGTAAAGGGGATAATCAGAGATGTGAGATGGAATATCATACATGAAAAACTGTAATAAGGCCAGCTTGATATGACTGTAGAGTACAAGAAATGAACAGTGTATACTAAGACTGAGATAATGTGCTAGAGAAAGGTTGTAAAGTGATATTTGCTATTAAAGGTGATAAAGAGTCTGCAGTTTTTTGAATAAGAGAGTGACATAGTTAAACAATCACTTCAACAAAATCATTTTAGCAGATATGTGGGAAATGGATTGGAAAGGGAAAATATTTGAGTCAGAACATTAAAGTCTCTACTGTCATGCTTCATTCAGTGTATGAGAAGAACAATAGCTAGAAACTATGCCCAAAAGGTTACTAAACATTGCATATTTTTGACCCAGCAATAACTGCTTCTAGGCCTATACTACAAAGAATTTTTTTAAAAAAAGAGGAAGATGACACATACAAATATAATAATTACAGCATCTTTTTTCCTTAGTGGCAAAGAGCTGGCCACTAATGGAGTGCCTGCAATTGGAAAATGGAAGAACAAATCACTGTATAGGAATATAAAGAATGTTGTGAGAGATGAAGAGAAAATTTCATAGAAGCCTAGGAAGCCTTGTAGGAAATGATGCAGAGGGAAGAAAAGAGAAACAAGATAACTTATAGTATAATATTAATATCATAAAAACAGTTTTGAAAAACTCCAAAACCATGATCAAAGCAATGATTAACTATGATTTCAGAGAACTTATAGTGAAGAATGTTACCTACTTCATGAGAGAGATGTGATGGACCAACATGCAGAAAATGAAACATTTTTTCACATGGTTAATGTAGGAATTTGTTTTGCTTGGCTAAGATTATAAAGGGAATTTCATTTTCTTTTCAGTGGGAAGTAGGTGGAAAAAGGAAAAAAAATTGCTTGATAAATGAAAAAAATGAAAAGAAAAAGAGAAAGAAAACCAGAGAATCTCTGTTTCCACTGTCAATCACAAAACCTCTGTACTGTTCCCAGTGGATTAACTCTCACTTTGCCAGATGAAAAATTCTGTGTTTCATTTTACATAATATTTGTTATCTGATTTTTGCAAGGACTCATATTTCTTGAATTTTATATCATCTTTTCATAACAATACACCAAAGTGTTCTCTAACACTTTATCCTGATCATGTTCCAGGGTTTTAAATATACTAGTTTTATGAGAAGGAAAAGAAAAGAAAATTTAAAAGGAAATGAGTTAATAGCTTTGCTATATGATAAAATAATCTAATAAGTACCTTAACACATTCTATTAAAAGAAGAGGCAAATGTTCACATATATGTATATTTAAAATAAAAACAACATATACCTCTTACGAATCTTTTGCAGCATCTCTAGCAGTTTATAGAAAGTTTGCCATATAAGGAATGATTGAAGGAATTGGTGATTTTTAAAGAATCTAGAGGAAAAAAGCAAAGACAAAAAAGAAGAATGGTGAAAACATTCTTTAAATATTTCAAGGTTATCTTATTTATAAAAAAAGGAGGGCTGTGTGGAGGGGTAGCAATTAGGCATAGGTTGCATTGCCCCTTAAGGAAGAATTAAGACTAGTGAATCCAGCTCTACCTGATTTCAATTCCAGGGAATAAAATGCCCCTTCTAAAATAAATTAGTTACTTTAATCTCAATCCTCTGATAACTCAATCCTGGACACCTCTTTCTTCAACCTTCTCCTTTCTGATTGGAGGATTGAAGGGAAGAGTACTGAACTCTTCCTTATTCCTTCCCTTAGAGAGGGTAGAAAATGGACTCCCAGCTCCCTCCACTTTGCATCTGCCTGATTAAAACTCCATGGAGCAAGATGTTCCCAGGATGTAGCCCCTAGTGTTGCCCTCTCCTCTCCTCCACAATGCCCCTTTCCAACCTCTTTTTATATGTTGTCTTCCCCTATTAGTTTGGAAGTTCCTTGATAATGGAGACTGTCTTTTTTTCTCACTTGATTGGCCAGTTTTTAGCACAGTGCCTGGCACATTGTAAATGTTTAATAAATGTTGATTGAATTGAAAAGTAGACCCATTACAAAGAATTGCCTAACAACTAGAAACATTACTAAATTGATAATGCAATTAAAGATCTAGAATTAGAAAGGACTTTACAGGTTTTCTAGTCCAACCTCCTAATTTTAGAGATGAAGATTAGAGGTGTTCAGGGAAATGGGATGCCTTGACAAAGGCCACCAAATAGTAACCCACTTCTTTGACTGGAAATCAAGAGGGACCTTTTATTAGAATTTTTTTTTGGACATTTCAAACCAGATGCCCTATAGAAACTCTAAAACTCAACTCTCTTTATCTTTTATTCCACAACACTCGCCTCACCTATCACCTCCCCCTTTCTAATTTTCCCATCACATCACGCCAGTCATTCAAGATGGCAACCTATGTATCATTTTCCACCCCTTATTCCCTCTTACTTAATTTCTTACCAAATCAATTGCCAAATTCTGTTGATTTTACCTTCCTGATGTCTCTCACATATTCCCCTTTTATGTTACCACCAGAGTTCCTCAGTTTCCTTATCAGTAAAACGAGGTAGTTACTTGTTGGTTTTTAAAGTTTCTTCCAACTTTAATGATGAGTCTATGAATCTGAGAAATATGGGATCTAGCCATTCCATAATTAGCATTAGCATTCTAATACTCCAATTTACATTCTCTCTCTTTCTCTCTCTCTCTCTATCTCTCTCTCTCTCTCTCTCTCTCCCTCTCTCTCTCTCTCTCTCTCTCTCTCTCTCTCTCTCTCTCTCTCTCGACTGGGTGTAGTTTTAATCCTCAGATTCTACCCCCAGTGTCCCAGAGACCTAGAGGCATAATCTGATTAGCCTTTAAATTCATAGAATCATTTTGGCAGAGTCTTATATAAAAGTAAAATGTGCCACAAGTCATTGGCAGGAAAACACACTTACATATGTCATACTTGTTAGGTGCTTTGATAGATTCATGATGTAAGTACATGGTTATTTTCATCTAAAAGTTCATTTTTTAACCAATGCTTACGATCTTGACTAGGGTCCACTACAGATGACTATGGTAATTTCAGACACACATTAATTCATTAGCTACATTTGTTTTTAATATACCATATTCATATTTATATGTTCATCTAACAATTTCAGATTGCAGACTGGAACACATGTTTCTAATAACATTTCCTGAAGTTGTGGGAATCTCTGTGTGTATAGGCACACACATACACACACACGAATATAAATTTTCCCCTAAAGATCCATCGGTTGTGGTTAGTCTACATAGATATTTTGAGATTAAACTGGTGAGATCAGGCTAGTCTGCCTCCTTTGTTTTCTAGTAGTTGAACAGACTGTCTGCTAATTCACAGTCTAGAAGTAGTTTAGTTAGACAGTGAGGCACCACTGTGGGAGACATTGCCTGATTATGTTCATGGATTAATGTAGACTCAACGTGTGTAAGATTGCCTCAAGGGTTGAGGTTTTCAGTCGTGTGATCCACCATAACAATTGCTACCGCTATAAAGTGCTTGAGAATGAAACAAATGGAGTCCTTTTGGAGACCACTGATGGAGACCCAACAAATGAATTTTTACTTTGTGCTTGAGAAAATAAATTATTCTTGCATCAGCAATTCTTTCAAGTCTTTTGAGTTTGTTCTGGTCACAAAACATCTCTATAGACTAAGTTGAGGGAAGAGACTATGAATAGGTCTGCAGGGGTTTCAGGAAGGTGTGATAACTAAAGATTCAATTTTCCATTTAACTCTGAGTTTTGAAAGTATTTATCAATAAGCCATTAGCCTTCTGAAGTTTTGTGATTTCAAACTAGGAGGCAGGTCCCTGCTAACTTCTGAGTTAATCAATTTTTCTTTATTCAGAAGAATGATTTTTTTCATTTCTTTGCCTTTTTATCTATGTAATTTTGTAGGAAAATGAATAAAGATGCATTAGATTAGTCCTGGATTTGCTTGATAATATTATTTTCTTGTGATTATTTTTACCATTGGTCAAAGTGGTCTCATTATGAAGAGAGCATTGCATTTGAGTTATAAGAGAGGCCCTAAATTATGGTTCTGGCTTTCATTTCATAGGAGAGATAGAGATTCATCTAAAGATTTAAGAAAAATAGAGGAGGGCGGGGTGGGATTATGGCATTAAAAACATCAAAATTTCTACTAGGTCTACTCCTTTCTGGATTTCTCCACCATCTCTTCCTCTAACTTCCTTACTTTCTCCCCTTTTCTCCTTCCCATTCCTGCTTTTTAATTTCTTTCTGCCTAGTGTCTTGTCCATTAGAATGTAAACACTTTAAGGGCAAGGACTGTAATTTTTTTCTACTTATATTGCTTTTGACTTGACTTGATACTTATGAAGTATGTGATTTTTCTCAAGTCACTTTAAATCTCTGCATATCTCTGTTTCCTCACCTGTAAAGTGAGAAGAATAAGTTTACCTTCCTTATCTACTTCTCTAGGTTTGGGGTGTGCAGGGAGGACTAGCACCTCTGGTATGAGGGCTTGCCCAGCCCTTTCCAAGGCTGCTCACAGACTTCCAGTGTCTGTCACCCAGCTCTCACCAATGACTACAAGAAGTTATAGCCAAAGCCTAGCAAAAATCTTCTCTGCAGAGAAGGTAAACCAGGTTGAAGGAAGGAATAATAAGAGGAAGATATAAGAAGACTGGAAAGGTAGGAAGGGACTAGATCAGAAAAGGCTTTGTAAGCCAAAAGAAGGATCAAGTGTCCCTCCCCCCCCAACTAAATACAAATATATTTAAATAGAAGCCAGTTATTCCTATTATAAATTATTCCTGTATCATATCAGTGACTAATTAGTTTAGTTTGTTTTCTATAAACTGTTAATGAAATAAAAATTATCACATTCCAGGTCTAATCTCCACCTGGACCATTTGGCTTTTCTGTGCCCCATGGGTACATGCTATTACACAAACAAGTCATCTCAAAATGTATGTCATGGGTTAATAAGAAAAATAAGCAAAAATACTTAGCTGGATCAGTCCAAGTCTACTTGGGCCAGGGTTTAATATTCTAATTCTTCAGGGGCTGGAACAGAAGCAAGATCTTCATGGGGTAAGCAAAGAATGCCATAATGCCTTTTTCAATTTAGTGAACTTATTGTGGCGTTTCAGAAATAGGAGGCTATTATTTGTCCCAGTTTGGAATCTATTCCCCAAGTATCTGAAATGACTTTCTAAATTGTTGAATTTACCCCCAAGCTGATGCTAGCATGTTAATTGGGTTTATTTTAAAATTAAATGTCTGGCAAATAAATAAATAAAATATACCCTATAACTAAATGCGTCTTTTAATATACTTTAACATTTAAATACCATCTGCTACATTTTTCAAGCAACCTGGATTGATGTTAAATCAAAAATTGCCTTGGAACAGGATCCTGGAGACTAAAAAGTGTGTTTACTCTATCAACATGCATTGTGTCATACTTAGGTCATTTAAAGCTTCTAAGAATCAAGATTCTCATCAGAAATTTTTCATACCATTTTATTTTAATGCTTTTCTATCTTAGAATTTAAAAGGCAAGCAGTCTCTGCTACCATTTTCAAAAACAAAGAACTTCAAAAGAAACCATGGTGATATACATATGGACAAAGTCTTTACCATCTACAAGTAATGGGATGATCATTACTCTAACCCTCAAAGGGAAAGATGTCATTGTCAAGGAAAAAGAAGGGCTAGTCCTTTAGCTACATATTATGTATCCAAAGGTTTTCAAGCAGCTGGAGTGACTCTTTAAGTGTACAGTTAGGGTCAACTCAACAATGTTTTATTAATACCTCTCTGTGCATTAATTTTGAGGTATATTTTCAAAAAATCTCATTTTAAATGATCAAAAATAAATATTATACTTATACACATAGAAAACTCACTAGCAGGTATGCTCTTCAGTACATATTTTTAATAGATAACACCTTCATCTTCCTTATTTGGAAAAATAAACTGCTCCCTTTGACCCCAGAAATGCCAGTACTAAGTTTATATCCCAAAGAGATCAAAGGAAAAGGGAAAAAGACATTTGTGTATACAGATTTATAGCATCTCTTTTTGTGATGGCAAAAAATTGAAAACTTATGGGATGTCCTTCAATTGCTGAATGGCTGAACAAGTTGTGGTATTTAACTTTAATGAAATATTTTTGTACCATAAAAAATGACAAAAAAGACAAACACAGAAAAGCCTGCAAAGACTTATATGAAGTGATACAAAGTGAAATGAGCAGAACGAGGAGAACATTAAACACAATAACAGCAATAATGTACAATAATCAATTGTGAATGACAACTATTATCAGGAATGAAAAGATCCAAGACAATTTCAAAGGACTCATGAAGGAATAGGCTATCCACTACCATAGGAGGAATTGAAGGAGTCTGAATGCAGATGGAAGTATACTATTTTTTACTTTATTTCCTTCATGAATTTTTTCCCACATAAAAGATGTCTTCTTTCACAAGACAAAAATTGAAATATGTACTGCATGATAGCACATGTATAACCTATATCATATAGCCTGCTACCTCAGGAAGGTGTAAAAGTGAAATTTGGGAAATGTATCAAACTACATTTCCCGTGATCCAACGTGGTCCAACTGGTTTCCGTTTCCGGGTTTTTGGGCATGGGGAGGCCTACGTCTTGACGCAGGGAAGAGTTTATAATCTCCTGGGCTAGGAGGGAGCTCTCTCTCTTGGCCAGCAGACTGGAGACAGGAAACAGGAGACAGTAATGGTGAGGGCGGCAGTTTTGAACGCTTACAAGTGCGTGGTCTAATGATTTTATCTATCAGCATAGCTTTAATTAAAATACTAATTTATAATATTATAGCAGCCTTTATCATTTTTCATATTTATAAAGGGGAAAAGGGAGGGAGGGAAAAAACATGGATCACAAAATGTCAGAAAATGATTTTTTTAAATTGTATCTACATATAAAAGGGAAAAATATAATTAAAAAATCAATGAGTCAGGAAGACCTCAGGAATACTCCTGAGACTTGATGAGTTGTGCAGCCCTGTGCAAGTTATATATATTATATTCACCTGAAACACAGGGACTGTTGAAGCAAATTATGGACCAATAGCAGTTTATTTGTTTCATTATTTTTTAATATTTAAAATTTCTAACATTTATGTGGCACAAAGTCCTTTATAGCAATCTGGAGCACAAAGAAAATTGAAACAAATAAACTGCTATTGGTCCATAATTGGTATCAACAGTCTCTGCATTTCAGGTGAATAACCAGAAGCCAAGTCTGCATAATAAAATTGGAATCACGAAGATAATGACTTTCAGTCCTGGAAAGAATTGGTCTGTGGGTCAGGGTACTGCCTTTGATCACTGGTATTTGATGAGGATGCACAGGACATGGTATTTGACTCCCTATACTATCTCCCAGTTAAAAGGGGAGAAGTTGAACCAGTCATTGTTAATGGGGCTATAAGGAAAGTGGAATGAGAACCAGTATAGATAGTTAAGCTTTGACTGTCTTTTTGAGTAATTATAGATCATATTTTCCTTAAAATGGTTTGGTCCACAAATATATACTACATATGTACTTGCATATATATATATATATATATATATATATATATATATATATATCACACACAAACATATATACAGTTGTCCCACCTATATCCCAGTTCACTTACAGGGTTTAAAAAAATTATATCTAATTCTGTATTTCAGAGTTACACTTATCACAGCACACTATTGACTGATGGAATGAAAGGCGACCAACCCACAGCGCTGTGTTCTGTGTCCTGGGCGCTGATTGGCTCAGCGACTATAAATTAATGAGTGTGGAAAAGATTTAGAGGAGAGTGGGAGGGTTTATAAAGCCTTAAAATATATAGAAATAATAAAATCAATATAATGCAGCTATTTGGTCTATTTTCACCTATCATGGGGAGTCTCTAGTATATAACTCCTGTGATAGGTGAGGGAACACTGTATACCTATATATGCATATGAATGCGTGTATTTTCTCCTGTTTCTCAAAGAAATTTTCCAAAATGTTTCTTGATGACAAATAATGTTAATTTTGGTTTTATAGATGTTTATTTTATACTTTTAAAAATCTTTCTAAAAAACATAAGGGTTTCTTTTGTTTTTTTTTTTTTATCAAAGATTTCTTATGTGTTTAGTGATATATTTCCATGGATTTTATTACTTTTGTTGCTAATATGTTTGATTCCCCCCACAAAGACCCTTTGCAATGCCTCATCATGACTTGTTGGTAATACTATATTATCAAAGTCAATGCCAGCAAAATTCAAGCAGTTTCTACTATGCTGAAAATGCTTCTACTAAGGGGCAGATGGGTAGCTCAGTGGATTGAGAGTCAGGCCTAGAGACAGGAGGTCCTGGGTTCAAATCCGACTTCAAACACTTCCCAGCTGTGTGACCCTGGGCAAGTCACTTGACCCCCATTGCCCACCCTTACCACTCTTCCACCTAGGAGCCAATACACAGAAGGTAAGGGTTTAAAAAAAAAAAAAAAGAAGAAGAAAAGAAAATGCTTCTACTCTGGTCTAGACAACAGAATTTTTCTGACTTCTGACAATTAGCCTAAGTACAGAAAAACTTTTGACTATTAAAGACCATTTGGTGATGAATTGTGACTAGCCTAAGTTATGGAAAAAGAAAGAAAGAAATTATGATCAGTATTTTGTGTTGCCTTTCCATTTCTGTAGTGACAGAAATAGAGGTAGAATGTCAACAAAAAGGGGCAGGAGCTTCTAAGAATGATATAGTTTTCACACTGTAAACATTAGCTTAGTTATTAACACCCTTTAGATGTGAACACCTTATCTAGTGTCCAAGAAACAGTTCTATTTAGACTGGAGGAACTCAACCGTATCAATCTTGATGTCTTTACTGTAAAATAAACCACAAGACAAAAGCAGAAGTTATAGCTAAGTGGAAGGATGACTCTCGTGTTCTTTTTGGGAATTTACATAAAAGAGTTGACAGAGCTGTTTTAAAGACAACAACAAAAATCCATAATTTCACAAAATATACAGTAATCTTTTATTTTAGTACTCGTGGTAAATATTTATAGACAGACTGCCATGTAAATAACTATAATTCATGCAACACCTGTTGCAAAGGACGAAGAGGTAGTGAAATTCTCTGAAGTATTTTCTAATAGCCTCCAAATTAATTCAACATACACTATGATCATCAGTGACTTCAATTCAGAGGACATAGTTGAGAATGAGGAAACATATGTTGGAAATTATGTTTCTGTAATGAGACATAAGAAATGACAAAAAGTTATAGCTCTCTACCTATTACAAAAAATGTATTAGAGGAAGATTCAGAGAATGCTGGACATCACAAATAAAATCTATTTAGATTAGAGAAGATTTTTGAAAAATTTATTAAGGACTTACCTTGTGACAGGCCCTGTGCTAAGTGCTGAGAGTGCAAATAAAAGGAAAAAGGGAAACAATTCCTGCCCTCAAAGAGCTGACATTCTTCTAGGAGAAAATAACACATAAAAGGCAATTGAGAGGGATGTAAAGGAGAGAAAGTGATAGAGTCAGGAAATGAACCAATTTAGGAAGGAACACATATAGTATGGGTACTTCCTCAGACAGAGTTTCAATGGAGGAATTCACCATTTGGAGGAGATCAGCATAAGAAAACCATTAAGGAAGAGGTAGAGAAGTAGCCTGAAGAGTACTGAATAACATATTTTTTAAAATAAATTTGTATATACTTTAACAGAGATGAAAATCATTCATTATAGATATGAGAGCTATTCCTAAATCATCTGTGTGCATAGACCAACAAATTATAAAAGGAAAAATATAACACAATCTAAAACTAAAAGAAGTCATAAAAATGAATGGGAGAAACATACTATTCAATTAAAATTACTCCATTTGTATTTACTTAAACTAGATGTTGATGATGAAAAACAGGAAAAGGATAAATGAAAAGATACTGATAGAATTACAAAAATTCTACAGAGAAGCTAACCTAATGCAGGTACATATAAAGGAGGTCTATATTGTTGTTATTCAGTCTTTTCTGCCCCCATTTGGAGTTCTCTTGGCAAAGATACTGCAGTGGTTTGCCATTTCCTTTTCCAGATCATTTTATAAATGAGAAAACTGTGGCAAAAGGGGTTAAGTAGCTTGCCTGTGTCTAAAGCCAGATTTGAATTCAAGAAGATGAGTCTTCCTGACTCCAGGTCCAGCATTTTATGCATTTAATCCACCTAGCCACCTCAAATGATAAATGTTTGCTCTCTAAATCATGATGTGCAATTGAATGAACAGCCTAGAAAGTTCCAATGATTTGGTATTAATAGAATTATAAATATAGTCAATGATACTCTAATTCTCAAATATTGAATATATATATATATATATAATTTCTATGACTTTCCATAAGTTTGTCAGAAAGAGTCTACTCAAAGTGCTACAGTTTTCCTGTTTTCTTTTGATATTGTGAAGATACTAATGAAGCATATTAATTATTAATTGTTACAATAAAAATCTGCAATAAAGAAAAACACAGGGACAAATTCCTGAGCATGATCAGTTTATTAGCAAGGCTAACAGTAGCCAAGGATACCTTTGACAGCCAAGAGGCCTTTTCTATACAGTTGAAAAGATGGAAAGTGCTAGTTTGTTATGAAAGCTAAACTAAGATAGTAATTGGCCTATATCAGAGATAAAGGTGGGCTTCTGTTTGACCTGACTCACATGAAAGGATCTCCAGTACCTATGGCAGTGGGAAAAACATTGAGTTGGTCAGCTTTTTCTGGAAAGTCCTACATTAAGCAATCACCTATACCAGAATGGTCCAGTGCTAGGCTTATAACCAGTCAGAACATCTTATAACCATGTTGATTCATCCTCCCTTCTGTCCTCTGAGGTAAGAGAGATTCTAGGCTACAGCTCAAGGAAATGAGGAAACTAAATTATTTTAAAGAAGTCAAACTAGCTTATATACTTTTATGTTAAGAAGTCAAAACATCTTTTTAAATCAAACTAATTACTAATTATTATTTCCAGTGATTAGATGCAATTTTCAATTATTAATTAATATGCAATATGTAATAGAGTATAATTTTTTAATTTCACAACTTCTAATTATCCCTCATTCTTATCATATGACTAACCCATCTTTTTCATTGATACTTTCCTAGGAGAATATCATCTACACTAGTTCTTTCTTTAGTTTGTTTTATAAATAAAAATAATAACCTTTATGACCACGTACTAAAAAAAAGTCTACCTGAAAAAAAAAGTTTATGTACTAATGGAAGACTTAAAAAGAACCTGAAAAAGTGGAGAAGAGGAGAGAGGAAATATTTGTGTGGGAGCTTAATGGAGAAAGAGGTGAGAAGACTTAAGAATGGAGCCCAATAAATGAGATCTTTAATCACTCAAAAGAGTTTGGACTATCTATACTTTAATACCTAAATGGATGACACTAATGATTAAGTCATGATGTGAACTTGAATGAACAACCAAGAGAACAAGAAAGGAATGAAGAATTGAACCTAGCTGGCTGGGAGCCTCTTCTGTAAGATGGAGAGTCAGTCAGAGGAAAAGTCTAAAAGAGCTGATGGATCTTTAAGGATGAAAATACTACTGAAATATGGCAGTCTAAGAAGTTTCCAGGGTGAGAAGGCTACTGGGTCATGGCAAAGAAAGGAATCAGGCAAGCCAGGTGAAGGAATCAGAGAGCAACAAAGGATATCTATTCCTTGGAGGTACATTCTAACAAAACATGTTGTATCCTATCTATGGATATGTGGGTCCTTTTCCCAACTTCTCAGTTGTTCTCTCTTGATCTCTGCCCTCCTCTACACCCAAGGTAAGTAATGTTCTAGAATGAGTAATTTAGAATCACCATCTTTATTTCAATCCTCTTCAATTCGGTTAGTTTCCACCACTTTACAGAAACTACTCTTTCTCAGCCACTTTTAATTGCATAATTCAGTGGTCTTTTTCTCAAACCTAATTACCCATAAACTTTATTAAGTATTGGATATTAGTGACTATTCACTTCTTTTTGATACCCTTTCCTGCATAGACTCCTTTAAAAAAAAAAAAAAGAAACAACTTATGTTCGCTTAGAATCAATGCTAGGTAAGTTTCAAGGCAGAAGTGTAGTAAGAGCTAAGCAATTGGAGCTAAATGATTTGCCCAGAGTCACAAAGGTAGGGCGTATCTGAGGTCATATTTGAACCCAGGACTTCTTGTCTCAAGGTCTAGCTCTCCATCCACTGAACCACTTAGCTGCCCCACTCCCATAGACTTCTGGGGCACTCTTTTCTCCCATCTCTTCTACCTTGCTGGCAACTCAATCTTTAATCTTTACTCTCCTTAGCTAAATTATCTTCCTCCTTCTGTCCCAGAGCTCTGCCTATGCCCTAATCTGTCTTCAGCCATTTTCTTTTCTATCTTCACTTTTCTTCTCTTTCCATTCTCTCCTTGGATTGTACTTACCCATTCCCACGATTTCAATTATCCAAGATACGAAATAATTAATTTAACTACTGGAGGGCAGGAACTGATTGATGTTTACTTTGTATTTTTAGCACATAGCATTATAACTGGCACACAGTGGGCTGTTAAAATATATTTATTGATTCAGATCAACCTAAACTGAAGTGAACTGAATCCTCTTTATGCAGACTCAATAGGCAATGAATTGAATGCAACTATAAATAAGATGTAAGCCATTTGTATCTTTCAAGGACCTGACCAAACTAATCTATTTTACTCCTATTCTAAATTTGTTTTATGTGTCATCATTGCTCCTCACCTCTCCTCTTTCCCTAACTGGGTCTACTTGAAGGTGGAAGGGGGTCGGGATGGGGGGAGAAGAAGAATGTTACAAATAATAAAAATCCAAAATTAAAAAATAAATGATGCCTGTGTCACAAAGCTTAAATAGCAGAATCCAGGCTCCTGGAATCCAGTCCATTTTTCCCTAGGCTACACTGGCTTCCAGCAAAGCAGATGCTTGAATTAGATTTTCAAAAGAGCCATTGTTCAATTGAGGTTTAACATGCATCTGTTGTTCAAGAATTTCAAATAGGCACTCAGAATGGAGGGTAATGAATTTAACCAGACAAGGAAGGGAGGGTCTTAGAGTATAGGGTATTCTCTAGCAAATGTAGAAGCTTTTCAAGTTTTAATTCCCTGGGTGGATTCTGATGTAAGTTGGGAGGAAACTTGAGAAAAGTTGGAGAATTCTGGTGTCTTTTGATAAAACTGACAGAGTAAGCAGTGGGGCATCATTTACTAAACTATAAGAATGGAAAGGCTACTTCAACCAAGCAATCATAGAAAAAATTATGTAAACCACAAGGAAACCAATTAAATTGGTTGTAATTATACAAATATAGAAATATATTAGATGCATATGCATAGATGGTTGGCATACATATGTTATATATACTTATGTATATAATTGTGATTATGTATATATTGCATATGTGCTCACATATATAATCTATACAGATAATCATACATATATATGAATTGACATATTTAATGTATATAGGAATATGTGGGTTCAAGTCTTGTCTCTGATAAAATCTGATATGTATAACCATCAGCAAGCAATATCACCTCCAAATGTCCCCAGGGAACTTTCTAAGATTAAAATACTTTTCATTTTTGTTGTTCAGTCCTGATTCTTTCTGATTAAAATGTACAGATGAATAAACGAGTTGCAGGAAAGCATCTGGAGCAGGAATTTCCACTCATGAGATTACTCAGAGCAATGAAAATTTTTTAAAAAAATATAGATCAGACACATGTACACACACACACACACACACACACACACACACACACACACACACACCCCACACTATACCTTTCATTAAGTTAAGTGAATGTTTCCCAAATCAAATTAATTACAAAGATATCTCTGAGGTCCTTTTCATCATTGTATGCCACCTCTCTGTAAAGGGACATATTCCCTTAGGAAGTCTTCATGGACTTTTGATTCCTCTGTAACTCAGAGTTAAATGGCATCTAAATGTGAAAATTCTGTTGTATTTGAGAAAGATGTTCTCTTTGAAGAGTGCAAGTCTGTAAAAGAAAGAATAGATGATTGGCCATGTGAATACATAAACATTTTTCTTTACAGATACTATCTAGATAGTATTTTATAAGAACTTTACAAATCTTGGATATCATTTTTAAAAGTACTAAAAAAACCCTAATTTATAAAAATTTTTAGGAAACATATCGAATTAAAAATATTTAGGCCTTCCAGAAGAGAAAAACCTTATGAATGGAGAGTTCTGTGGGGAGTTTTATGGAGTTTTTTTTTTTTTTTTATCAATTCATTTTAAATAGGACATCAACTGTGATACATGAATATGGCTCCCCAGACTCTACACAACCTCTAAGATCTAATTTCACTGAATTAACCCCTTATGATCAGCACCAGCAGCTAGGACTTCAGGCAGTCAAGGGTTACCAACAGCATAAAGCAATTTTGAAATGAGCTATTATTCAAGTTTCAACTGAAACTAAATTCTACTATCCAGAGTATGCTTTCTAAATAGAAATCATATATATGCATATGGTTTTTTTTTATGTATTTAATTATCCACAGTAGAATTCCTCAGGCTACCATAAACTCGTTAGAAAACAGTAAGGAATTGATCCAGCCTCCTGGAAAGATTTTACATAAGTCCACTTTACTGACTATGAAGTAGATCCCTGAAACCAACGTCTGGCTTCCGTGTGGTGGCATATTCTTTGATCAATATACATAGTGCATTGCAGTGCTGATTGCGTTAGGAGGAGACATAGCAATAATTTCTTTAGTTGTTGTTTTTTTTTTTTTTATCATTTTTAAACTGCTTTACTTACATTATATTTTTTGATCCTTGCTGCCCTTCTGTGAGGCCAGGAATATTATTTCCAGAAAACTGAGGCTAAGCAGAGTGAAGTAACTTGATGAAGGTTATATATGTGGCTAAGGCAGGACTGTGAATTCACGTCTTCCTGCCTTGGTGTCCAGAGTTCTATCAATCACCATGCTGACCCCAATAAAATGGGGACATAATGGGTATTCGGTAAATGTTCTGAGTGATAATGATGATTGCTTCTTATGCAACTGATAGCGCCAGACAGTCACGATTCCAGTGCTAAATATTGCAAGAGTTAATATTAAGTCAAGTGATATTGAAAGGGATGTGTAAAGTTTCAGGACATTAATGACTCCATCTCAAGGCTGGCTGGATGAATGCTGATGTGTGGACTAGAGATAATAGAAAGGGCAAGATTAGAGAGAGCTGTGAAATGCATTAGAATTGCCTACAACTTGTGCATGTTAATTAGGATAGAGCAGGTTGGACAGAGTTCCTTTTGGAGTTTTCTTCAAGGAATGGTTTCCTGAAGCTTAACACAAACTAATGACTTTCCTTTTGGTGATGTCTTTTTGAATCTTTGCTTCCTGATTTTTACCAAGTCACTGTCAAAGATGCTTGCATTTCATCTTAAGTGGGAGTAATTATACTCTGAATTTGCTTTGGACCATCCCTCAAAGTGGAGTATCTGACGTGAGACGGAATTTAATGATTTGGGGAGTGATTTTCTCTAGATCAAGAGTTCTGAACCTTTTTTGAGTCATGAACCCTTTGGCCATCTGCTGAGATCTAAGGACCCGTTCTCATAGTGTTGTTGTTTTTTAAGCCATAAAATAAAATACATAGGATCACAAATGGACTAAAGTTGAAATACAATTCTCAAATGTTAAAAACAAAAATATTCACAGACCTTAGGTTAAGACCTCTTGGTTCAGATCCACTTTAGTGTGCTTCTTTATAGGATTGGCAAAACATCCCTTAGTTCTATAGCAAAGAGAGAAATGATGTCATAAATAGGATTCTAGATAAAATAAAAAAAAGACCCCAGTTCAAATCTTGTCTCAGATACATTAGCTGTATTGTATAAATCTTTAACCTCTCTTTACTTCAGTGTCCTCATTTGGAAAATTAAATGATTATTCTGGGTGGACTCTATGGCCCTTTCTAGCACTCTATAAATGGTTTTAATCACTCCAAAAACCATTTGAAATACTTTGGTATGTGCCTTACTAACAAGAGCTATGAAATATATCATCAGTGTAGATGAGACTAGTGGGGAGAGTAGTTATTCTACCCACCATTCTATTTTTAGAAATTATTTTTGCTACTTCAGTGCTAAGTTCTATTTCTATGCTGATAAAAGACTGCAAGTACTATCAGTTTCCTCTCAATCCCAAACCCTCTAAATCTAGTGCCCTGAGCAAAGGACCAGAGTCTTGCCCTAGTTACAGGCTAAAATATCTTTTTGAAGGACAAAGAGCAAATAACCATAAAATTATTTTTCACTACCAGTTTCAAATAGAGCCTTGAAACTGAAATGGAAGAAAAATGGAAATATTGTCCTGACTGACCTCTAATGTCTCTTCTTTGCCCTCTAAGCTACCTTCCAGCTAAATGTTGCTGAATCTAAGTAATGGTGTGTCTCTGCCCCCTCACAGCGCAGGTTCTTCCTTTTGCTCAGAACTGCAAGATTAATCACTTCATGGGATGTCACCAGTGCAGCAACAGGAATTGTTCTGTTGTCATAAATTCACTCAGAAGGACTTCATGGTGGAATCAAAGGGCTCATAGTTAACGAAGAAGGGATGTGTGAAAGGAAGCTTTCATTTAAGCACGAGAGTTTTGAACATTTTCAAAGCCAGTCAAAAACAAATGCAATGTATGATTTCTTTTCAAGACTCCTCCAATGTGAGAGTTAATTTGCAAAAGAAAATATGCACAGACAATAACCATGTGAGCCCTTAGAAGAACGGGACATTTGGAATTAGAGTTTCTAATGAATGTACAATCTGCCTGAGGATATTTTAGTCAATGTTGGAACCCTTCTGGCATGATTACTAAAGATTGTTATAGTTGATCAGCTCTGAATTCTCCTATCCTTAATGATTTTTCAGAAGGGTTTTTGAGGTACTTAATCAAGAATTTATCACTTCTCTTCCCCCAAGTCAGACTTCATCCCAGAAGATTCTTCACAGAAAAGAAGTTGCATATATTTCTAAAAATAAACACTTTGTTTTCATCACAACTGTTGTTCTGCTGAAGCAAAAAAAAAAAAAAAAAAAGTGGAGAGGGAGGGAAAGAGAGAAAGAGAAAGCAAGCAACCATTTAAAGTATTCATGAGCTGCAGAGAAATCTGAAGGGCTGTGCTTCTAATACTCAACATCTGTCTTTAAAAACATATCAATCACATGATCACTAACAGCTGTTGCATTAGACTTTTAATCAGCCATGATTTTCAAAAGGGAGAAAGAATGCCATTGGAACAGTCGTCGGAAAGTTATTGCTTAGAATGCAAAACCTCGGCCCTGGCAACCAGAGTCCAATTTTAAAGAGACAAAACTTTACTAAGCGTTGTAAAAACTGTTCATGTGTAAAGTACTTTGCTATAAACAGCATAAACTGTCCCATATGTAAGAAAGCAGAGGGAAAACAATGGACATGCAAAACAGATTCTAAATGATACACTTAATGTGATATGAAGTATATTTAAATGCAGTTCTGTCCAGGCATCCAAGGCCAGTGAAACACCCAGGCACCACATCTTGAATCATAGTTGATACTGACCAGTTTGAGCATCCTCAAGCCCTTAGGATTTGTTTCTTCCTCACGTTACATAACTCCTGCAGATGTTATTGGAAATTAATAATCGATGTGGGGGTGGGAAGCAGAAAATGTGGTGATTTTACAAGTACTGGAAAAGAAGGAAATGACTCCTCCTCCTTTTCATTAACTTGAATTTTTCTTGGAAAAAGTTTCTGGATCATTTCCCTTTCAGGGATGAGACATGGTGACAACATGTTTAAAATGCAAGTGTTTTAGTATTACAGATTATTCCAAATATATATATATTTTTTTAAAAGGGAGCTTTAGCCTGAGCATAAGATATTTTTCAGAATTCTCAGTGTTTACTCGAGTTGATGTTCACAAAGGAGTTGCCAATGTTCATTTAGATTGCATGAGAGGCTGGAATTTACAAGTGACCATTCCTAGTGAAACCAAGTTATTTATAGTCTCACAAGAATGTGTAGCATGAAGGATTCTCTACCTATCTGCAACTTGTTATGCTGGTATCAGTAAAAATGTTTCTTAAATAATAGTTTAAAATTTGTGATTAAACTTCTTTTGAAAGCTCAAATTAAATTTAGTGTATAAAATATCACATCACCAATTATACTGATAACAAGCTAATCTTTTCTTTTATCCTATGGAATGGTTAGAAATACTATAAATATCAATTTTACATAGCATTTGCATCTGTTTTATCTCAGTAAAGTGTCGTGAAACTTGGTAATGTAACTTTATCAAGTAATTTTGCTATTTGCAAAAAATGGGTCAGTAGAACTTATGTTATTTGATATTAACTCTATAGTAACATATATACCAATGATATATTAATAATGTGAATTATTAAATATTAATACATGTGGGGAGATATTTATATAATAATGTTAGGAGAAAACTACACAGAAAAAAATTATACGATATAGAGATGCTGATTGAGACACATCAATTTCAGGTCAGTTGTCATATGGGCAACACTGATATTTTCTCATACTTTAGTTGAAATTCTCATAGAGATAGGGATCTGTCAATATGGTAATGTTACCTAAGCCATTATTTCCAAATACCATCAAATTCTGTCCCCTAAAAGTATAATAAATAATTTATTTAGCAAGTAGAACAATACTGAGATTATGAAAGTGTAGCAGAATTAGATATTTTTATTATGGTTCATGCTATCATGATACATGGTATATACAAGATATGTTCCCCACCAGAGTTCAGAGAAATTTATTTTATATTTCATGGCCTCATACTTTAGTCTAAAGATGAGAAGAGACTGAATGATTATAACAGCTTTAATCTAATCTATTCAAATAAAATGTCAACACTAAAAAATGGGAAATCCAAAGAAGGCAAAGTCATTAACATTGATTATTACTATTATCTGCAATAGCTTAACTAATGTAAAAATAATCACTACAATAAGAAGGCCAAAATTACATTAAACTACATAAAACAGCAAATGTTATATCCTGGCCAAGCAAAGACACATATTAACCCACTTGGCAACTAGCTTGGAATAAATAGCTTCAAAAAGTCAATAATTCTGTGATCTCATCTGTTTGGATATGTGCTTTCCAAATCTCAACACCAAGAAATTATATATTAAATTAATCCAAACCTTCTCTTCTTTGGACTTATTCTCATAAATTCTCTCCAGGATTTCAGTGTAGGGAGGGTTGTTTCTGTAGCTGTCCAAACATGATCTGAATAATGATATAGCAGACAAGCTATCCATCAGGTATCCCTCACTCTTGCTATTTGACATGCTTATTTGTATTTCTACTCATATATGTCTCTGATAGCTTTTATTTTACTTCTTGTGCATAATTAGTCATTTACAATATACTGCCATCTATTGATGCCTGTCAGGCTTCTTTCTGTTGCCCTCTGCATGACTCATAATCTTGATTCCTTGGAGATTTTAGCATACTCCATGATTCCATATAGCACTCAGCAAGAATATTCATGTTTAAAACATGGGGTTTCATTTCTAGAAGAAATCTAAGGTAATTAAAGTGCCACACAATTTCCCAAGTGCAATTCAGTTTGCTATCACCTTATTCATTTCCGAATATGAATGAATTTAAGAATCTCCAGTGTTCTAGAGTTTGATGTAATAAATACAATGTCATCTGCAAAGAGTATTTATAGAACCTCCCCATCTATAGAAAAATCACTCTTCCATTTGGATTATGTGCTAGAAAATATCATTGCTTGACAATGAGAAATAACTATAGCAAAAATATTTTATGCACAGTAGTTGGCAAATAGCAAGCACTTAATAAATGCTTGATGACTTGATTTGTCTTGGCACTAATAATCAAAGGTCCTTCAAAATTTTCTGTTGTGACATATGTTTATATATTTGTAAATATTCATCCATTTCACCTAGGTTGTCAGATTTATTGTCATATAATTGATCAAAATAGCTCCTAATGATTGCTATAATTTCCACTTCATTGGTGGTAAATTCACCTTTTTCATTTTTTTATACCAGGAATTTAATTTTCTTCTTTCCCTTTTAAAATAAAATTAACTAAAGCTCTCTCTTTTTATTTATTTTTTCATAAAACTCACTCCTAGTCTTATTTATTAGTTTGATATTTCACTTATTTTTTATTTTATTGGTTTCTCTTTCGATTTTTTTAAAATTCCAAGCTAATCTTTAAATGGAGACTTTAATTTGG
The DNA here is from genome assembly GCF_016433145.1 of Gracilinanus agilis. Lineage (NCBI taxonomy): Eukaryota > Metazoa > Chordata > Mammalia > Didelphimorphia > Didelphidae > Gracilinanus > Gracilinanus agilis. The sequence continues at coordinate 99,849,310 of NC_058133.1, read as the reverse complement.
TTTTCCTACTTTTTTTAGTTGCATGACCAATTCATTAATCTTCTTTTTCTCTGTTTTATTGACATAAACATTCAGAGATAGCTCTTAAATTCTGATATGTTTTTTGTTCATTCTCATTCTCTTTAATGAATTTATTGATTATTTATATATTTTTTTCTTCGACACACTCTTTTTTAAAAAATAGATTATTTAGTTTCCAATTAAGTTTTAATTTGCCTTTCCATGGACCCTTGTAGATAGTAATTTGCATTGTATTATAATTTGAAAAGTATGCATTTATAATTTCTGTTTTCATGCATTTGATTATGAAGCTTTTATGCCCTATTACACGGTCAATTTGTGTCCATGTACCTTGTACTACTGAAAAGAAGACACATTACTTTTCTATTCCCATTCAATTTTCTCCAAAGATCTATTAAATCTAACTTTTCTGAAATTTCACTCACTTCCTTTATTTTATTTTTGTTTACTTTTTATTAGATTTATCTAGTTCTGAGTGGGGAATTTTGAGGTCCCCACTACTATAGTTTTACTGTATTTCCTCTTGAAGCTCATTTAATTTCTTCTTTAAAAATTTTTAGGCTATCCCATTTGGTGCATATGTGTTTAGTACAGATGTTACTTCATTGTTAATAGTACCCTTTATCAAGATGTACTTTCCTTCCTTTATCTCATTTAATTAGATCTATTTTTCTTTAACTTTATGTGACATCATGATTGTACTTCCACTTTTTTTTTTTACCTCAACTGAAGCACAACTGATTCTGTTCCATCCCCTTACCTTTATTTTATGTGTGTCTCCCTGCCTCTGGTGTTTCTTGTAAACAACACATCATAGGATTCCAGTTTTTAATTCATTCTGATGTCTATATCCATTTTATGGGTGAGTTCATCCCATTCCCATTAATAGTTATGTTTATCATCTGTGTATTCCCTTCAATCTTATTTTCCATTTTGATCCTGCTCTTTCTCCTTTCACTCTGTCCCTTCTCACAAATGTTTTGTTATTAATCACCCCCATTTCTCTTCCCTTGAATTAATCCCCTCTCCACCCCCCCCCATCTTATTCCCCTCCTACTTCTCTATAGTGTAAGATAGGATTGCATACCCTAAAGGGTATAGTTGTTATTCCCTTTCTGAACCAATTATGTTAAGAGTAAAACTTAAGCATTGCCCATCACTACCCTCATCATCTCCTCAACTGTAATTATTGTTTTCATGCCTCTTTAGGTAAGATAATTTATCCCATTTTACAACTCTCTTCCCTTTTCTCTCAGTGAAATCCTCTTGTTCACTCTTGTTTTTTTTTGGGGGGGGGCATATCACATCATCCCAAACAACTTATTCTTGTACCCTCTATGTCATCATTTCATGTGGGAATATAAACAGTTTGATCTAATTGAATCCCTTAAATTTTCTCTTTCTTTTTTATCTTTTGAGTTTTCTTTTGAGTCTTCTATTTTTAATTCAAACTTTCTGTTTAAGTCTGGTCTTTTTATCAAGAATGCTTGGAAATTTTCTATTTTATTAAATGACTACTTTATAGTCTATACAGTCTTTATATTACAAATATTTTTCAATGAGATATTTCATATTTTCTTCTATTCTAAAAATTTGTTTCATTGTTTCTTGATATCTCATGAAGTCATTAACTTCTATTTGCCCAATCCTAATTTATTAGAGATTATTTCCTTCAGTGAGCTTTTGAACCTCCTTTTCCATTTTGCCAATTCTACTTTTTAATAAACTCTTTTCTTCATTGGATTTTGTGCCTTTTTTTCCATACAGTCCATTGTGCTTTTTAGTCTGTTATTCTCTTCTTGCATTACTTTCACTACTCTTTCCCATTTTTCTTCTGCATCTTTTATTTGATTTATTAATTCCTTTTGGAACTCTTCCAGAGTGCATTCCCCTCCATCTTATTCCAATTTTTCCTTGAAGTTTTGATCTCACTGTCCCTTTCTGATTCTGTGCCTTGCTCTTTTTTGTCATCATAATACTTTTCTCTGGTGAGGTAGCATTTTTTTCTTCTGTTTGTTCATTTTCCTAGCATTTTTTTAACTTGTATGTTAAAAGTGGGCCCTGTTCTTAAGGTAGAAAAGACACTCTATTAAACTTTAGTTGTTTTTTTTTTGTTGTTGTTGCTACCCTCAGTTCTAGTTCTGAGTTTCAGCAAGTTTTCATTCTTCCAATGTGGTATGATGAATGTGAACTAAGAGCTTTGAAAGCCATCTCCCAATGCTGATTCATTCTCCTCTAAGGTCTAAGGATGGCTTACAGAGCTCAGAGTACTGTGAGCAACCTTGAACTAGGAGTCACATATGTGGTTTTGCTGCAAGTTGTGCTTTCCTCTTATCCCAGTAAAATGGACTCTCTCTGCCTACCTTCAATGTTGTTTTCTGCAGCAGAGTTGCTTACTCCATCCCCTTTTTGGTTTCGTCACTTAGGTATTCATTTTGAGACATCATTTTCAATTTGTTTTAAAAGGATTCTCAGAACAGTTCCAGCTTTCCATGCTTCTACTCATCCATGTTGGCTCTACCATTATTGCTATTGTTATTTAGATGCTTTGAGTCAAGTCTGACTCATCCAAATCCTTTGGGATTTTATTGACAAAGGTACTAGACTGGTTTGCCTTTTTCTTCTCTAGCTCTATTTTTTGGTAAGGAAACTAAGGAAAACATAGATCAATGACTTGCTAAGGGTCATACAGCTAATAAGTATATGAAGCTAGATTTGAACTCAGGAAGATGAGTCTTCCTTACTCTATGCCTGGTGCTTTATTCATTATACAATATAACTATTGTTGATAAACAAATAATTATCACAGTGGAAAATTATTTTTCTGTATCTTTCAGTAAATAGTATAACCATAAAATTATAGTTGAATAAAAAATATCATTTATGAAAGCTTGTCTATTCTCTTTGAAAGCCATTTCCCAAGTTGCCTTTAGTACATGTATAAATCATTTTCCTAAAAGCTTTATAAGGATGGAAAAGTAGGTATATGGATCAATAATTGGTGATTTTTTCTTAATCAACTTTTAAAAATAATATTAGTATGTCATCCTTCTATCAGATATCTTTAAATTCAGTCTCTCAAATCCACTAAAATTGTACCATTTCCAATATAGATATAATTTTGAAATAATTGGTCTCGTCCAGTTGCTCCTATTTATTTGGTTTTATTTGGTACCATTTCAACTTTATCATGGAGCACATATGGGATTGTGGCATTAGGATCCAAATGTGTTAATTTTGCTATTATTGGTAAGGGAAAGGGTTGTTAAACATTTTGATGGATATTTTCCTTTTTCCATGATTATTAGAATTCAAAGGCAGTATAAAATGCTCTGGAGGGGCTTTTGGCAAAATAGCTAAATGTGAGATTCTATATAAGCCTCACTTCCAAAATTATCACTTCAAAACAATAAGATATATAACAAATAATGTAATAAAAATTAGAAGAAAAGGAAAGGAAAAATTAACTGCAGATTAATGCAAAGCAAGCATCTATGATAATAGCTTTTTTTTTTCATTATGCTCAATATATTGGAATCTTCCTCTATATTTTTTTCAAGCCCATTTTCTAAGCACATCGTGGTCCTAGCATCATTTGTCACTGTATCTTCCTTTTACTTTTCCTGCCAGACATTACACATTCATTAATATGGGTTTGGAAAGCAAAAGATGGTGCTGGTGGGGTGGAGAGAGAGAGAGAGAGAGAGAGAGAGAGAGAGAGAGAGAGAGAGAGAGAGAGAGAGAAACAAGGATAGAGACAGAGAGAGATGGGAGGAAGAGAGGAAGTGAGGGAGACAGAGTTAGTTCAATTTGCCCAGAAAAAGGAGTATGTATATTGGAATGTAGTCCAGGACAGGAATGTAACCATGTGGAGACCATTAGAACACTCAATGGTGGAGTTCTATAGAAAAGCAAAGAGATTTTTGAAAAAAAAAATGATCTGGACAAAGTTTTTGTATAACCTCAAATCCTACTCAGCATTCCATAACAGCTAAAAATATAATAAGCAAACTAAAGGAATAAAATAAGAGCAAAAGTATCAGGAAGAATGAGGAATTCTGGAAAGATAGCAAAGTGAGAGGTTGCATTTAAATTTAACTCCTTGACAAAGTACCAAGCAAGAAGCTCACCAAATTAAAGGAATGATAACAAGCATAAAAGAGAGTAGAAAAATGAAGACATGAAAGGCAGGACATCACAGAAAAATCATCAGTAATGATATGAAAGAATAAAAAATAAACAGGCAGTCTAGGTTTAGGTATAATAAAATAAATAACACTACAAAATAAAGTACAGTGATGAAGAAATTTCTGATGGAAAGGAAAATATAACAATATATTTTATAGGAAACCCAGAAGTAATGGAAAAACTTTTAGAAATTCTAATATTGCTCATAAAGCAAATGAGATAATTAAAGAATTAAAATTAGAAAGGATAAAAATTATGGAAGAAATTTGTGCCTTCAAATAATAGATTTTTTAAAAGACAGGGAAGAGTAGAGAATTAAAAACCCATGATATAGAATGATTATAATGGTGTAGTTATTCTGAGAAAGATAATTATGGATTTAGAAAGAAAAATACTAAGGTTTAAGATGACAAAAAAGCAAAAAGTGAAAATACAACAAAGGAAGTATATGACATATCCAGAATTCCTAATTACTTGAATATAGAATGCAAAGATCATTTCAAAGTGCAAAATATTCTAAAATAAAGTCGTGATATCACAATTAAGGAAATAATGAATGAAAAGTGTCCAAAAAATTGGACATAGAAGGAAATGGAAGGAAATTTACTGAGTAAAAGAACCCTCAGTACATTGTCAGAGACACCTTAAACTCTAGACATAAAGAAATGTGTTGATAAAAGGGAAAATCAACCTCAAATGTCAAAAATAGGCATTCTAGGGAAGGATTATTTGGGAATCTAAAAATTATTTGAAGTCATATAAAACATTTTTATTTGTGATGTCAAAAAAATGGAATATGACATTCTGGAAATGAAAGGAGGTCATTTTATCCCTTCAAAATTAAATTTCCACCAAAGTTGAGCCTTGGCCTCATTGGAAACCATAGACTTTCATTGAAAAGAAAGGAATTTGAGTGGGGATAAATAAGGGATAAGTTAATAAACTCCTATGTTGCTGGTTAGAGAAGGAAAAGGAGAGATGAAAAGAAAAGGAAAAACATTTGATCATCAAGGGAGAAAGGAAGAGTAAAGAAGAAAAAGGGAATAGGAAAAATTTATGTCAATTACAGATCATCAGTGCAAGTCCTGTTGCACTTCCTTTATATCCTTTTTTTTTTTAATGGAGAAAGTTAGCCAAACAGAGGATACAGCATAGAGGTTAAAGAAGAGAGGAAAATATATACAATTAAAAATCAAGAACACAGATAGGATAATGTCATTCATCAAATGGGAAAAGAAATAGTTCAAGGAAAAAATCCACACAAGTTTATTGTTTTTAAATGGTAAACTTAAAACAAATATTCATGGAATCAAAATTAGGGACTACAACAAAATGAAAAATTAAAGCAAGTAGCAATTATGATTACAGAAAAAAATGACAATAAAAGTAAACATTGAATAGGAGGCCAGAGAAATTATATTATGCCCCAAGATAACACATCTAAGCCATCAGTATTAATAACATGTTTGTCTGTGCATGTAGTATGCATGCGTCTGAGGGTATGCACTGAATGAAATAGTATAATAAATAATATCTAAATATTTGATGGTAAAGTTCATTGAATTACAAGCAAATATAAAAAGAAAAACTACTGAAGAAAGAGAATTCATTGTCTTCCTTTGTTGTCTTGATACATCTAGTAAACAAGAAATAAAATAAGAACCTGAATAGAATTTTTGAAGTTAGATCTCTCATAATTTCTGAAAAGGAATAGAAAGCATTATGTTTGTAGATAGAAAGACAGAGAAATCGACAGAGAGATTGATATATACATACATACATACATAGATAATTCTCTATTTTTAGATAAAAAAAAAAAGAAAAAAAGGGGCAGGTAGGTGGCTCAGTGAATAGAAAAGGCCTGGAGAAGGGAGGTCCTGGGTTTAAATATGGTCTCAGATACCCCTTATCTGTGTGATCCTAGTCATTTAACCACAATTGCCTAGCCCTTACTACTCTTCTGACTTGGAATCAATATTTGGTATCAATTCTAAGATGGAAAGTAAGGGTTAATTTTTTTAATTAAAATAAATCTATTTTTGATTCAACATGCAAATTTATTTTAAGTTAGTCTGGTCATGATTACAGATTGATTTTTCATCATCTTCATTGAAAATCTGAAATTGAAATTCAAAATATAGCAGTCTGCCTACACAATAAACAACTGTGAAGTTCAAGAACTTATGGAAAAAACAACATTTGTTTGAGTTCATTTTTCTATCTCTCTCTCTCTATCTATCTATCTATCAATCTATCTGTCTATCTGTCGAACTATCTTATCTATTTCTTTGTTTTTCTAGTATATGGTACTAGAAAAATTACTGTCTCAGTGTGAAAATCTCACAAACAAATGCAAAAAAGCAGGAATATTAAAAATAATATAATTTATTGGTAACAATTCAATAAATACATTCAATAAAAGACCTTTGGAAAAAGATTAAGAATTAATTGGAAATAATAAAACAGTACTATAAAATTGGTAGTGGGTGGGTCAAAGAACAAATCACTATATTTAAACCTAGGACTTCTCTTTTCTAGTCCTGGCTCTGTATCCACTGAGATACCTAGCTGCTCCATTTTTTCCTTTTCCTTTTATTTTTGGATAGATAGTATTTATCATTAAAGAAAATTCCAACAATTAGACAAAAAATGAAAAATGTTGGGATCCAGCCAAAGAAATTATTAAGAGGAAATTTATATTTCTTAATAACTTCAAATAAAGAGAAAGAATAGATCAATAGACACATACCTAAAAATAACTAGAAAATATAAAACAAGAAAATAACTAGACAAGCAACAATTATGTATAAAATGAAATTAGAATGTAACAAAATCAGATTTTTTTAAATGTAGAAAAATCTCTAGTCAAATGATAAAGAAAACTGGTATGTATTTTTTGAACCTAATCAAATATAGTTTGTTAGAGAGAAAGAGATAAAGGAACAAAAGAAGACACAGAAAGAAATACAAAAGTGAACCAAGTTCATAGAGAAGATAAAATAAAGGGATCAATTATAAAATATTTTGTCTCAGTATATGTTAATAAAATTTAAAACTATGAGATGGATGAATATTAAGAAAACAAGAAACAGATTACTTAAATAACCCTCAGAAAAAGAACTTGAACAAATCATAAATATACTTCCAAATGAAAAGAAAATCCAGAAATGGATGAATTTACGAGTGAATGTTATCATACTTTTGGAAAAACAAAAGTTAATTCCTATATTAGGTATGTAATGAGTAAAAGCAAGGAAAGAATGGATTTCCTAGACTCCTTCAGTCTTATAAATATGGTTTTCATACCTAAACCAGAGAGAGACAAAATAGAAAAAAATTTAATATTAATGCAGAAATATTAAATAAAATATAAGGACATCCCTTTAGCACATTAAAAAATATATATCCATTGTTACCAAGAGTGTGCAGAGTATTTGAGAAAGACTGGTACCTCCTGCCTGAGGAACTTCTGAGTCATTTTCATAGTCACTTTCCTGCCATCCAGCTCTCACCTGTGGCTCCAGGAAGGTATAGCATGCACAGTGACCACATCTTGCTAACTCATCTCAGCAGATGGGCCAAGAGGGTATACAAATAGGTCTCAAACCTGTCAGTGACTTAAGAAGGTGTCTACTCCAGGCATATTAAGACTTTCCCCAACTGAATGGAAGAATGAGAACATTTGTTCTCGGGGCCATAAAGGTGGTGGAAGTGGCTGCTATGGGAAGCTTAGAGTTTGGTTCAGACATTGAAGTAATCAAAATCATTTATCATTTGAGGCTACTAAAAAGTATCTTGACTATTGTCTTGCTATTAGACCTCAATGACTCTGGAAGAGAGAATGACAATTTTGTGTAACTCTGCCTCACTTAAATCCAATTTATGTCTTGTTCAAAAAGACATCATCCATAGTAATATTATTTTGAGTCTTTTTCTGTACAAAGGACAATAAACAAGCAACCAGAATTGTTACCAAGCTGAATTTGTACAAGGAGAACAGGATTTGTTCAGTAAAAAGAAAATTATGAACTAGACCTGAAAACTGCATTTGGGGGATGGGGATGGGGGTAGTAAAAGATAGAGAGTAAGGGATCTAAGTTGACATTTGGTTTCCTTGTTTGACTGACTAAAAGGGTGGTGGTAACCTTGTTATTACTAAGGAAGTTAGAGAGGAAGGTTTGGGAGAAAATGAGTTCAGTTTCACATATATCAATTTCAGATGTGGGGCATCTAGCTCAAAATGTCTAATAGGCAGTTAGAATTGCAAGAGTAAGGTCTGAAAAGATGTTGAAGCTGTACAAGAAGATCTGAGAGCCATTTGCATAGAGATGTGTATTATTTAAATGTATTGGGGTTCTATTTGGAAGTATTGAGCCTCAAGATATGTAGTGTTTGACAAACTTCCTGTGGACATGTGGGGGACCTTGGAACTATATTTCCCATGATCCAATGGGTTTCCAGTGTCTGACGTGATAACGTCAGACAATGGGAACCAATGTATAGCGCAGCTTAAATTGGGAGGGTGGGCTTGAGATGAGGGTCTTTGCTACCTGAGCGGGCTTGCTGGCATACGAGAGAGACAAGATGGAAGGAGATAGGTACTGGCGAGCATTTTGAATAGATTTCTTACAGGTGCGTGGTCGATTTATCTCTATCAGCATAGCTTTAATTAAAATACTATTTTCCCTTATAATATCAGCCTTCATCATTTTTAAAAATAACAGATGATAACTGAAATCAAAAAGAAAATTCCAGTTGCTTGATGACTACCAGGAGTCAGCAACACTAATAAATTGGTAGTTGAGTTGTGAATTAGCCCAATATTTCTGTAAATTAATTTGAACTTATACTTGAAAAGTAATTATACTGTGCATATCTTTTGATTCAATAATACCACTAATAGGCATATATCTTGAAGAGATCAAAGAAAAAATTGTTACATTATAATTTGTTTATTTTATAATAGATACACACCCTCTCCATTTCCTCTATTTGCCTTTGGAAACCAACTGGATGCCTATCTATAAACAAATTATAAACAAATTATGATATGAGTCATCATTCAAAAAAATGAATTCTGAAGACTCCAAGAGAATGTGTAATACTTCAGGTATTATTTTTATAAAGTTTATTATTGGACAAAATAGAACCAACCACCTGACTAATTTTTTTTACCTGCTTAAAAATTCCTGCTCCACCAAACCCATGACAGGAAGGAAAAAAAAGAGACACAGAACTCCACCCAATTTATATCCTGTCTATGTCAGCACATAAAGACAGGAATTGAGTATGGTGCTAGGAATTGTAGTTTTGCTGGGGAATCATAGTTTTTTAGGGTAGCAGATTCTAATTACACAAGAAGCAATTTCAATGAGCAGAAAAAGGAGGCAAATTAGGTGGAAATTGAGCTGTCTTTAAGCAATTGAAGAAATGACTTGTGGAAGAAGGAATAGCCTTTTTCTGTTTGGCCTTGCAAGATAGATATAAGATAAATGGGTAGAAGTTTAAAAGAGACACATTTAATTTTAGAGTAAAACTACTTAATTCTGCTTTTGACTCATTGGACTTAACCACCATTCTCCATCCCCATCCCCCTATGTTACTCTTCCTATAACCAAGCCTCTTTCTAACTCGATTTCATGTTGTCTTTCCCCTTTGGAATATAAGTTCTTTGAGCATAGGAACTGTCTTTTTTTTCTATTTGTATCCCCAAAACTTGCCATAGTAACTAAGTAACTGCCACATAGAAAATACTTAATAAATAAATTTTGATGTGTTGGCCCAGAAATGGACTGCCTCAAGAAAGTATGCTGTTTCCTCCATGGGATATTCAAAAGAAGTCTTGTAATGAGTTGTAGGGCTGTGCTGAGTTGTTCAAAGGGGGATTGGATTAAATAATCACTAAGGGGGACAGCTAGGTGGCTCAGTGGATTAAGAGCCAAGCCTAGAGATGGGAGGTCCTAGGTACAAACCTGGCCTCAGATACTTCCTAGCTGTGTGAATCAATTCCTAGCTGGGCAAGTCACTTGACCCCCATTGCCTAGCCTTTACCATTCTTCTTCTGTCTTGGAGCCAATACATAGCTCCAAGACAGAAGGTAAGGGTTTTAATAAAAAACAAACAAACAAATAAATAAATTATCACTAAGGTTCCTTCCAATTGTGAAACTATGATCTTATGGCAATGAGACACAGAAAAGATAAATGACTCCTCAAAGAGTATCATAAGAAGAGGTAGGATTTGAGGTCTAATTCCTTCTAATGCAAAATTCAGTGGATTCCCTCCTCCCTTGCCATTTTACATTATTTCAAGTTCCTTATAGGGACTGTATTACCATTCATTTTTGTTTCTTTTTAAATAGTTATTGAATTGAATTGAATTAAAAATTAGTCTAAAAGACCTGAGATGCTGCACTCTCCATAGAGTTTTAATAAAAGAAATTTTCATCTCTAATGAGGCACATTAACATATTAGGAGTTATTGACTGAAAAACATGTATCAGGAGCTGCAGGGATAATTTTCAGCAGATGACCTGCCAGGTGTCTCATTAGCTTTAAATAAAGCAGATTTTTAGGTATGTTTCCAAGCTCATCAAAGGTTTGGCTTTCTACTATCAACTAATTTATTGGTTATATGTTAATAAAGGGTTTCATGATCAAAAAAATTCATATCCTCTTTGTACTTAGCTTGGTTGGTACCTGGACATAAGGAACATTCTTAAAGCATTCCCAACTTGGTAGTACTTACCAGAGTTAGAATTCCACTGGTATAATTTTTTGTGAAACTAGGGTCATGAAAACATCACGATGAGATATTTGGGTAGGATTTATGAGGAGGTAAATTACAATAGCCTAGTACTAATCAATAAGACTATATGAAAGTATATTAGCATAAATTATTAAAGAAAAAATCTTTAATCTCCAAAAAATCCAAGTTGTAAGTATAATGAAGTACATAGGGAATATAAATATGCTAAAGAATATTACTAATTTAGGAAATGACAAAATATATTATATACATATGTAATTAAACAGGGAAGTGGCCTACTCACATAGGTTACAAAACATTAAAACACAAAGAGCTGGAGTTTTTGCCCTTATTTTTCATTGAAAATTTTTAATTAATTAATTTAGAATATTTTTCCATTGTTACATAATTTATGTTCTTTTCCTCTCTTCCTCCCCGCCTCATAGCCAATGAGTAATTCCACTGGGTTTTACATATGTCATTGATCAAGACCTGTTTCCATATTATTAATATTTGCATTAGGGTGATCGCTTAGATCATGTCCCCATCAACCCATGTGATCAAGCAGTTGTTTTTATTCTATGTTTCTACTTCCACAGTTCTTTCTCTGGATGAGAATAGTGTTCTTTCTCACAAATCCCTCAGAATTGTCCTGGATTATTGCATTGCTGCTAGTGGAGAAGTTCATTATATTTGATTGTGCCACAGTGTATCAGTCTCTGTGTATAAGGTTCTCCCGATTCTGCTCCTTTCACTCTGCATCAATCCCTGGAGGTCATTCCAGTTCACATGGAATTCGTCCAGTTCAGAATAATTTAATAAAAATAATCATTTCCTCTCAAGTGAGTTAGAGACTTAGTCCTAAACTCAAACCAAGGACAAGCCCATAGTAATAGGCTGCTCTGAATCTGATGAATATTTCATTTAGCTGACATTGGCTACTGCTAAAGCATCACCAAGGGGTAAATCAGCATACATGGTAACTACACCAAAACTGAAGCCTATAAAGCACAGGAAAGAAGTTACTAGACCTTGATCTGACTCCATAGATTATATGGAAATCTTGCACTGCTGTTCCCTGTAAGTCACTTCTGTGATCCTTGAAGAAAATAGTAATCAATATCTGAAGAACATAGTGGTAGGACCAAAGAAAAGAAAAGCAGGACTAGATATTTATTCTAGATGTGAGAAGGATAGCATTCTAGGCTTGGGGAACAGTCAATGAAAAACTTAGATAATATGGAGGAGAAAAGGCAAGATTTCAATTGAGTTCTTCCAAATTCTTCTACAAACAACTTTCATATTTCTGGCAATAAGTGGTCATTTTTCAGAGAGCAGTTTCAGGAGAATGCTAAAGTCACAAGTCAGACTGCAGGAAGTTAAGAAAAGATTGAGAGAGGGAACTGAGACACCAATGGCAGATGACTTTCTCAAGTCATCTATCCACAAAAGGGAAGAGAGCTATAGGGCAAAAATATAGCAAGGGTGAATGAATGAAATGAAGATTTTTTTGAGGATAAAGGAAACTTAGGCATCTTTGTGAGCATCAGGGAATCAGCCAGTAGACAAGGAGATATTGAAGATCAGTGAGAGTTTTAGCAATGTTGAAGGAGCAATCATAAGAAGTGTTTTAATTCTCTAGCCAATGATTGGGGGCCAGACTTGTGAACAGGGTATGAGTCTAAGTGCAATTAGTGCTAAGGAAGTTTTCCAGGGAAATTGTATCATCTGGAAGAAGCAAGTTCTAAGTGAGGGCAAGGAAGTAGAAGGAATAAGGAAGGTTTCAGATAAATATCAATTTGTTACCTTTGGAAGAGACATTTCAGAGAGCACAGTTGAAGAGGTAGGTAGATCTGGAGTGAGATATTTTGTGTGGGAGGGTCAGTCTGAGGAGGATGAGATTAAGATAGTGGATAGTGGGGAACGGGGAATGGGAATTGATGGTAGTAGTTCAGAATTCTGGGATAGAAAGGGAAAGATGAGGTGTGAGTATGCCAATAATTTCGGTAGGGAGCTCAAGATAGTTATTATAGGCAGCAGGACAGATAGTGATGTCAGGTTGGAAGGTGACCCAGTAGTAAAGAATGAGTAGGGTCGCTAGAACTTTTTATAATATGGAGATTCCAGGCAAGAAATCTCAGTCACTGAATTAGTCTCAGGGAGGAAGTGGTCCAAAGTGCTAGGGCATTAGGCAGCCTTATGTTGGGGGAAGAGGGTGGGAGCATGTTATTTGGAGCTTATCTATGCAGAATAAGGCAATCAGTATAGAGTTGGAGAAAATCAGAGAATGGGCTGAGGGTCAGTGATGTCAGTCCAATCCAATTAAGTTGTATGCTATAGTCTTTCTTCTTATTAGTACCCAATGCTGTTCTTAGCTGTCTCCTCCAGAGAGGTATATGCCATAAGAATCTGCCATAGAAGCTCAGCAAGAGGACATTTGGAAGTGAGAGGTGTATGAACCCAATAAATAAATGATTCATCTTCACAATCCAGTCCCTGTGAAGTCTTTAGGGCTATACTTCTAAATCAAGGGGATCTTGCATCATCAAGCAATTGAAAGTCTTCCTTTTAATCCTGTGTCCTACTTGAGAACCATCATCACTAATTGAAAGTAGGTGGGGGAAAGGAGGGGTATTCCATTGCTCTCATCTACATCCCAGGAGCTAAAAGGTGCCAACTGTTAACACCTGAGTTTAAATGTATAAGGCACTGAAGATACCCTACCCTCAATACTCTTCACCCGATAATATACTTCACTTCAAACTTAAGTATTACCTTCTCTTTGGAATTTTTTTCTCATTTCTCCACGAAGATGGGATGTCTTTCTTCTAAACTCCCATATAACTTTTTTTTGTCTTCTTTATAAACATATATTTCAATTCATTGTAAAGTAGTTGTCTCTATCCTCAGGGAACAAGGATCATTTTTAATTTCATTTTGCATTTTCTTGACCCCCTTGCATAGTGCCTAGTCTATAGTAAGCCCTTAATCTATGCTTCTTGAATTTAATAATGAACACCAACCAATCAATCAATAAGTATTTATTAAGCACATTCTAGGTGTAGGCACTGTGTTAGGCACTGGGGAAATGAGTATAAAGAATGAAACAATCCTTAAAAGGAGCTTACATTCTCAATACAAAGTCACCTTCATTCTCTAGCCTTCCAGGTATCATTTGTCTATCCCTGACAGCTTTATTTATTTTTTAAAATTGACTCCCTGTAACCATTTCCATCAAATGAATCTAAAGGGAAAAGTCCACCAATGTATTTTTTCCAATATTTTTATTTTTGAGGACAAACAAAATCTTATTTATAATTGAAGTGCCAGCACTTGAAGAAAGAGGCTTAAATTCCAGGAAAGGTTATTACTTGGGGGCATTTTATATTGTCAAAAACAATCACACACGCACACAAATTATGAGAATTATAACCTATGGCAAACTCAAAGTTATTTTGCATCCCCTGAATTAATGGCTATTTTGAAAGTGAAATTAATAAAAAGCCATTCTAAGGTTTCCCAAAACTAACAATGTGTGAGTTCATTTAAATTTGCAAGTAAGCACTACAGGAGACTTTATAGGTGCCAAAATAAATAATTCTGGGCCAAATTCAGAAATGGCAATTATAAGCCTATAATAAATTTTAGGGCCATGATATAAAAAGCTATGAATAAGTACATAGAATTAAAAGAGTAAAAATTTTCTATGGAAAAGCCACACATTTTAAAGAATTTTGACGTTCAATGTCCTCAGAATGTCTGATATAGACCCAAACTTAGGTTTGTACATAGGTTCTGTATTGTATTAAAATAGAATTAGTAACTTTATTTTGCCCTTATCTACCATTTTGTAAGGTCAGGTTTCAACTTCTTACAAGTCAACTGATTTTGGAAAAGTAAGAAATAGGAAAGTCATACTAGTACCCTCTATCAACTCAGAGACATCCTGAATCTTTTCATTAATAAGCAACAAAGTAACTCAGTCTCTACCTCCACTTTTTCACTCCCTTCAACTATGTATAACTGTAGAAACCAAAGTTCAGAGTCTGTATGCTGACCAAGAGCCTTGGACCTGATTTCTTTTTGAAATTGCATGCCTTATTAAATAAACTGTTGTTTGGATGTAACTTGCTATTGTCATTTCACTGTAACTATTCTGAGTGTAGGACATGGATGCTTTCTCCCTCCTGGTGAATTTTATTAAGGTCCTTATATTTTATGAGGAAGAATAGAAAGCAGAAATAATTTTTAACCATCAAAAATCAAATTGAGCATGTTTCATTCAGCCCAGTGTTTCATGAAGTCAAAAGCTATGGAGGGCTGAGGCAGTCCCAGCATTCTGAATAAGTCCCACAGATTCATTTCCCTTACCTTATCAAGTATTCTCACTCTTCTTTTCCCTGTCTTCACTTTTCCCAGATGCCAGTCATTGATAATTACATTTTATTTCTCTTTTATTACCCCAATGATCCACCCTTCAAGTCAAAGTTTATATTGCTTGTAACTATTTCCTCCCTGACATCACTTTCTATTTAACATTCCATTCTCCCTTCTCCCTGCCCCTTTCCATTTTCCTGTTGAGTGTAGTATATTTCTATACCAAATTCTGTGTATATGTGTGTTTATATGTTTTCATTTAACCCTCCTTTACTGAGTGAGGTTCATATAATATTTGTTCTTGCTGTTTCACCTTTCATGCATGTTGACTCATTTTCTTAATCACCCGTCTGAGAAATAGTAAATTCCTCCTTCTTCTTTCTCACATCTTTGCTAGAGTTCTCCTTTTCTCTTCTCTCTTAAGACCATAAAACTACCACAAAACTATCATTCTCAAGTCCTATTCTGTCTTAGTTAATTCTCTTTGTCACTGTTGAAGACAAATCAGTAAAGAAGCATTTATTAAATGCTACCTATGGACCAGGCATTCTGCTCAATGAAGCCATTATGAGTCTGAAGGGACACTTGTCCATCTCCTCAAAAAAAAGATTATTAGCCACTTCCAATTATTCAAAAGCATCTGCCTTTCTAAGTTTCTCTTTACTCCTGTGTTTGTACTTCAAAGTCTCTACTCAACTCTGGTCTTTTCATTGGGAATGAATTGAAAGTCTTCTATTCCATTAAAAATTCATTCTCTCCTTTCCCATAGAACTATGCTAAATTTTGCAGGATGAGTTTTTTTGGTAGTAACCCTTTATTTAAACCTTTGAGGATATTATAATAGTAGCTCCTGCCAAGTCTTATATAATATTTACAGTGATTCCTTAACACTAAACATTTTGTCAAGTCGTTTACAGTATTTCTTCTTTGACTTGAAAGCCCCTGATTTTGGTCACAACACTTCTTAAGGTTTTCATTTTTGAAGTTACTTTAAGGAAGTGATTGGTAGATGCTTTATTATTATTACTATTATTTTAGCTTTCCCCTCTAGTTTAACAGATCTGGGCAGTTTTCATTTACTGAAATGTGCTCTCCAGGTTTTTTCTTTTTTAAAATTTGGTCATGTCTTTCAGGAATTCTAATTATTCTTATGGTATTTCTCCATCTTCTCCCACCTCTACCTCAGGTTATTCCAATAAGAGCTATATCTTTATAACTGTCCTAGATATTCCTCATCCAAGTACTCAAGGATTCCTGCCCATCAGGAACAGAATGAAACTGTCATTAATTGGTCATGGAGCATCTCTGGTACTGTCAGGCTCATTGCTTGGTTGTCTATAAGGTTAATCTTTTTAGTCATGACAAATATTGGAGATGACCTATTAAGCTACCAAAGTTGTGATATATAGCAATGGAGAAATTATCCACACCAATGGAATTAGAGATCCTCAAGGTACAGGTGAGCAATCCACTCTCAAACCCAAGCCTTTTCCATGACCGCATCTAGTCAAGGGAACCTGCAGGTGAATGAGTCAAGCAGTCAACAAACATTTATTAAATATCTACAATGTACCAGACATTGTCTAAACACTGGGAATGCACAGCTAAAAGATACTCCCTACCTTCAAAGATAAGACTAAAAGAGAAAGACAACACATAAAAGGAAGCTGTGAAGAGTGTGAGGTGGTATCTGGCATCTGGCAAAGTAGCACTGTAAAATCCAAGGAAGTGCTGCAAAGTGAGAAATGAAGACATGACTGATCTGGAAACCTCCTTAAAGGGAGATTCTGGGAGTGACTTCCCATCTCTATGTTCTACCCTCTCCAATCAAGACCCCACTGGACATTACTCTTAGAAATTACTCTGTACCATTAATTCTGAGAAATTGTGAACATTCCAATGCCTTTTCTAAGGGATAACAAATTCTCGACCTTTGTTTCTCTCCCTTTCCCTGTATTCAATCTCTGCAGACCGAGAAACAGACTATTCTAAACCCTACTTCCTATACTCTTATCACAGTCCTTTTAAACTCTATCCAACCTAGTTTTCACTCCAAATCTACCCACTTTACCTATTATTCCCTTTAGAATTCCTGTTCATTTTGGTCCTTTATCTTTTAAATCCCCTCCATCTACTCATGCTCATTGTGATCTGACACTGATGACACTGAATCTCTTAGCTTTACCTTCTTTTACACTCCCAACACCAGATCCTGGGGATGAATTAAAATATTCCTTGCTCCTCACTACCACTTTCTGATTTTCCCTTTGTTCCCAATACTCAGCTTTTCTCCTTCTTTAAAGTCCACATTATCAACATTTTCTGCCATTCAAATTAAAGTGGCTATTGGATACTGGTTACCAATTTATTCAACCTCCTTGATCCCCAGGTCAATAGGCAATATCACACTTTAAATTTTGTATATTCTTATCCATTCACATTTTATTTTTCCCTAGTAGAACATAAGTTTTATATGGGTAGGGACAGTTTTCATTTTTTTCTTTGTATCCCAAGGACCTAGAACAGTGCCAGGTTGAATAAATACTTGCCAAATAGAATTGAATCACTGGGGGCAGCTGGGTAGCTTAGTGGATTGAGAGTCAGGTCTAGAGACAGGAGGTCCTAGGTTCAAATCTGTCCTCAGAGACTTCCCAGCTGTGTGACCCTGGCCAAGTCACTTGACCCCCATTGCCCACCCTTCCCACTCTTCCACCTAGAGGCAATATACAGAAGTTAAGGGTTAAAAAAAGAGAGAGATTGAATCACTGACCTATTGTGAAATCAAGTAATTTTATATCATTTTCTTAAAATCATAAAAAATTAATTTCCTTTATTATTATTGATGGATTCATGAGGAAAATTACTTTGTCTTCCATATTACTGGTCACAAAATACTTTTTCTTGAGGTGAGAACCTTTCTTTACTTGCCACAAACTCATTGTAACACAATTCTAGACTACTGCCTGAGACTGAGAGGTTAAATGATTTTTCTATCATCACAGAGTTAATGTGTCAAAGGCAAAATTTAAACTTAGAGCTTCTTATCTCCAAATTCAGGTTATGATACACTATTCCATGCTGCCTCAAAGCGTAAAGCATTTTCAGAAGCAAGTATCAAAATCAAAGTAAATCTGTTTGTAGTGAATTTACAGAATAGAAAAATTTAATCGATTAATCAAAAGGCATTTATTTTGTACCTAGTATATATCTTCTACTGTGCCAGATGCTCAGGATACAAAGGAAAAATTAAATATCCCTTGACTTCAGAAAGCTTACATTATAATAGGGGTTAGAGCATGTACACACAGGTTTATACAAAATAGATACAAAATAATTTGAGGGAGCATAGAAAAAGCCAGAAGGATTCAGAAAGACTTATTTTTTTGTAAAAGGTGGCTCTTGAACTGTTTCTTTTAATATTAAGTGCTGCTTTAGAGCTTGAGGGGGAAAGGGAAGGCCTAAAATCTTGAATTTAAAAATGTTCTACTTGTGAACTTAGATTCCTATGCTAATGAATGTAATTCTATTTTTGATACTGTTCTGTATGTTTATGTAAAATAGGAAAAAAATTTTCTAGCCAATTAGTGGCTTGCAGACCCTATACTTTTTTCCAGCAAGAGCAAAGCTTGGCTAACTGGAGAAGTTAATGCAAAATTCATTGGCAGTGAATCATGTGGTTTGCTTGATTGGAGGCAACAAAGGTTTAGCATGAATTGGCTTTCCTCTTAACAGAAAAACACGTTCTGTTTGCATTAGTAATATTCTTCTGTTGGTTCTTTTAATTTGAGTCAAATTTTGGGAATTCCAGTGCTCCTATAGCAGAGACCAAGTTCAACTAAAACCAACCTCTGTGTCAACAGCCACACATCTCTTTCACTGCACTTCAGTGATGAAAGGCAGGATACTTCTGTTATCCCTGGATTTCTTCTGAACCTAAAGTGCCAATTCTACAAAGATTTTGGGGTGATCTCAACTAGATTCAGACCACCAAGATGGTGCCATTTGCTCTCATCTTGGCATCCTTAAGGCCTGACTTTTACTGAGTGCCTTTAAGCACTTAAAACTATAAAATGTTAGATGATAAAGGGAATTTAGAGATCATCCCTAGTACAACTATTCTTTTATAGGTGGGGAGATTTAAGACTATGATTTAAATGTCATATTCTAAGTCTCCTGAATTCCAATCTAGTAAGCTTTTCAGTATACCACATAGATCTCTTACAGTGGTAATGTATCATATGAGGGTAAGTTAAAGGAACTGGAAATATTTAACTTGTCTTTTCCCCTTTCTCCTTCATTCTGTTTTTCTTGGTGATCTAAGCAGTTACTACATGTTCAACTATTATTGCTATGTAGATGATTCAGTGCCAGGAAAATAGTGGGCACTTAATATTTGTTTATTGGCTGACCAACTAATTCCAAGAGCTATATAGACAGTCCTGATTTCTCTCCTAAAATCCTAATTTATATCACTAACAGCTTTTTGTATATCTCAAGTTGAATGTCCCATACTCATTTCAAATTCAACATGTCCAAAACAGAATTCATCATCTTCACACACTCCAAACTCCAAGCTAATCCCAATTTTCCTATTACTCTCTAAAGCATCACCTTCCTCCTAGTTACCCCAGGTGTACAGCAAACTCAGTGTTAACTTCAAATTTTTATTCACATTCACCCCATCCATTTGATCATCAAGTTCTGTCCCTTATACCTTCATAATTCCCTTATATGTATCCCTCTCATCTCTATTCATACAGCCATCACCCTAGTAAAAGCCCCTAACATATCTCGCCCTCACTATTAAGATAGATTAATAATTGGTTTGCCTGTCTCAAGTCTCATTACTCTCTAATCCATTATCCACTCGGGTGCAATTTTCATAAAGTACTGGTCTAACCATTTTGATCTGGACATTCAACAAATTCCAGTGACTCCCAATTATTTCTAAGATCATATATAAAATCTACAATCTGGAATTCAAAGCTCTTAACAGCCTGGCACTTTCCTTGTCTCTGACTTGGGTACTCTGGCCTAGTGACATTCTTCATGCATGATGCTCTGTCTTCTGACTACATTTTTACTATTCTGCTAAAATGCCTGGAATACTCTCACATGTTACTTCTGACTTTTAGCTTCTCTGGCTTCCTTCAGAACTCGGCTCCAATCCTACCTTTTGCTGTATACTTTCCCAACATTCATACCATCCACACCCAACCCGTGTGTCTTTTTGCAGAGATTATCTTGCATTTATACCGTATCTATATGGTAGAGACATAATTATTTTCATGTTCTCTCCCATTAAAATTTGAGCTCCTTAAAATATACTTCATCTGAAACCAGATTTAAGACGATGCTTCTTGGGTATTAAGCCAGATATTAAAAACTTTTGTACAAATATAAAAATCCCAAATCAAAACTAAGTTTACATATGATTATTTACATATGTACACATAAATATATAAAGATTTAAAGTTGTAAATTATTTCTTTAAAATATTATTGAAGAGAGCAGCTAGGTGTCTCAATAGATTGAGAATTAGACTTAAAGATGGGAGATCTAGGGTCCAAATCTGGCCTCAGATACTTCCTAGCTATGTGACCCTAGGCAAGTAACTTAACCCCAAATGCCTAGTACTTACTGTTCAGCCTTGGAACCAATACACAGTATTGATTCAAAGTTGGAAGCTAAAGGATTAAAAAATGAATTAATTTTAATTTTTTTAATTCTTTTTTTTCATTTTTTAAACCATTTATTAATATTCATTTTTAACATGGTTACATGATTCATGCTCCTACTTTCCCCTTCACCCCCCGCACTTCCCCCACCCATGGCCGATGCACATTTCCACTGGTTATAACATGTGTCATTGATCAAGACCTATTTCCAAATTGTTGTTAGTTGCAATGGTGTGGTAGTTTCGAGTCTATATCCCCAATCATGTCCTCCTAAGCCCATGCATTCAAGCAGTTGTTTTTCTTATATGTTTCCTCTCCTGCAGTCCTTCCTCTGAATGTGGGTAGCGTTCTTTACCATAGATCCCTCAGAACTATCCTGTGTCATTGCATTGCAGCTGGTACAGAAGTCCATTACATTCAATTTTACCATAGTGTATCAGTCTCTGTGTACAATGTTCCTCTGGCTCTGCTCCTTTCACTCTGCATCAATTCCTGGAGTTCTTTCCAGTTCATATGGAATTCCTCCAGTTTATTATTCCTTTTAGCAAAATAGTATTCCATCACCAGCATATACCACAATTTGTTCAGCCATTCCCCAATTGAAGGACATACCCTCATTTTCCATTTTTTTAACCACCACAAAAAGCGCAGCTATAAATATTTTCATACAAGTCTGTTTATCTATGATCTCTTTGGGGTACAAACCCAACAATGGTATGGCTGGATCAAAGGGCAGGCATTCTTTTATAACCCGTTGAGCATAGTTCCAAATTGCTAGCCAAAATGGTTAGGTCAGTTCACAGCTCCACCAGCAATGCATTAATGTCCCAATTTTGCCACATCCCCTCCAGCATTCATTACTCTCCCCTTCTTTCATTTTAGCCAATCTGCTAGGTGTGAGGTGATACCTCAGAGCTGTTTTGATTTGCATTTCTCTGATTATTAGAGATTTAGAACACTTTCTCATGTGCTTATTGATACTTTTGATTTCTTTACTGAAAATTGCCTATTCATGTCTCTTGCCCATTTATCAATTGGGGAATGGCTTGATTTTTTTATACAATTGATTTAACTCCTTGTATATTTGAGTAACTAGACCCCTATCAGAATTTTTTGTTATAAAGAATTTTTCCCAATTTGTTGTTTCCCTTCTGATTTTGGCTGCATTGTTTTTGTTTGTACAAAAGCTTTTTAGTTTAATATAATCAAAACCATTTAATTTACATTTTGTAATTTTCTCTAACTCTTGCTTGGTTTTAAAATCTTTCCTTTCCCAGAGATCTGACAAGTATACTATTCTGTGATCACTTGACTTATTTATAATTTACCTCTTTATATTCAAGTCATTCACCCACTCTGAATTTATCTTAGTGTAGAGTGTGAGATGTTGATCAAAACCTAATCTCTCCCATATTGTTTTCCAAATTTCCCAGAAGTTTTTGTCAAATAGTGGATTCATGTCCCAAAAGTTGGGCTCTTTGGGTTTATCATACACTGTCTTGCTGATGTCATTTATCACAAGACTATTCCACTGATCTTCCCTTCTGTCTCTTAGCTAGTACCATATTGTTTTGATGACTGCTGCTTTATAGTATAGTTTAATATCTGGTACTGCTACGCCACCTTCCTTCACATTTTTTTTTCATTATTTCCCTTGATATTCTTGATCTTTTGTTATTCCAAATAAAATTTGTTATAGTTTTTCCTAATTCAGTAAAGAAGTTTTTTGGTAGTTTGATAGGCATGGCGCTAAATAGGTAAATTAGTTTGGGTAGAATGTTCATTTTTATTATGTTAGCTCGTCCTACCCATGAGCAATCAATAGTTTTCTAATTGTTTAGATCTACTTTTATTTGTTTCGAAAGTGTTTTGTAGTTGTTTTCATATAATTCCTGTGTTTGTTTTGGTAGCTAGATTCCTAAGTATTTTATATTGTCTAGGGTGATTTTAAATGGTGTTTCTCTTTCTACCTCTTGCTGCTCTAATGTGTTGGAAATATATAGAAATGCTGATGATTTATGTGCATTTATTTTGTATCCTGCAACTCTGCTAAAGTTGTTGATTATTTCTACAAGCTTCTTAGTTGATTCTCTGGGATTTTTTAAGTAGACCATCATATCATCTGCAAAGAATGATAGCTTAGTCTCCTCCTTGCCTATTTTGATACCTTCAATTTCTTTTTCTTCTCTAATTGCAACTGCTAGTGTTTTTAGTACTATGTTGAATAATAGAGGTGATAATGGGCATCCTTTTTTTCACTCCTGATCTTATTGTGAAGGCTTCTAATTTATCCCCATTGCATATGATGTTTGTTGATGGTTTTAGGTATATACTGTTTATTATTTTTAGGAAAGATCCTTCTATTCCTATACTTTTCAGTGTTTTTCATAGGAAAGGATGCTGTATTTTGTCAAAGGCTTTTTCAGCATCTATTGAGATAATCATGTGATTTTTGTTTGTTAGATTGTTCATATGGTCAATTATGTGGATGGTTTTCCTAATGTTGAACCATCCTTGCATTTCTGGTATAAATCCCACCTGATCATGGTGGATGATCTTCTTGATTACTTGCTGGAGTCTCTTTGCTAATATTCGATTTAAGATTTTTGCATCTATGTTCATTAGGGAGATTGGTCTGTAGTTTTCTTTCTTTTTTTTTTTTGATCTACCTGGCTTTGGAATCAGTACCATATTTGTGTCATAAAAGGAATTTTGTAGGACTCCTTCTTTGCTTATTATATCAAATAATTTGTATAGTATTGGGATTAGTTGCTCTTTCAATGTCTCATAGAATTCACTTGTGAATCCATCAGGCCCTGGCGATTTTTTCTTAGGGAGTTTTTTGATGGCTTGTTCAATTTCTTTTTCTGATATGGGATTATTTAGGTATTCTATTTCTTCTGCTGTTAGTCTAGGCAGTTTATATTTTTGTAAATATTCGTCCATATCTCCTAAATTGTTATATTTATTGCCATATAATTGGGCAAAATAGTTTTTGATGATTGCCTTAATTTCTCCTTCATTAGAGGTGAGGTCTCCCTTTTCATCTTTGATACTATCAATTTGGTTTTCTTCTTTCCTTTTTTTATTAGATTGACCAGTACTTTGTCTATTTTATCTGTTTTTTCAAAGTACCAGCTTCTAGTCTTATTTATTAATTCAATAGTTCTTTTACTTTCGATTTTATTAATTTCTCCCTTGGTTTTTAGTATTTCTAATTTAGTTTTCATCTGGGGATTTTTAATTTGCTCGCTTTCTAATTTTTTGAGTTGCATGCCCAATTCGTTGATCTCTGCCCTCCTTAATTTGTTAATATATG